>NC_141075.1:10231642-10656642 GCF_041138505.1 Cibotium barometz
ATGCTTGTGTGGTGGGCACAACCAATATTGTTAGTGTCAAAAAAAAAGAGAAAGAAACTGTGTCCAAGTTTTGCTTTACTTTGGTACTTATTCGTCTATGCATGCTTGTGTATGTTATAGGGCCGTGTGGATGACAACATTGAAACAATCAGAAAGAGGTTCAAAGTCTTTGTTGAGTCTAGTTTACCTGTTATCAACCATTATGACTCGCTGGGAAAGGTTCGAAAGGTAAGCAAGTCATTGTTTGCTTAGCAGTCTTATATATACCTTTCTTCTTGATGTGCAGTGCAAGAGGAAGTAGACAACGCAAGTACATGGTAATGCATTGATTTTGCAGATCGCTGCTGCAAGATCAAGAGAGGAGGTGTTTGCGTCCATACAACCCCTTTTTATTCCCTTTACGAAATCCAATGCTTAGGTATGGTGTGCCTTTTTTATTTCCTCAATGTCTAGTAGAAAGGGGTGATGTATTTGGGGGATGGATAGACCCGTATATTTGTAGTAGCCTAATCATGTAGCAGGATTGAATCCATGGGCTTACCCTTTTTTTCTCAATGGCTTTTGATATCCAACTTGCAACTGGAGAGAGGCAGTCTGACAAATCTTTTTGCTTCTTAAGAAGCTTTTTAGGCCTTGTGGTGGAGAGACTGCGATTGCAATGGTCGGAGGGAGATGTTAAAACCAAGCACTTGTTGAGGTTCTCCCCCTTGCCTAGTGGTGACAATGGACATACATCCATTACCTCTAGCTTCAATCACTTCTCAGATACTTTACCAATTGGGCATAGTTCTACTCGAGGACACATATCCCCAATGTCCTCGCTCCCTAGGTTTTCCCTCTTAGGTACCTGCATCTGAAAGGTTTTCTTATTACAAGTAAACTGTGGGGCTTCGGGCCAATGCCTTGAATCCGTTACTGTTAAGTAAGGATGGATTCTAACCTAAAGAAGGATTCTATCATAGCCCATCAAACAGAGCCACCAAAATCTAGGAAAACATGAGAATTTGAATGAACACGAGAAGTTAAAAGTAGAGTTTTGTGTCTAGATTTTGAATTCTATTTGGCCAAATTTAATTGGTGAATGCTTGTTGTGTCAGGTTTTGCGGACATCAATGTCGGGAACAGCTTCATTAATGTGTGAAAACATGGACTGAAATTTTTTATAATCCAAAGATCCTCATTCTTTCACAATTAGCACGGGACATTTAAATAGGAATATGAAGAGTATTAGGTAGAAGTAAATGGTACTCATGTAGAACTTTTATCCTTCAATCAAAGGAGTCCGTAAAACCCAACCCTACTTTTAAGAAAAAAAACATGTGCCTCTGGATATGGAATTGGCAAAGTTGTGCGCTTCTGAATGGAATTGTATTGGATAGCAAAGCATGAATATATGCATCATATATGCTTCGATCCATTGAGAGAGAGAGAGAGAGAGAGAGATCTTTGCAAAGACTGCAAGGGTCTGTGAGATCAATGCAATATGTGAATGTAGATGGATGGATCATGCTCCTCATTAACTTAATGCACTTGTCTCCCAATAGAAAAGAAAACGATGAAGATTCTGTTTCTCTGTCACTCTGTACGTGTGTTTCTGAGAGGAATATGTGTGTATCTTCCCTCGCTGTTTGCACGTTTATTGTTTGCTGCAGAATGTGTGTTCTCCTCTAGCTTATTGGGTGTGCATTAATTCAAGCTTTAATTAGGCAATTTTATGCGCATTAACCAGTTCTTGGAAAGAAATAGCTAAGGAGTGCTTGGTTGCTGTAGGTCATTGATCTTAATTCAACCAATGTGATGAAACAAAAACGAAAACCCTTAATGCATTGTCAATCCTCAAGTATCATGGCATCGTTAGAAACCCACTCTCTTTTAACACACTCATTTCAAATCAGAGTCTCATGTTGATTAAAGGATGTAGACCTACAAAAGGGAGTCTTTTGATGAAATCTTTTGCTAATGTTTAGTCAAAATGGCCACCTCTAATCATGTATAAGGTGATAATGCATCCACATGAAGTCTCTAAGATGCCTTCTGACGTGCCATTCATGTGTACCAACATAGAGGAAGAAAATGTGATGCGAGATGGGGATTTATTGCAGATAAGACAATCTCCACTTGCTTGATTGGTGTATTTGTCGTCTTTAAACGGAAGACAAGTAGGTCACCCATGGGTTGCTGTGGCATGAAGCTTTTGCTTGAATGTACATGTGCAAGTGTAGTGAAGAAGATAATCACCAACTGAGATGTGGTATTTGTGAAGACACTACACTCAGTGGTGGACACAGGTCCATCCACTCTTATCATCAGCCGAGGAAATAATCCACCTTGAGCCCAATCCACTAGCAACCAAATTTTCTCTTATGAGGAGGAGGAGATGTGATGTTTGTGGAGCAGCCACATTGGAGGAGATAGGTCCATCCGCTCTATCATCAACTAGAGAAATAATCCACGATGAGCCCAATCCATTAGTCAATTTTCCTCTTAAGGAGGAGTTTTTCAGAGGACGAAGACTCACACACTATGCTAGCCTATTGTTGCACCACACAGAAGTGGGCAAAACAACTCTTTGATGAGTGCAGCCTAGTACTTGAGATACTTGAATCTTTAGCGCGGATGGACCTCATAGATCAATGTGAATAGAGTAGCAAAGGAGCATATGATCTCATTGTCAACATGGCTTTGATGGTGGCTAAGATACTGAGAACAGTGAAGGAGCCAACCACCTTGAATGAAGGCTTAGCACATCCAAAGTGGAAAGTCACGATGCAGTCTGAGTATGACATCATCATAAAGAACAATACTTGTTGGCAGCTAGTTGATCGACCATCGAATAGAAAGGTAATTGGTACCAAATGGGTTTGGAAAGCTAAGCATAAGGCTGATGGTTCACTTGAAAAATACAAAGCTAGGTTGGTTGCACAAAGATTTTCACAAGTGGAGGACTTCAAATTTACTGAAAACTTTGCTCCCACAACTTGCATGATAACTATTAGGGCATTACTTACCTTGGCTACTCATAAACAGTGGCCAATTTTCACATGGATGTAATCAACATTTCTGAATTAACATCTCAAGGAGGAGGTATATGTTGCTTAGCCACCAAGTTTTGAGATGTCTAGATCAAAAATGAATTTTACAAGCTGAAGAAGGTATTATACAAGCTCAAATAGGCCCCAGGGGCATGGTATCATAGGATAGACTAATTTTTTAAAAAGACTGGGTTTACTAGAAGTGCTTTTGATGCTTAGCTTATATGTTCTAACAAGGCATGGTAAGATTGCTTTGGCTGTTCTATATGTAGATGACTTAAACATCACAAGTGACAATGAAGAAATGATTCAAAAGATAATGGATATGCTAAGTTGTGAGTTTGAGATAACAGACTTGGGTCTTATGCATTTCTGTTTGGGGATTGAGGTCTTGTAGGAGTCAGACAAAATCTTTATATTGTAGCACAAGTATCCTTGGGAGATTCTCATAGCATTTGGGATGATTGATTGTAACCTATGCTAATGCCTATGGAGGTGAACGTGAAGTTTTTTGCAGAAGATTCTTCACCATTAGTAGACATTAGGAAGTACAAGAAGCTGGTGGGGAGTTTAATTTTTCTCACTAATGCTAGGCTTGATATCAGTTTCACAAGTTTTCCAATAAGCCATGAGAGAGTCACTAGACATAAAAGCAAGGGATGTGAGGACTTGAGTATATCAGAGATACTCTTAAGTATGACATCACTTATAATGCATGTGACAGTCTTATGGATTATTGTGATTCAGATTGGACAAGAGATTGTGATTCCATGAAATGAGTTTCTGGATATTGTGTTTCGCTTGGTTCCAGTGCTTCTTGAACCAGCAAGAAGCAGTCTATAGTGGCACTTTCTTCTATAGAAGCTGAGTACAAGGTAGCTTGTTTTCTTGCTTATGAAGTAGGATAGCTAAGGAGAAATTTAGTGGACATGGAAGTTCAGATTAGTGGGGCTATAACCTTATAATGTGATAACCAGAGTTACATGGCTATTGCCAAGAACCCTATGTTTCATGCTCGAACAAAGCACATTGAGATTCATTATCATTATGTGCAAGAGTTGATTGAGGATGAGATAATGGAGTTGGAGTATTGTTCTACGGACCAAAATTGTGTGTTGACATCTTTACAGAGGCTCTTAGGAAGGATCAGCTGACTTGGCATCTTTATCAACGTGGCATTGGGCCAAAAACATAATCTATCTTTGGACAGGCATTGAGGGGGAGTGTTAACATGCACTTAATACCTACCTCTCAGCATATATCTCACATCGTTATATTTGGTACACATTTGTAAAGGCTCCCATTATGAGGAGAAGCCATTGGTGTAAGTGTCTTTGGTGGGAATCTTGACTTAGACACCAATGGAAGAAAAAGTTACTTGTATACATCTAGCCCTTGTTCACACTTGGGTGCCCAAAAACTTATAGTGAGCTAGGTCATTAGTCATACGTTCTCATTATAATATGTAACATTTTATAGTACCATTCATGACACTTATTACAAGCCATCTCTCATGTGTAGACAAGAGATGCTTAGGGGCTAGTTGATTCGGCAGGTAAGTTGTTACACACTCCTTAGCGGATTTTGACTTCCATGATCACTGCCATGTTGTCTTAATCAGTCAACACCCTTTGTGGGATGTAGGTTAGCGCGTAGTTCGGCACCGTAACCCGGCTTTCAGTTCATCCCGCATTGCCAATTCTACTTACCAAAATTGGCCCACTTGGAGATCCCATTCCGCACTGGGTGCAACAGAGCAACCCTGGCCACTTACCTATTTAGATTTTGAGAATAGGTCGAGGGTATTTCACCCCCGATGCCTCTAATCATTTGCTTTACCCAATAAAACTGTGCCAACTATCCTGAGGGAAACTTCGGAGGGAACTAGCTACTAGATGGTTCGATTAGTATTTCGTCCTTATACCCAAGTTTGACGAACATGGTAATAATGGAAACCATAATACGAGCAAAACAAGGGCCAGATGTATATAAGTAACTTTTTCTTCCATCAGTGTCTAAGTCAGGGTTCCCACCTTGTTCACACTTGGGTGCCCAAAAACTTATAATGAGCTAGGTCATTAGTCATATGTTCTCATAATATGTAACATTTTATAGTACCATTCATGACACTTATTACAAGCCATCTCTCATGTGTAGACAAGAGATGCTTAGGGCCTAGCTGATTCGTCAGGTGAGTTGTTACACGCTCCTTAGCAGATTTCGACTTCCATGGCCACCGTCCTGTTATCTTAATCAATCAACACCCTTTGTGGGATCTAGGTTAGCGCATAGTTCGGCACCGTAACCCGGCTTTTGGTTCATCCCGCATCGCCAGTTCTGCTTACCAAAACTGGCCCACTTGGAGCTCCCATTCCACACTGGGGCTCAACAAAGCAACCTCGACCACTTACCTATTTAGATTTTGAGAATAGATTGAGGGTGTTTCACCCCCGATGCCTCTAATCATTCACTTTACCTGATAAAGCTGTGCCAACTATCATGAGGGAAACTTCGAAGGGAACCAGCTACTAGATGGTTCGATTAGTATTTTGCCCCTATACCCAAGTCTGACGAATGGGTAATAATGGAAACCATAATACGAGCAGAACAAGGGCCAGATGTATATAAGTAACTTTTTCTTCCATCGGTGTCTAAGTCAGGATTCCCACCTTGTTTTCACACTTGGGTACCAAAAAAACTTATAGTGAGCGAGGTCATTAGTCGTATGTTCTCATAATATGTAACATTTTATAGTACCATTCATGACACTTATTACAAGCCATCTCTCATGTGTAGACAAGAGATGCTTAGGGGCTAGTTGATTTGGCAGGTGAGTTGTTGTCACTTAAGCCCAAAGCAATTATGGCAAGTGTTTTCTCATCCCTTGCAATCCATGTGGCCTCACGATCCCTTATGTAAGGTTTCTTTTCTCTCCTACTTGTAATATTCCATAAACCCTTCTTCATTAGTGTGAACTTAATCACAAGAAGAGGAGCTGTTAGAAATGGGACATTCACAACTTGAACCTATGGAGATTAAATTTCCAATTCTTGAACTTGATCCTAATCTAAATCTTCCTAGAATAAAGATTGGGATTGAAGTGTTTATGTCAATCAAAATTATACAATATAAAATTTATTTGTGGCATGAACTCAATCTCATGACCATTGATACAAATGGGACCTTCACAACCTGAACCCATGGAGCTCAAATCTCTAGTTCTTGAACTTGAACTTGATCTAAGTCTTCCTAGAATAAAGATTAGGATTGAAGTGTTCATGTTAATGAAAATGATACAACCTCAAATTTACTTGTGCCATGAACACAAATTTACTTATGGTGTGAATACAATCTCATGACCTTTAGTTTGTAGAAATTATTTAGCCAACCTACACTACAAGCTCATCCTAAGTGGATTCCCTTCACAAATAGACATGAACATGCGATGTTTGGGGTAGGAATGTAGATAAGCAACAACCAGCATGGGGATACTTAGCTTACTTCTAAGCATGGTTTCCCCATGACCTCCGATCTCCTAAGCCTCCCTCTTGCTGTCAACAAGAGTTTTGCTATGCCTCCTTACACAGACACACCTCGCTCACTCTCTACACCCTCTCTCACAAAGCATAAAGATGCATGTGTACTAAGAGCAAACAAGTATCTCCTCTCAATTCTCTCTCTCTTTCTCACATACAAGAGCAAGAGAGCAAGGAGAAGACAAAAGCTCAATAGCCACAAAGGGAGATTGTGTCTTTGCATTATGAGAAAATGTCTTATATACATTTTGCCCTTATTCACACTTGGGCATCAAAATTTTAAGGAACAACTAGTTAAGCTTGATTATGAACAACTTTCCTCATAATAATTACAACTTTTATAGTGCCTTTTCATGACACTTATTTCTACTCCCATATGTGGTCGGGAGTGCTTAGTTCCTTTTCATGATACTTATTGCTACTCTCGTATGTGGTAGAGAGAATTTTTGTTAACCCCAAAATGGACTAACACCATTACTAGCCTATCCCGTGGAGTAGATTTTATGATAATTCATCCATGCTCATGTCCTTAACTATCAAGAAAATAACCCGAGGCTTTGGATATGAAATCTTGTGCACAAATCTAAGCTAAGTGGATGCACCTGATTACACTCATGATGATGAAAGATTAACACTAATAAGCTTAGAATCAAGTTTAATTAGGTTACAAGATTGAGAATTGTATTCATAGAAATACTTGAGAGCTTTCTTGTTTCATTTCTTGAAAATAACTTCTTTTATATCATGGAGGTACACCTCTTACAAATGTTCTCATGTGGGATAATGTCCAAGTCTGATGTGGCTACATGCTCCTGATCCTTTACTCATGCCTTACCCTTACCCTGTGCTTAATGGCACCACAAATCGTAACACCCTCCCCCCCTTGGTGTCATGATGTATAGGCTACTACAATGTGGTTTGATGTGAGTTACAAAACATCCATCACCCCCCCTTACTGCAACATGCTACTTAGGTTGGTCAAGTGTGGTATTATAATATGTCATCACCCCTATGGGTGCATAAGTTGCTACTCTCTCAGGTGGTCAAGTGTGATTTTGATATATAAAAAAAGAATACGTCTACTCATTTTGTGACCTTTTACAACCATGGGCTAAGGTGGCGAGGCTTGTCGATGTATTTTTGGTTTTAGAGAGATCTTCATTCGGGTCTTCTCTTTGCTTTTGATGCAGACTCCATGTAGTTGGATTCTTGGTTCTTCAGTCTATGTTTCTCTTCTTTGTGCCCGAGTTTATTACAATGTCCACATTTTGGCTTTTGTTTGAGTTTACACTTACTTTTGAAGTGGCATGTCCTTCTGCAGTAATAGTATTCTTTTGTGCCCTTGTTGTTGATGTAGATTGCTTGTTCCCTTATGGTTCCTTGTGTTCCATTCTTTAGCCGCTTCTCTTCTTCAAGTAAGGATGAAATGCAACCCTCAAATGTTGGTTCATGTAAATTCTTTAGAGTGGTCACTATTGCACCATATTCCTTAGGCATGCTTTTTAGAAGTATAGTAAGTGCATCGTTTTCACCTATCATTACATCAATGCCATCTATCTGGGTCACGATGATTTCATTTTCCTTATGAATTGTGCTAGTGACTCGTTAAATTTTATCTCTAAGCCATAAAATTCTATTTTCAAATGGATTTTGTGAGTGTTGGCCTTGGAACCAAATATTAAATTTAACTCATTCCATGCTTGTTTTGCCATGGTTTTGGAATCAATGTATAAGGTTGGTCCTAACTGCAATCCGATTAATGATAATGCTTGTTCATCTTTTACATTTCAATCCTCAATGGATTAGTGGGTGCATTCTCTTTAATTTATTTCCATACCTTCTTGTGCATGAGAAGATACATCACTTGTGTGGCCCAAGTGTCAAACCCTTCCCCAGAGGACTTCTCAACATTTTTGGTAGTGCCTGATGCCATTACAAAGGTCTTACTGGAGTTACTCTCTATAATGCTACTTACAAATTGGCAATGTAGTGAAATTTTAAGTGCAAACACACACAATGATATGATTTGAATTCATGTGAGAGTTTGCAAGTGCCAAATACAATCCCCTCTTATGAGTTACAACATCAATTTCTATTGAGGAGTTAATTGATTGCTAATTCCTAGATTATGTCTTAGTTATAGAGATTAACAGGGTTGATTAACAGAGGATTCAATTGAGAAATTTTAAGAGGTTTTTTATGGGGATTTTTGGATAGCTCTCTTGCCCTTAATGAGAGGAAGTGGCACAAGTAAGATCTCTACCTCAAACAACCTCTATCTTTCCAGATCTTCCCTACAATAATAGACAACTAGTTTTTGTGGAGTATAGCAAACACAATCAACCATTTGCCACAAGATTTAGTTTATAGACACCTTATAGCATGTAGAACACACACCTAAGAGATCTTGTCCTAATTTGTTGAAGTACACCCAATGCACAGAGAAAAAGATTAGTCGTATTAAAACTGATGAAATCAGGCAGCATGATGCGAATTTGGCAAAACCCTCTAGTGAAGTAGGTTTCCTAGGTAAGGGAGAGATGTGGTTTTAAGAGGGATTTGTAAGTAGTGGAAAGAATTAGCAATGGCAAGCTTATGAATTTTGCACCACAAGGAGGTGAAGAGATAAGATTGGGATTAACTCTCTTAATAAAGTGATTAGGAGCTAATGAACTGAGGGAAGATCAATGGAATTTTGCACCACAAGGAGGTGAAGAGATAAGATTAGGATTAACTCTCTTAATAAAGTGATTAGGAGCTAATGAGCTGAGGGAAGATTAATGGAATACTAATGAGAGTGCTCAAGGGAAAAAGGGAGGCTTTGATACAATGTGAAGAAACATGAGTACCCCAGGCTTTGGCTATGGAAGCATGTGCACAAATCAAAGCTAAGGTGGATACAACCTAATTACACTCACACTGATGAAAATTAACACTAATAAGATTAGACTCAAGTTCAATTAGGTTACAAGATTGAGACTTGTACTCATAGAAAGACGTGAGAACTTTCTTATTTCATTGCTTGAAAATTACCCCTTTTATATGAGGGAGGTACACCTCTTACAAATGTTCGCATGTCGGATAATGTCCAAGTGTGATGTGGTTGCATGGTCCTAATCTTGGTCCTCTACTCATTCCTTACCCTTACCCTATGCTCAATGGAACCACAAATATCAACATTAACTCTAGGACTCTTGTTGGTGCTAGATGGGCTTCTTTACTGCAAAGGCTTCATATGATGATGTGTCCCCTATCTCTTGGTTTGGGTGGATGACTTCTACATCCTTATCTTACAGATCATCTCTACCAAGTCTATTGCATCACAAAAACACTCATCTTATCGTTAAAATTGTTTACTAGGTCTATTACCTCATAGCAACTTTCATCAAAGATGTTGTATCTAAACCTGTAGAGGAGCTGTAGAGATGGCCATGAATCCTCTTACTCTTAAGATTGATTATAAAAATAATTAATGAGTAACAAACCATAAGTATAATCAATGAATGATAAATCATAAATTAATCAATGAGTGATAAATCATAAATTAATCAATGAGCGATAAATTATACAGTCTTCCGCGTGAGGACGAGGGGTTACATCTTATATGGAGATACTTGGTTCTAGAAATGTAATCATGCATTCTCCCCTTCCTCTTCCTCTTAAGGTTGTAGATCTGTGCAATAAGGCTCCACCACTGTCTCCATTAGGTCATGATAATCCCACAATGAAGATGTGTCTTAAGAGCTCATAACTTACCTTTTCAAGTGGATTTAGTGTCCTAAACCACTAGCCTTCTTTTTCTTCAAGTCAAAGAAGGCCAATGGTTTACGAAAAATTCTAAATGGACAAAGGCTTGGTGGGATCATCAAACTTACCCATGGCTTCGCAAACTTGATCAAATATTTCTAGCTATAGAATGGAATGTCCATCAAATTTGGTGCTTTAAACCATTGGCCTTCTTTTCCTTCAAGGCAAAGAAGGCCAATGGTTTAGGGAAAAGTCCAAATAAACAGAGGCTTGGTGTGATCGTCAATCCTATCCATGGCTTCACAAACTTGATCAAACTTTTCTAGGTATTGAATGGAATGTCTAGTTCCATCAATTTTGGTCATCATCCTTGAGATGTGGATTGGCTTTTTTTTTTGTCCAATTCTAAGCCTCTATGTAGTACTATGCTTGTAACAATCCCCCTTCCCATTTCAAATGCCATCTTGAGCATGTCTTCAGCATATCCACATGTGGTGGAATGTAAGGGAATGGTTGTGTAAAACCTTCTATCTTAAGGCTTGGTGTTTCTTGCCCCATGGATTTAGATTGTGCTTCCAATGGCACTTGTAATATATTGGCCTAGCTTTGATGTTTTAGGCTTACTATGGATGAGGACATATTATGTGATTACTCTTGTGGATCCCTTGGGTTTGGTGTTTTCTTGCCTCATGGGTTTAGATTGTACTTCTCAATGGCATTCTTACAATGGCACTTGTTATATACTAGCATGACTTTGATATTACAAGCTTACTATGTGGATGAGGACATGTTATGTGATTTCTTCTATGGAATCCTTGGGTGAGGTAGTTTTTGTCATTGGGTCTTTACCCTTTCCCATGTTCCATGTTTCTTATCCAAACAAAGAGAAATTAATACTTGTCTTATGTGGTGAAGAAGCCTTTATAATGGGCTCCTATAGAAAGTGGGACTCTTGCACTTGTTTTACTGTGTGTGCTTACTAATAACTATTGTGTGTTTTGTGGAATGCTTATCCCTAATGGTATAGAAAAAGAAACATTTCTTGATTACCATAACTTTAGGTTGTTATGTTGCTTGGCCATGGCCAGCTAAACCCAGCTCAGGATTCAACACCTAATTTTTGAAACATTATGGCGTTTAATAGGGCACTTCCCGAGGGAGCAAATTTTAAGGTTCCTAGTCCTACTCCCACTCCTTCATAGGAGCTTCACCCAATAGAGCAGTTTAATGCCCCTTTTACAAAGTTAGTGGTGTTGTTTAGCCACTTGGTGAATCTAGCCTCGAAGGAGCAACCCTTGTTTCTAGGGGTTTCCTTGTGTTGCTCCTCTGCTCATGTCTACATTTAATTGGCTCATTTCTTCCCAAAAATCCTCGCTTGAAGGAGTCTTGCCTTCTTAATTAGTGACGAGCACTATGTTGAGTACTTGTCATTTCTTAGGAATGAAGGCTTGGTAAGTATGAGAAGGTGTGGTTTGATGTGCTACTGTATTATCATTTCCAAGAATTAGTCCAAATCAAGTTCACATTAAAGGGTTCACCTTGTGGTGAAACGATCACTAGTGCTTCTTGAAACAGGTCTAAATATGAATTTAAACACATTTATTTTTTAAAGTTTATGTTTTTTGCTTTTTTATTTTTTATTTCATACTAGGCTCACATCTCTAATCTCACTCCTATAGACTCACATCTATAGGCTCACATGTTCATACGTGTGGGCTCACTCATGTAGACTCACGTCTAGTAGTAAACTCGTACCTTCTTTGTATAAAGTAGACTAACACGTTTTGGTGGGCTAGACTCACATCATGCCTAGTGGTCTCATGCTTCTAGGCTCACGTCTCTAGGCTTATATCTCACAAATTTAGGCTCGAATGTAGATGCATGCATGTAGACTCATGTATGTAAGATCTTGTTGTTTTTTTAATGAAATAGGTTTACAAATTTGATTTTTGTGAAATAGGTCTACTTGGATATAGATTTTTATGAAATAGGCCTATGATAGGGTTGGTGAGAGAAATTATTGGGTAATAATTATACTTAATATCCCAATAATTATACTTATTAAGAATAATTATACTTGGGTTAATAATTATACCTAATGTCTCAATAATTATACTTATTAAAAAATAAGTATTAATGTACCAATAGCTATAAAGAACAGTAATTTTCTTGGAAATTATAGTTGGTATAGATTGTATGACAAGAAAATCTTCATAGACCATGAGTATACAAGTCTTCAAGGCACTTTTAAATAGTTGGTACAATATTAGTATATCTACCTCTAGACTCATGTTTGCTGACTCGCGCCTTAAGACTCATGGTTCACAACTCCAGACTCACGTCTCATAATAATAAGGGCTTACATCTCTAGCTCAAGTGTGTTGATTGATGCCTTTTTTCACGAAACTATGGCTTATGTCTCTGAACTTGAGAGATGGTTTGGCTTGGTTTTTTTAGTTTTTTTTCAATTTTTTTGGACTTGATGGGAGTTGAACATGCTTCTAAGCTACTAATTTCAACAATGCATAAAAAATATAAAGTGCATGAATTCACTCTAATCCACACCTAATGCAGCTCAAAGCTTATGTTTTCGAAGTGGATTCCACCCCTAATCACAATTTCATTAAAGCCTTATGGACTTCGAAATCATACAAAAGGCCAATAAAATCAAGGTTTCTCCTTCCACGATACGTAACTAGAATGGCAAAGACCAATCCTTCTAAGGTATGCAACTAGAATGCAAAGAAGCTTCAAAACCCAAAAAAGAAACAACAAAACTAACGCATCCAAATCTCCAAAATTGTATATTTTTCGAAGTTTACCCCTCTAATTAACATCTAGGAATATTGGGTGATCCTAATAGCCTGCAAAATTAACTTTTATACAAGTGACTAGTTTTCACACTAGGTCAGCTAAGACTTGAAAATGGTCTAGGCACTATTACTAGTCTGAAGCAAGTATGTACACAAAGTTCTTAAACTTCCCCTATTTGAGATAACCTCATGGTAAGGCTCCTTTATATGTTCTAGTATTGTCTTATAAAAGATAGGTGCTCGATCGAGCAGGTAAGATAGCAAAGCAAGGATGCGAAGTGGTTTAATAATGACTATTACATTTTTCTTTTTTCTATGTGCTTTAATTTTTGCTTTGGATGTGAGAGTGGGTAATAAAAATTTAGACGCCACTTTGGTAGATTCAAACCCAATACCTACTGCTTGGAGGCATGGGATATATATTGATCGTAAGTTTTTTTAAAATAATATCTTAATGTGCTTCATGAGATGTCCCACACAAAATTTCATCACTAGGATTTCTAATCATCAAATAGTTGATGCACATTCCATCTTTGCACACTTTAAGATTTGCTTCAATACATGGTCAAAGTACATTTGTGTTACTAAACCAATGACAATGCAAGTCTTGTAGCCATTAAAAGCTTAAAAGAGGATTCAAGAAAACAAGGCTCACTTGCAAAAGTTGCTGATGTGGCATGCCATTAACTATGTGCTCTTATCAATAGTGAATTGATCCACTAGTCTAAGAAGATGAGATATAATATTAAGTAATTTTAAGATGCCATGATCCATGACACAAGGTTCATTGATGATCCAATCTTTGAGTATTCTCCATTCAATTTCTTTAACAAGTATATTTTGTTAATCAACATAGTTCTCAACATGATGACACAGATCAATACAATGGCACTACAAAGGACAAGCAAAGAACAACACATCGCTTGAGTGTGGATTCTACTTGTGGTAGATTGATCAATTTGAGCCTTAGTTTTAAGCCCTTTTTAGGCTTTACAAGCATTTTAGGATTCATCTGAAGCTTAAAATTATAGGCAAGGTTACAAAGGTGACATTTTTATTCAAAAATGATAGAGTCAAAATAAATCCTAAGTTTGAGGTATAGGGTTTCATGGAATATAAGACCCTAGAAGTATAGATAAGTGTATTCACGCATGGCCCCTAGGTATGAAATGTGTATTAATATAGTAAATTCCAATGTACTTTCCATCTGAACACATGCAAATTCCAATGTGTATTAATATAGTAAATTCCAATGTACTTTCCATCTGAACACATGCAAATTCCAATGTGTATTAATATAGTAAATTCCAATGTACTTTCCATCTGAACACATGCAACTTGTAAGTTGAGAGTCACAAATATTACTTGTGAAAATGAGATAAGCTATTAGGTAGTGTGTAGACTATAGACTAGAGATACAGGACTTATGTACAATAGAATAAAGTAAGGTCGTATGGTTATCAATGCCAATAACATCTAAGTGGACACAAGTCTATGATGCATTTTAGATAAGATTGAGATTTTTTGAAATTTAGGTAGCAAGATTGAATAAATATTGAGTAGGATTGAGATATTGAAATTTGGGCAACGTTGAGAACAAATCTTGAAAAAAATGTAAAGTTGAAATTTGATTTCTAAGGTGCATTTTGAATTGTTATTGAGATGTTTTGAAATTTGGGCAACAAGCTTGAATAAGGTTAAATCATTTTGAAATTTAAGAAAATAAGCTTATAAAAATGCAAAGCTTGGTAAAAGCTAAACAAACCTTGAAAACAATGCAAAGTCTCAAGTTGGCTTCTAAGTGGACACAAGTACATATAAGCATTTTGGATAGGATTGAAATATTTTGAAATTTTGGGAAATGAGATTTTTTTAAAATCAAGGTAAAAAAGCTTGAAAATTTTTAATATAGGTTTCAAGTCCAAAGTTTTTACAATAAAAAACACACAAAACCTTTTATCATGACCCCCCTGATTTACATATTACAACATGCTTTAGCAGCTATCTGGTAATCCATCCTTATTCCACCATAGCATATCCAAGGTCCTCCCCTAGACCATGTAATTAGAAAAAACTACCATCAGCTACAAGACCTCACCATTTCTAAGGTGCTCTCCTTGGCCTAGAAAAACATCATATAATAACATGCCACTAGTGCTACTTATGCTAGGTGCCACACAGCTCTTACTCAACTGGTAGGGAAAATCCATGTTTCCATACACACATAACAGAAGATCTGACCCACTCAAATAGACTGTTCTCATGCCTACTTAGTGGGATGCCCTTGGCTCCCACCTTATCCAAGCATGTGTACACTAGGGGGATGGGGAGACACGAACCTTCCTTTGCTTTTTGATCTAGAAATTTTTTGATAGCTCTAGCAAAGTCCTTTACATGTCCATGCTAAAATCTAACCGTGTTTAGAATTTTGTGCATCTCTATGCATGGGAACATGTACTTGTATTAAGGTGTGGGTATTTTCTCCAAGTCACATGCTGATTTTCAGTCATACGATATTCATGATGTTGTTAGCTAGCTCCATGATGTGAGTCCATAATCTCCCATCATTTCCTATATAAAGGGCCTCTCTCCCATTGTTGAATTCAACCATTCCCAATGCATCTACAGTGCATCTTTGCTAGCTACTTTCAACCCCTTGTAATTTCATGCTATGATAATAGAACTTGATCATTGCCTACTCTCTCCCTCTCTCTGACTCTCTCTACTTTGTTTAGAATTTTGTGCATCTCTATGCATGGGAACATGTACCTGTATTAAGGTGTGGGTATTTTCTCCAAGTCACAGGCTGATTTTTAGTCATGCGATATTCATGATGTTGTTAGCTAGCTCCATGATGTGAGTCCATAATCTCCCATCATTTCCTATATAAAGGGCCTCTCTCCCATTGTTAAATTCAACCATTCCCAATGCATCTACAGCGTATCTTTGCTAGCTACTTTCAACCCCTTGTAATTTCATGCTATGATAATAGAACTTGATCATTGCCTACTCTCTCCCTCTCTCTGACTCTCTCTACTTTGTTTCTTATGATTGCTTCTGTATGTGCATACTTTCACATGGTATTAAACATCTAGCCTTCTTGGATCTCGACGACGAGACGACCCCTTCCTCATTTTCTTTTTCACATGGTATTAAACATCTAGCCTTCTTGGATCTCCACCTCTCGACGAGACGACCCCTTCCCTCCCTCATTTTCTTTTTTTTTTTGGGAGCAAGACATTTTTCAATAGGTGGTAGGTTGCTGTGTTTTTCTTCTCCAAAGTGCCTGCTACATCACTGCTTCTTCTGTGGGGGTTATCCTTGCTACAAAGCTTTTGGGTAGGCATCGAGGGGCAGGCTAGAAGTGGTTGCATTTTCTTCTAGAGGCTATGTTTTTTGCTATATTAGTGTTTTCTCTTCTGGTGCTCCTACCCTACGTTTCCCTCACAAAGTTGAGGTGCAATTGGGGGGACTGTGTTGATTGGTGGGCTATTTTTACAGTTTTGACATTAATGAAAGGCGATTTCTTTATATGTGGTGCAGCCTGATGACGGTTTCTCTTCTTCTTTGGTTTTCCTCTCTAGAAGAAGATTCGGAGTCATTGTGCTACTCGTGTGGGAAGACTAGACATTTGTCTAAGTTCTGCTTGTCCAAGAAGAAGGACAAGGGCAAGGGTGAGGGCAAATCTTCATCCCAAAGGGAAAAGGCAGGACATAGGACATTGATTTAGATACTCTAGTGACTCATCTAGGGCTTCCAAGGCGATTGGCTAGGGAGGACCAAGATGGTGTTCTTCTCTACTTATGAACATAGTTTCTCCCATGTGGGCAAGAGAGGGGGTTGTCAATAGAGAAGTTCCTCATTTTTGGTGCATGGGAACCGTGAGTCGGAGATTCAAGCATAAAAATCTAGCAAGTAAAAGTCAATTTTGATAGATAGGGATTGATCGTGTTCTAGGTTCATTGCTTGGTGTAGCAGAGACTATGGAAATAATGTGTTATGCGTTCATTCTTTAAGGTTCTAGAATGTGATGTGTTCATAGTCCACTGTTGGGGTGAATGAAGTTAGTTCACTGCTGCAGACTGGTGTGAGAATTTGGAGCCAAGCATATTTCTTTTTTGTTTAGGGTGGCATTGTGTTTTGAAGAGATAGGTTGGCAAGTACATCTTCCATGGTATATTCAATATATTGGCCAATACTGGGGTGTCCATGGTCACATCTTCTTCAATTTTCTTCTTCCGACTTTTGCACACTATGAGTTGCAGAGGGGGTGTTAGAATTTTGTGCATCTCTATGTGTGGGAACAAGTATTAAGGTGCTGGTATTTTCTCCAAGTTGTGGGCTGATTTTCAGTTGTGGGATATTCATAATGTTGTTGGCCAGCTCCATGATGTTAGTCCAACATCTCCCATCATTGCCTATATAAAGGGCCTCTCTCCCATTTTTGTATTCAACCATTCCCAGTGCATATGTTTTGAAGCCCATCTGATGGTTGCTTCAACCCCTTGTAATCCCATGCTACGATAGTAGAACTTGATCATTGCCTACTCTCTCCCTCTCTCTGACTCTCTCTATTTTGTCTCTCATGATCAATTCTATATGTGCATACTTTCATAGTGATAAAAAAAGATCACATGCCTTGAGGCAAACATCCATGTTGAGACATAACCATGTACTCAGATGAAAGAGCACGGACTTGAAGCAAGCATCCATGCTGAATCATACCCATTGACTGAGATAAAAGAGCATAGACTTTGAAGCAAACATCCTTTACTCATAACAAATTCTATTAATACAGGAACACCACTACACACGGTTGATTTAATCCATCTTGGTGGCAAGCACACCTCACGCACGTAAGGAAAAGATAAGCACTTCCATTATTGATACAATCCTTGGACTATATTATTTACATTCCAATAGAAAGTTTGGGTTATTTCCCAAACTAAAAAATCACCTAAGTGCAATCTTGACTCCACAAATCTACTCACAAAGGTATGACTGACCAAAAAAGGAATGCCCATACGTTTGGCTAATCCAAAAAAGAATCAAAAAATTACAGAGACATGGTTGCTCCATGATGCTTTCAAATCTTAAATAACCAACCACAAAACCCCCAAAATTATCCCCATTGTAGGGTAGAAGCATGGTAAGGTGGACCGATCTTTGTGCTTTTAGCATATGTTTAACTTTTTGTAGTGGTTTATAGGTCTTTAAAGGACCCTTATGAAATTGCAACATTTTCATTTAATAAAAACTTGAAATTTGTAACTGATTTATAGTATGTGTTAGTCACCATGTAGTATGATCTGAATGCCATGATTTTTCCAAACTAAACAATAACCTAAGTGCAATCTTGACTCCACAAACCTACTCACAAAGGTATGGCTGAACAAAGAAGGAATGGCCATACGTTTGGCTAATAAAAAAATTACAGAGACTTGGTTTCTCTATGATGATTTTGAATCTTAGATAAACAACCACAAAAACCCCAAAACAATCCCCATTGTAGGGTAGAAGCATGGTAAGGTGTGTGGCCTTAACTTGGCATGAGGCTTTGCCAAAGGAGACCAAGAATGATAAAAATTGACCAAAGTAATGAACGAGAGATTTGGAATAGTGGAGTTACCAAATGCTTTACGATTACAACTCGATCCATTTTTTCAAAAGGAAGGAGAGTCGATTTTTACCTTTTTAGTGAGGTATGAGGCCTTGTTTCATTAAGTATCAATAGGTTGCTTTACATTGGATTCTTCTTCTTCACCTTTTATGGGAGATTCTAAGAATTATTTAGAAATGGAGCACCTTAAGATGAGCAAGTTTGTCATGACTTTGGTAGATCCCTGCTTGCACACAAAAGCTACTAGCAAGATCTCACTAATTCAAAGTGGCCCTTTGCACTACTTTGAAGAAAACAACTGCTCTTTAAACTAATTCCACATTCCAATCTTCTCCAAGAGTTTGCTAGCTCTACCACAACCCCACCACCTCGAGTAGAGGAAACATCAACATCTCAATCTTCAGGTAACCTCCCCATGTATGCATTAGATGTTCTTTCTTCCATCTCCTATAACTTTAAGCAATCATGTATGTGATTATTTGAATCTTGAGCAAATCCTGTAGTTATGGATTTGTTAGCTTTATACTTACTACCACATTTTTCCATTGTGTGCCTTCCCCTACCATCAGTGTGATCTCCTCCTATTTTAGCATTGGTTTCCCTAATTGGATATGGCATAAATGGGATTTCTTTCAAGGGAATGTATTGTGTACCTCTGAAAACAATCTAGCGGTGGGGTTAAATGGTGCAACTCTTGCATCAACACCTTGAAAAATAGTTTGGGCCAAACATCAGGTTTTCAATTTTAATTGAGTCTTCATATTTTGTGACATACAGTTACTCCAAAACATGTTGGTTAGTAAATTATTTTGGTAAAGGAGGATGTAGTGGTGTTACCATTCTTCAAGGTGCTCTGCTTCATCCTCCTGGTTGATCTTGGTAGGTTCTGTAAAAATCTCATAGGGTACCTGTGATATGTCTTAAGACCTTGGTGTGAGGAGGTAAGGGTTTACTACATTGTTTTAGTGATGTGGTAGGTTTGCATATAGTTCCTTGCATAGATGATAAGCCTAGTCATCTTTAAGGTGGTTCATGTGAATCTTCTATAGCTTATGAACGTCAATCCAATTGTACCTCTTGATCTGCATGATAATAGAGAGACTACCTTTTTTATTTGACATTAACATACTCCACCTCGTTGTTGTTGAATACCTCCTCTTTGAGCATTGTATCTAAGGGGAGGTCTTTGCACTCACCCTGTGAAGTGTGCATGTGGCTAGGGGTAACTGCATGGCCTACCTGATGTGAGCATTGTATCAAAGGGGAGGTCTTTGCACTCCACCTTGTGTGTGCATGTGGCTGGGGGTAACTGCATGGCCTACCTGCTGATATCATCCTCTTTGATCAGTACCCTCTTTGTGGTCTCATCTATGGCAATGTCACTTCACCTATTTTTATCCTTTAAGTTATAGGGCTGAATGAATTTTGTACAGAGTTGGCAATTGGACTCATCTAGCAATGTCACTTCACCTGTTTTTATCCTTTTATTATAGGACTTAATGAATTATGCACATATCTCATCTGTGGCAATGTCACTTCACCTATTTTTTTCCTTTAAGTTATAGGACTCAATGAATTCTACATAGAGTTGGGGATTAGACTCCTCTGGCAATGTTACTTCAACTATTTTTATCCTTTTATTATAGGACTTAATGAATTCTACACAGGTCCCATCTAGTAATGTCACTTTACCTATATTTGTCCTCTTATCATCATAAGACTTAATGAATTTTTCATAGATTTAATTCTTCTTTACGTGCATAGAGTTAATTCTTCTTCACCTGTTTTTGTCCTTTTATCATAGGACTTAGTGAATTCTTCATAGAGTTGAGCATTAAGATAAATTTAGAGAGTTGTTGTGTGGATATATCCAATCGGATGTCTTTAAACTTAGCTTTTAATCTCAAGGGTTTTGAGGAGAAGTTGGCACTCTAGAGAATGGTATTGGAATGAACCTTGCCTTTTGCAATCAGTACCTCTCTACTCATGATGATTCTCCCAACTACATTCCTGAGGTATGGGCCTAGGTGAGTGAGCTTATGTGCCTTTGAGACTTTATTCTTTCCTTTCTTCTTTTCTAGGGTGGTTCCAAAATCTCCAGAGGTTTTGGGCTCTGTGGATGTGGAGTGCGAGTCCTTGTGCTCCTTCTTGTGGGGATGCTGTAAAAGTGAGAATCAAATCTGTCACACAAGCAGGTTGTAGTAGGGAGAACTCCTCGGTTGCTTTTCTTTTTTTCTTTTTGGAAAAATTTATATGTTATTGTTACAATCTATTATTAGTGAAGTTATCTGTATGCTTGTGATGATATGGATATGTTTTCTTTAGGCATGAAAAACTAGTCTCATTTTTCATGGCTGTGAATATCGAGAGATATTCACATTGAAAAGAAATCATCAATTTGAAGCAAAAACATGTTAGAATGGATCATTGCCTTGAGATATTCACGTCAAAAAAATGTTAGTAGTTGAAGATAGAATGTTTCAAAGTAAGGTATTAGAATATGTAATTACTGTGTAAAAAGTCTGTCCCAAACATTTTTTCTAACATGAAAAACTAGTCTTGTTTTTCACGGTGTGAATATCTTACGATATTCATGTCAAAAAATTATCTTTATTTGACAAGTTAAATGCATATTAGTAAGGCATATTTTTTCTAACATGAAAAACCAATTTGGTTTTTCATGGTGCAAATATCTTAAGATATTCACGTCAAAAAAATTATCTTTATTTGACAAGTTAAATGAATATTAGTAGTGCAAACTATGTAGATGATGAGGTGGAGTTAGTAACTCATGCTAATTTTTAGATTTTCATGGCCTGAAAAACTAGGGTGGTTTTTCACTTGTGACTTTCTAGAAGATGATCACATCAAAAGAAAGTTAGTTCTATGGTGTAAAATGATATTAAATGGATATATTGGATTTAGTGGAGATGAAAGAAGAGATGAGGGGTGGCTTCCTAAGAATTTACCCTTGTCACAAAAAACCAGTCTAGTTTTTCATGATCATGAACTTCCTACAATATTTATGTCAGATATTTTATCACAAAAAGTATAAGGGAGTACTTGGCAGTACTCAAGAAGGTGTGAATGGTTAAGATTATATGTTTTCCCCTTGATTGGAAAAAGTCTTATTGGCAGGAAAAACCAGGCTAGTTTTTCAAGACCACTTAGATATGATGTTACAGTTTTTTAGGGGGGGTTAAAGAGAGTGTAAATAAAAAAGTAAAAGCGTTGGAATGTGTTTTTTCATTTTAGGGTTTCTACCCTTTGGGGGCATATGGCCAAGAAAGGCAATATGGAGGCCAAGTTCAAAAACACATAGTGACATGTTTTGGCACATAAATAACATTACTATGACAACACATAAATGTATTGAAAGAGAGAAGGATAGTGTGATGTTTCACATTGAGCATAGCAGTAATGAGAGAGCACTTTAACCACAAGAAAGATGATAACTTCAACCATCAAAAGTAAAGCAAGGCATGAGTTCCCCCTACCTCAGTATATCAAGCACGTTGATGATCATCAACAATTAAGGGGGCGACATAGCTAGAGAGGTGATGAAGAAGCAAGGCATGAGTTCCTCCCTACCTCAATATATCAAGCACGTTGATGATCATCAACAATTAGTTAAGAGAAGATAACATGAATTAAGGGGGCAACATAGCTAGAGAGGTGATGAAGAAGCGAGAGTTAAAACAATAGAAAGAAAGAAAAAAACAAGCAAAGAAGAAGGATAAAATAGTCTAAATAAGTGAAGGGAATGGGATGCTGACTCATTAATAGGGTGGGCAGCACATGTGACCATTTTATTGATCAAGATTTTTTCCCATGAACTTGATATTCACGGTCATGAACATCTACTAGTTTTTCACATCAAAACATGTTTACTATTTTTGTTATTTGACTAGAGGTAGGCCCTTCTCACACCCTGTGCAAGCTTGTTTCACCTCAATTAATAGGCTTGAAACACTTTTTTGGGCATGAGAGACACTTAAGATATTCATAGTCATGAACATTTACTAGTTTTTCATGTCAAAAAAACTTTTGAATTTCACATCTTTAAGTTGATTTTTAAATCCATCATTGTGAAGACCTTTGCATGTTTTTTTAACTACCAATTGAACCACCTTTTTTGGAGGTGAAAAACTCAAAATACTTAGAGTCATGAACTTTTATTTGTTTTTCACTTCAAAAATACTTTTGATTTTCATCCTTTTGAGGTGATTTTAATTCTAGTTCATGTGATCCTTGGACTTGTTGGGTATGATTTTCATGCCTATTGGAACATTTTTTTGGATGTGAAAAACTCAAGATTATGGTTGTGAGTATCTATTGGTTTTTTACATCAACCAAACTTCAAAGTATCATGCTTTGAATTCATAGTCTAATTTCTCTGACCTCCAAGGAAAGTCACGCGTGAATTTCCCACCTATTTTCTCATCAATGGTTTATAGGGATATAAGGATCCTCTTTTGCTTCTCCCTTGATCCTTTGTTCCCCTCTATCTTCTTCAAGTCCCTAGTATCCACTCGCTTCTTTTACAGTTGAGGGATACCATTGATGGATATGCTATTTTCTTTAGTGTTGCATTTCCTCTTCCAATGATTGGACGAACTGGTTTTTATATCCATGGCAGGATCTATTATGGGTTCTTCCTCTACTTTGCTCTTATCTTTGTCATTCATAGGGATTATCCTTGATGCTTTTGATTCTTTAGGCCCTTTCTTGATTGTGCCTTATTTTTTTCACAGTCAAGCAAGGTGGCACTTGCAATTACTTCCTCTCAATGAGTGTATGTGTTCTATCTATGGTCACCTTTGCTACTTTCTTGACCTCTAATGTTCTAGTGTTCTTGAATCTCACTTTTTCTAGCTCTTGGGCCCTTTTGGGTATCCATATCCTTGTGGCTCCCTTGTAGTACCCTTGTGCTATCAGAATAGCCTTTGGTACCTAGTAGCTTTGGCTCTTTTTTGTTAGTTCCGTTTTCCACTACGATCTTCAATGTCATTGAGCTTGAGTATTCTGATCCTGAGTTAGGGATCTATTCACCTTCTTCTTGACTATTCTGATCCTGTGCTAGGGACCTCTTCACCTTTTTCTTAGGTATCCAAACCTGTTTATTCCCTTCATAATAGCCTTATGTCTTTAGGGGGTTAACAAGTACTCACTGCTTTCTAGTTGTTTGGATTGAATGGTGGCAGTTCCTAGGAGTGGTTAGAGAAGTTACCACCATGATCAAAATTTTCTCACTACAGATCTCATTGCTTGGGTATCCAAACTTATTTATTCCCTTCATAATAGCCTTCTATTTTTAGGAGGTTCACAACAAGAACCCGTTTCTTTCTAGTTGGTTGATTTGAATGGTGACGGTTCCTAGGAGTCACTGGGGTGGTTATCATGATCAGACTTTTCTTAGTGTTTGGGTATCCAAACCTGTTTATTCCCTTCATAATATCATTGTGTCTTTAGAAGGTTCACAAGAACGCATTACTTTATAGTTGGTTGGTTTGAATGGTGATAGTTTCTAGGAGTGGTTAGTGATCGGATTTCTCACAATGCAGATCTCATGCTTCTTTTGATCATTCTATGAGTTGGGGCCACCTTTAGCATCATTTTCTACAGATGAGCTACGATGACTAGATTTTTCTTAGTGTAAACCTCATGGTTCTTTTGATCATTCTATGAGTTGGGGCCACCTTTAGCATCATTTTCTACAGATGAGCTACGGCCACCTTACTATGACTAGATTTTTCTTAGTGTAAACCTCATGGTTGCTTTGACCATTCCATGAGCTAGGGCCACATTCAGCATTTGTTGCTACTACAAGATGAGCATTTCTCATCAGTACTTGGGAACCAAAGTGGACCATTGTTCTGAATTCGTTTGAGTGTATCTGGATAGTTCATTCCTTCCATTAAATGGAGTAATGGTTGCCCTTATCCATGCTCTTCCTAGAAATACCGTCTCTTCCATAGAACCTATAAGCATAACATATATCCTTCTGGCCATAGGGCTATTATTAATAATAATTTGAACTTTCAAACTACCTTCAACTTTCACCATACTTGCATGAAAACTATGAGCACTTGTCTTTGCTAACTCCAAGTTTGGTTTACCTAGAGCTAACCATGTTTCATAGGACATCAAGTTGTGACTTTCTCGTATTATTATAGCTATGCTCATATTATGGTTTCCATTATTAACCCCATTTGTCAGACTTGGGTATAGGGGCGTAAGACTAATCAAACCATCTAGTAGTTGGTTCCCTATGAAGTTTCCCTTAGGATAGCTAGTGCAGTTTTATCAAGTAAAGCAAATGATTAGAGGCATCGGGGGTGAAACACTCTCGATCTATTCTCAAAATCTAAATGGGTAAGTTGTCGGGGTTGCTTTGTTGAACCCTAGTGTGGAATGGGAGCTCCAAGTGGGCTAGTTTTGGTGAGTAGAATTGGCGATGCGGGATGATATGGACCTTTTATAAATGGGAGCTTCACATGCAAATGCATCGCATACTCCTCAAGCTAGTATGCACCATGGTGATAGAAATCATGGGTCTATTCTTGGAAGGGATAACTTACTTGTATCGTAGATGGATTACGGTGGAATAAGTATGACAAGAATGCCTATGCATGGTCCTATGAAAATGGAGTCTCTTCAATGCAAGGGAGAAGTTTGGACAAAGGCAAAGGCATAGTTTTGGAAGAACCAAGGGTGGAAGGAAATCGGAATCCTTCACACCTAAGTGGTTCTCACTTCAATGAGATGGGAGGTCATCACTTCCATGAGATGGGTCATCATTGTAATAGGATGGAATCTAGTCATGGTAGATCACATTTCAATGAGTTTGGGAGGCAGCCATGTTAGACCACTTGAGCATAGACTGTATTATCATCGTCGAGGTGGTGATGAAGATGAGTTTAAGGGAGTGAAGGAAAATATAACATTTAATAAGTTCAAAGGTGAAGGCTCAACAAATGAGGAGTTCAAAGCATGGATTGATAAAATGAAGCTGCTTTGAGCTTAGCCCTCATAGTGATAGGGCCAAGGTGTTGTTTGCTACTTTGTATCTTGAAGGTTATGCTCATGCGTGGTGCCGACACTTGAATGCTCATGGATATTTGATCTCTACTTAGGGGGATTTCAATAATGAGATGAAGAGAACCTTTGTTTCAGCCCTTAATAGATCAAGGATGGTGGAGAAATGGGATGATCTCACTAAAATGGGCAATGTCAATGATTATGTGCACAAGTTTATGAAGTTCTCACTTCATGTGGAAGGCTTGAGTGAGGAGTAAAAATTGAGGAAGTTCATCAAAGGGATACAAAACAACATTAAGGTTGATGTGGATGTTCAAAGATCCAAAACTATCAAGGAGGCCATGCTTTTTGCAAAGATTTATGAGGTAAAGTATACACATGGAAGCAGAGAAAAGCATGGGTTCAGGGCTGATTTTGGCACTTCAACTTTGGGCAAGATTTCAAGTGGTGTTGCTCCTCACCTGGGTCCTCCTAGAATCCCAAACATCTATGGAAGAGGTGGAAGAGGAAATTTCAGATTTAGTAACTCTTTTCCTCGACCTCCAAATGTTGATGGAAGCAAGTTGATGCAAGAACATATAACAAGAGCAAGTTATTGGGAAGACCACATTAATGACTTAATGGACAAGGGCCTGAGCTTCAAGTGTGGTGACAAATGGGACAAGGATCATTGGAAGGTTTGTAAGGCCAAGAAGATGACCCTAAGCATGATTCTGACCGAACCTTACCATGAAGACATTAAAGAGAATGTGGATGATAATGAGGAGTGTTTTGAAGATACCAACAGTGAAGTTGAAGATGTAGAGAATGATAGTGAATTACCTTTTGATTCGGGTGGATCAAAGAAGAGTGAAGTTGACTATGATGATGGGTTATCGTTGCCTATGTGTGTTCATCATGGCAAGGACAATATGACAACCTTATGCAATATCTTAAGTGATGCCTATGTTGCTTGCAAAGGGGAAAAAAACATTAAGGTTGAAGGTATGCATAAATGGAAGGGTGGTACATGTTTTGATTAATAGTAGCAGGGCACACATAACTTTACACAAAGTCCATGTGCAATCTCAAATTATAGCCCATAGCTTTACCTTTGTTGCATGAAGTTCAAGTGGCTAATGGGGCAAAGATGGATTGCACATTGGTATACAAAGATATGAGTTTGATACTCACAAATGATTATACTTGCAAGTTTATTTACTTGTCTTGCATATCGGTCCCATTTACATTGTTTTGGGATGTGATTGGTTGGCAACTCTTGGGTTGTTTCACATGCATTTACAGCAAGGGTATATGAGCTTCATGCATGGAAATTATGAGGTTACATTGACTGGAACTCATGTGCCAAGTATCAAGATGATCAATGTAGCACAACTAAAGAGGGAGCTTAAGAAAATGGGATGCATATATGTTTTACAGCTTTGCAACAAGGAAGAAAGAAAAAAGGAAAAAGGTGAAGTTATGCATAAAGGTATGAAGGAATTATTAAAGGAGTATGAAAATGTGTTCCAAATGCCACTAAAATGGGAGGTGGATCATGGGATAGAGCTTGAGCTGCTGCACACCAAGCACGTTAACAAACCACCCTATAGATTGTCAAAAGTGGAGAAGGATGAAGTGGCAAAGCAAGTGCAAGAGCTTATGGACATGGGATGGGTTACTCCTAGCCAATCACCTTTTGCATCACCCATACTCTTAGTCAAGAAGAAGGATGACACTTTTTTCATGTGTGTGGACTATAGGGATTTGAATAAATCTACAATCAAGAATAGATTCCCTATTCCAAGAATTGATGACTTGCTTGATGAGTTGAAAGGTGCATATTTCTTCTCTAAGATGGATTTGAGATTGGGTTATTACCAATTAAGAATCAAGGAAGCTGACAAGTACAAGATGGCATTTCAGACTGAGAGAGGTCTCTACTACTATTTGGTTATGTTGTTTGAGTTGTGCAATGTGCCGACAATATTTCAAGCCCTAATGGACAAGGTGCTTAGACTCTTTCCCTACTATAAATGGCTGCTTGTATTCTTTGATGATATCTTGATATACAGCAAGGGGGAGAAAGAGCACTTAATGCATGTAAGGGTTGTTTTGGATGCCTTAAGAGACAAAAACTTGTATGATGCAAATGAGAGAAAGTGTATATTTATGGCACAAAAGATTGAGTATCTTAGACATATAGTGAGCTAGGAAGGCATTATGATGGATCCCAAGAAGGTGGAATGTGCTAAGAATTAGCCCACGTCTATAAATACCACTCAATTGAGATGATTCTTGTTTTGGATGCCTTCGGAGCCAACAATTTATATACAAAGGAGAGAAAGTGTATATTTATGGCACAAAAGGTTGAGTGTCTTGGACATATAGTGAGCAAGGAAGGCATTATGGTGGATCCCAAGAAGGTGGAATGTGTTAAGAATTGGCCCACGTCTATAAATACCACTCAATTGAGAGGATTCTTGGGCTTGTCATCATTTTATAGGAGGCTCATTAAGCGATATGCTCATATTACTGCTCCTCTTACACCGACAAGCTTAAGAAAGAAGATTTCTTTTGGGACACCATAGCCGATAGGATCTTCCAAGAGCTCAAGGGAATGCTTACATCAGCCCCCATACTTGTATACCCAAACTTAACAAAGCCATTTATGGTTGAAGCCGATGTATGTTGAAGAGGAATTGGGGCTGTTTTGTTTCAAGATCATGGAATAATTGCATTTGAGAGCCGAAAGCTTGATGATAAAGAGATGGTCATGCAAGTCTACATCAAGATATGTTAGTAATACTTCATGTCTACATCATTAGTTGTCTGGGAGTCACTTCTTTATGAAGAGTGATCATAGGGTAATTTAATATTTTTTTGTCTCAACCTACACTATCTCCCAAGTAAATAAGATGGGTGTGATGAAAAACACGTAGAGGGAGAGGAGACACACACACAGGAGCAAAACCCTAATGTATATTGCAAACCCTAACCATAGAGGGAAGCCATCTCCCTTCTCACACAATGCATAAAGCCATAATCCATAATACACAAGACACACACTGTGTTGTGTCCACACACTACTAACCCTAGCTAATGTCCACACACTATGACCAGCTAGACGCGGTCATTTATGTCTCACACATGCTGCTACCTAACATGCCAGCACATAGCACAACTGGCACACGCTGACATCGAGATTGAATCTTAACAGCCCCTCTCAAGCTCATGATGTACTGCCATAGACGAAGATGTAGATGAGCTTGGGCTATCAAAGCTCTCAACACTCCCCCTCAAGATCATCCCACGTACTCATAGTACGGAAGTATTCAAACTTCTCTTTGCTAAGTGGCTTTGTAAAGATGTCGGCCACCTGCTCTTCAGTCTTTACATATTGCAGATCCACTGTACCATCCAACACTTTCTCTCTGACAAAGTGATAGTGGACCTCTATGTGTTTGGTCCACACATGAAAAAACTGGATATTGCTCATGTTGTCACAATGAATGACAACTTTGCCATCAATAGGCTCACCCAAATCAGCCAAGAGACTTTTTAACCATATTCCTTCACATGTAGCAATGGCTGCACCCCTGTATCCAGCCTCTGTACTAGATAAAGCAACAGTAGGTTGCTTCTTGCTACTCTAACTCACCATAACACTTCCAAGTGTAAAGGCATAACCACTAGTAGACCTCCTGTCATATGAGCTACCTGCCCAATCTGCGTCTGTGTAGCCATGTATATCCAAGCCTTTACCATGCTCGTAAAGAAGACCATAATGTGCAGTGGTCTTTACATATCGCGCATAATGCGTCTCACTGCATCCAAATGAGGTTTTCTGGGGCTTTGCATAAATTGGCTTACTAGCCCCACTGCATAATTGAGATCCGGGCATGTGATAGTCATGTAAATGAGACTTCCAACCATCTTTCTATACATAGATGGATCATCCAACTCCTCACCAAAATCAGCCCGCAACTTTACATTCTGCTCCAAAGGTGTACTCATTAGCATACACCCTGTCATGCCATATTTTGCCAACATATCCAATGCATATTGGCGTTGCACTAACAATGTACCTGTATGGTCTTTGATCACTTCAATTCCAAGAAAATATCTCAATTCACCCAAGTTTTTCATGTCAAACTGCCCACTCAATGCCTTCTTGACATGCATAACATCTGTAGCATGATCTCCTGTGACAATCAAGTCATCCACATAGATGACAAGTAAGACAATCCCATGATCTGTTTTCTTCACATAAAGTGAAGAATCTGCTGTAGAAACCTGAAATCCAAGGGAGATAAGATATTGGCTCATCTTATCACTCCAAGCACGAGGTACTTGCTTTAAACCATATAAAGCTTTCTCCAATCTGCATACATGAGTGGGATACTTTGGGTGTACATAACCTTCTGGCTGTGCCATATAAACTTCTTCTTGTAGATCACCATTTAGAAATGCATTTTTCACATCCATTTGATGCATTTCCCAACCATTTGCTGCAGCCATAGCAATGACTGCTCTCACTGTTTCCATCTTTGCAACTGGACTAAATGTTTCATCATAGGCCAAGCCTTGGGTTTGTGCATAACCCTTAGCTACCAATCTTGCTTTATGGCGTTCAATGGAACCATCTGACTTGTATTTCACTTTGTAAACCCATTTGCAACCAATTACATTTTTGTCCTATGGTAATGCAACCAAATCCCATGTTTCATTATGAACCAATGCATCCATCTCAACATCCATTGCCTTCTCCCATACATGCTTTCCAATAGCTTTTGTATAGCATGTAGGTTTCACATGCTTCATCAAAGAGGTCATATATGCGTAATGCATAGAAAAATCACGATATGTCAACGTGTCAAACTGGATATCTGACCCTTTGGGATCTCCGCAATGCATGCGGATCACTCTGAACACCTGTCACTCTAGCATGTGGTGGCACATATCTATCTTGCCTTGCACCAGGTGTGCGTAAAATGGGTATGCCAAGTTCCTCATCTAAACTCTCTGAACTTGACGACTCATAACCTATAATTCCAATTCCTTCAACTTTCTTTTTCCCTTTATCCACAGCACTACTCCCAGTGCTCACACTCTCATGTCTCAAGCGTCCTGACCATGGATGTATAGTGCTACTCTCAGACTCTGCTGGCCCAGACATAGAAATAGAACTTGCTTGTGGCAAGTTCACATGCACATCAGCATCAAGTGACACCCTCATCCTTTGCTTTGTACCAACTAGCAAGCTCATCAAACACCACATCTCGTGAGATAACCATTTGCCTAGTTTGTGGATTGTAACATTTGTATGCCTTGCAATCTTGTGCATAACCAACAAATACACACTTTTCTGCCTTAGGATCCCACTTCCTCCTTCTCTCGTCAGGCACATGTACATAAGCTATGCAACCAAACACTTTGAGGTGTCCAATGTCTGGCCTAAAACCTGTAAAGCCGCATCTTTGGCGTACTTCCATGTATGGCTGCTGTGGGTGTCTTATTAAGTATATACACTGCGGTGGCACATGCTTTTACCCAATAATAGTCTGGCATGCTCTTTTCATTGAGCATCGCCCTGACCACCTCACAAATGACTCTATTCTTTCTCTCAGCAACACCATTTTGCTGAGGTGTATACCTGCAAGTCAACTGCCTTCTTATGCCACGCTTTCTCAAGAAATGCTCAAAAGCATGTGAGGTGTATTCACCACCTCCATCTGTCCTCAAACATTTTATCTAAGAGCCATATTGCTTCTTTACAAAAGCTTTGAAATCCATAAACTTTCCCAACACTTCACTTTTCTCTCTGAGAAAGTAAATCCAAGCCATTCTGCTGAAATCATCAATGAATGTCACATAATATAAACTGCCTTTAATGGATGGGTTTTGTGCAGGACCCCATACATCGCTATGAACTATTTCAAGTGGCCTGCTACTCATGTTGCCTTCTCTAGGAAATGGCAACCTCGCCTGCTTTTTCCAAACTGACAGGCATCACAAACATGCATATTCCCATCATACTTGAATCTAGGCAGCCCACTAACAATGCCTCTTGCCTGCATGTTCTTTAACCTTTGTATATTTACATGTCCAATCCTCTTATGCCACATGTCAATGTCCTGTACCACATTTTAGCTTTTAGAGAACATGGCTGATTTCAACTTAGGAATCCCAGCATCCAGCTTAAATAATCTGCCTTATTTCTTGCCTTTGGTAATGACTCTACATCCATTTTTGAAATCCTCAACGAAGAAACCATGCTCGTTTGAAACGAACCTGTAATCCATGTTCCACCATTTAACCAACTGAGGCCAAACTTTTTGTAATAGAAGGCACATACAATACATCTGCCATAGATTTTGTTTCACCATTGTGCATAACCAATGGTACACTTCCAACATGTGTAATGGCATGCTGAGTATCATCTCTTGTCTCCACAGAATCAAATGCTAAACACTTGTATTCTCTTCCATAAGATGCATATGTTTGGCCCAGTCTGGACATACATCACCATGTTGCATCTCAATGGTCTTAAGTAAAGCACCATATGTAGGCTGAAAATTCTGTTGTGGTGACCTGTCCTGCCATCCACGACCATTACCACGGCCACGTGATGCGAATCTCCCCCTGCCTCTAAATCCCCTTTGTGAATAGAAAGCCTGATTTCTGCCATTATCATCATGGCTAGTAGATGCATCATGAAAGGAGTCACTGAGTTTGATTTCCTCAACAAGCAAGAGTGAAACCAACTCATCAAAATTTGGTAAACCTGTACTCCGAACCCGAGATGGATGTATCAAAAGACTTATACTCCTTGCCAAGACCACGCAAGTTAATGTCTACCAAATCATCATCAGGCATTGGGGCATTGATTGTTGCCAATGCATCTGCATACTTCTTTATCTCTTGTACATAATCATGGATGCTCCTTCTATTCCGTTTCACATTATGAATCTGTTGTCGCAATTGAGACTTGCGAGCGCACTAGTGTCTATATCAAACAGCTTTACCAATGTATCTCATGCATCCCATGCATCCTTGGGATTCTTAGCATCATGTATATGTATGAGTATAGTATCCAAGATACATATAGATAGATAATGCAAAACTTTGTATGCTCTTTCTGACCATTGCTTATGAGCTACAACCTGTTGCTATGTAGGTTGTCGGGGTAGTTCGGGCTCTGGCTCCGCACCTCTAATAAGATTCCAAAAACCTTTTTCCTTCAGAAAACTTTTAATCCTGTACTTCCATGCCTGGAAGTTCTTCCTATCCAGCTTTTCACCCACAATTTGTACTGGATTATCCGACATATTTGCTCAATGATGCAAATGCACCTTTCGCACATGTCCAAATCTGTAAACGAGCCTTCCTAAGCTCAACCACACTCTAATGAGTGTTCCAAATACTCCAAAGTACTCAACAAACTTCACTTTTGATGTAGAAAATCAGACTGTGTGCATCCAAAATGAACAGGCATATGCAGTCCAAGGTACCCTGTTTTGACGCACTTTCCAAGGCTCCAAATTGCAATGTAGTGGTTCAATCAAGTGTGGATAACTTGCATTGACACCTAAAAAACCTCAATGTTGCATATCAACACCAACCAAGATGCATACATACCAATTTTGTCAAACCCCCTTCTCTGTTTTGAGAAAAACAAGAAAAACCAATAAAACCAGTAGTAGAATTGCTCTAATTTCTTCAATGCTTGTCCAAATTGAGAGACCAGGCATTCATTAGCTTAGAAATGATGTCCACTAACTCCATGTAAAAGGAATTAGACCAATTGTTTAAGATGAGAGAGTAATTAGTCGATTAATCACACTCTGTTTCATTGAACACAGTAGACAGCCTGTTTAATCAGCTCATTTCCAGCTCCATAGATCATAATTGCTCCAACCAATCATGTAGCAACCTCCTTGGGTTTGTGTATTACCCAATTGCTAAGCCAATTTTGGATTTAATCAGCCATACAAGTGGATTTTGGCCTCCACTTATCAAAAGTCTATGATTCTGTTTCTGCTGTAGATCTGCGTCGCCTGCTCCTGAGGGAAATTGGGCTGATTATAGTGATAATTGATAGCATATATGTTTGCCTAACACACCAAGGCAAGTGTACAATCCATCAAATGTATGCTTTTTACAAAAAACTAGGTTTAATTTCATCCACCAAGTGACTCTTTTTCTCTGTTTTGTGAGACCTTCAAAACCAGTAATTTTCAATCACTTAAATGCATCATATTTACTCCAAAATCAGTGTAGGGCTTGCACATGAGTTGCCAATACATTCATCCTTGATCAGAACTAACTAGAGGTCCAAAAAATTCATCCAAATGTTTATAATCATTTGTACCATTCTTGGGCTTCTAAGCTCATTTGTGATGTCAAAAGTGTAAAATTCTGTACTTAGAAAAAGTTGATAGTATTATGGTGGATTTTTGAGCACCTAAAGTCCATTTTCTTCTCTCATGAGCATAGGGAGCCCCCTTTCTTTTCTTAACACTGATCTGCATGAATGTATTGGGGCTATGGATACACGGAAGCATTACTAAGGGTCATGGCGGCATTATGGCATTTAGATGCTGCTAGCATGAATGTAAATAAGAATGTTATTAGATCGTATATAAAGAAGCATGGAGGCATGGGCGAAGGGTAACGTAGACAAAGAGGCATGAGTGAAGAATGAATACACACAGTGGACATAGCTAATGGCATATATAGGGGATAACCCTGTCGAAAATAGGGTCGTATTGGCACAAAGATTAAATGGGTTAAGATAGTAGTCATGGTGTTTTGGGATTTTACACAAGGGAAAATCTATGTCAGCATACAACAGTGTTAGGTTTTGTGCATAGCAAACTATAATTTATTAACCCTAAATGTCATTTTTAAGTGTTATTTTATATTGTTTTATCTTGTGATACTTGAGTAATGTTACAACTATTGTATACACTAGTATGGTTATGTGCATAGTGGTGGATGGATTAGTTTAATATACATGCATAATGGATGATAATCTCTCCATGTTACAACTCAAGTAACTTATCAACCCTTTTCAAGTGTTGAAATCTCATTTTAGATTGTATTATCTTGTGATAGATTAGTCTAATATGCATGCATAATGGATGATAATCTCTCCATGCATACATATGAAGGAGTAGTGTGTGTGTGTGTGTGTGTGTGTTGATTGTGAGAGAATAAGTTCAAAAAGGGTCACACTTCTTCTAGAAGGTCATAAAAAGCTCACACTTTTGCTAGAAGGTCAAAAAAGTTTGCAAGAGAAAGCTTGCTAAAAAATCATACTCTACTGCTCAATGTGTCGGGCAAAGGGAGACTCTATTGGACTCCATTATTGGAATCAGAGTGAGAACCATAATAGTAATACCATGGGCTTATTCTCATGCTATGATCCACCATGAAACCCTAGCTCTCCAATATGCTACTACTCAATGTTGGGCATGGATAACAATAGCTCTATTGCATGGATGGGATTAAATGTGTTGCAAACATGAGAACTTGGCTCTTATAGTTCACAAGTCTTTTCTCTCTCTTCCACCAAGGAGTAAATGAGGCACCCATGACCAATTACAAGGCTTCTACAAATGATTAGACATTTTAGGGTGGGTTTCCCATGTTAGGACCTTGACGTACAAGACCTAAGAGCCTCTTAAGAGTGCCTATAATGTCAAATGACAAAATTACAATACCTAAAACACCTTAATACACTAGATTTAACACACGATATTATCCAATTTCTCCTCAATCTTAGGGAACTACTCTTCTTTTGATAAAAAATACCCAAATACACCAGAGTTAATGTACCAAGCATCATTGTCAAGGCTCTTAGCCTTTGACACGAAGGTCAAATAAACTATGGCTTGTTCACTTTGTTGGCTATATGAGAAGATTGCCATGTATAATAATATGATATCCCCACCTCAACATTGATGCAAGGTGTAAAAATTTGAATATTAAATTATGATTTGGGTACAGTTCATGAGTTCAAGGTTAACTGTAAATGGGTGATTATAAAACTTTAAGGTAAAAGGGTAGAAGAAGAGTATATCATATTTAAAAGTTACAAATGGAATTGGTCATGATGTGGATAATTTTTGGGTGTGCCACAAAAGATGGCATCATTATGTTGTGCTCATTGGAGCTATAAATCTATATTTATTTATAACTTGAATTAGTGCACTTGAGCTTGATTATTAAGTGACTTAGTTGATTCATTTTGCTTAGTCTCTTGGGTCTCTTAATTTTTAATTAATAGTCTTAATCATTGAGATAGTCATTTGCTATGAACCACCCTAACTACACGAAATTTTCATAGCTAAAACCATAAGGTTTTTGGGTATAAGCTAGGCCCAATTTTGGGTTGTACAATTATTGGCTCCTTGGGCTTGTTTATTTGGCAAATAAGATATTAACACCCTAGTGGGAAGCATGGAGCCACAACCAGAGTTGCGAGGGGGGGGGGGGATTGTACCTAATGTAAGTGTCATGTTTTTCTCTTGTATATAAATTCTTGAATCAAAGATTATATTATTTGTCTTGTTGTAATACTCTTCAATTTCCAATCTCAAGATTGATAGAGGTATCAGAGTATGGCTTCACTCATGAGACTAGAGACTAGTGTTTCTTTTGCTTCTCTTCTTGGGAGTACCACCCTACAAAGGCAACACATTGCCCAAAGACCTATGAAGGCAACATACAACCTAAAAATCATGTAGTTCAAGTTTCAATCACCCAATAGAGTCCCATACGACGCCTGTTGCAAAAGCCCTAGTTGGTAGTAGTCTAAATATTAAGTAACAAGTTGAATCTTACACATAGACTTCTTTAGTGATTTTTTCACGCCCTGAAATGCGAGAACTTTTATAACATCTTTAGTGATTTTTTCGCACCTTGAAGTGTGAGAACTTTTATAAAATGCACCCACCTGCAAAGTGTAATAAATAAATTTCAAAAAATAACTTAAAAAGCAAAAAAATACCACTGTTGGATCACAAGATTATTGATCCAAAGCCAATGAGGTGATATCCCAAGTGGTGAAGGTGTTTGCCTAGAACCAAGAGGTCCTGGGTTCAAAACCCCACAAGGTGCTTCCTTGATGACATTGTGGAAGGAACTTGGGACTAAGGCTAGTTAGGGAAAAAAAGAGAAAAAGATTATTGACGCAAAGAAGTTGGAATACTAAGGCTAGTCAGGGAAAAAAAAGAAAAAGATTATTGATGCAAAGAAGTTGGAATTACAAAATTCAATTGCTCTCCTGCATAAGGTAGGACCAAATGATTGTCCAGCAAAAGGCAAGACCAAACAAGTCACCTAGCTGATCAGGCCAAACAATATGGCACCAAAATCCTTTTTTTTTTGCATTTCCATTAAATAAATTATGTGATTTTTTCAAGAGCAATAGTGTTTTTCTAAGGTTCCATTTTAGTCTTGAGTTATTGATGGTTGAAAAGTCTTTTGCATGTGATATCATTTCTATTTAAGGGAACTTCTCAGCTGCACCTGCCCTTCCTCTCGAACATGTAGTTGGATGCTATCTGCCCTCTTCCTGCGTGTCATTGCATGCCTCTTTCTGCTCTACAGTCTCTCTCTCTCTCTCTCTCTATGGATTGCATGCTTCTCCCTCACGCTCTCTGCCCACGGATTCTCTCTCTCTTTCTCTCTCTCTCTCTCTCTCTTTTTCGTAATAGAAGATATATATTACTAAAATTACTTTACAAATGGCCACATGGCCGCCATGTGATGTAATAGCTTTCCCTCACTAATTACTCCGAACCACAGGTGTAGCTCGGAGTACCCTCATCCAATATATAGCCATGTCATTCTCCATAAACTCTCTCTCTCTCTCTCTCTCTCTCTCTCTCTCTCTCTCTATCATGATCATGATTTGGTTGGCTTTCTCTCTTCTGCAGTTGGGATTTGGCCAGGGTACAACTTCTGCACAGGGAATAGGTGTGAGAGCTAGTGATTCCCCACTCCCGCCCACCCACTCGGGGATGCTGGTACTCTGCCCGCAGCAATTTCTCCTACTTAGCCAGTTATTGGGTGGTGTTTAGCATGAGAGAGAGAGAGAGAGAGAGGCGTGCGCAGGTCTTGACCGAGGGAGGCGGGAGGAGAGAGAGAGAGGAGGACGCTTGCAAGGAGGAGAGAGAGAGAGAGGGAGGGAGAGAGTATAAGTACTTATTCACATACATACAGAATTATTAAAATGCTTTATTTATTTATTTATTTAGAGAGGAACAAGCGTGGCTTTGAGTTCTCAGAATCTGTGCTAGTGACGAGATTAACTCACAAGAGCATGGTGGCTTTCGTCGAAGGGTTGATGGATGAGGAGACGGGTATTTGTGAACGGCAAACGGCCGTGCTGTGGTTGTGTGAAGTGGGCTGCGACAAACAAAGCTCATATGTGGGCCGGGTGTGCTTACAGCACACTGAAAGCAACGAAAAAGCAAGAGAACGCCATAGAATGCAACCCTCACAGCCTCCAAGATGCTCTACACCAGCTCGATCAACCAGGTAAAGATCCCTCTTTCCAAACCCTCGTCTTTTTGTTGCGTTTCTGTACCGTTTCTAGGGTACTCTCACATGGTAAAGCCCTTCATAATCACATCAAAAGAAAGGGGTTTGATAGCAGCCCTGTGCTTGGTGGCCTCCTTGTGCAAATGTACGGTGATTGTGGAGCTTTACAAGACGCTTGCCATGCATTTGCAAACATCCATCCCCGCAGCGTCTTCACTTGGAATGTCATGATTAGAGCACATGCTATGCATGGCCAGGGTATGCATGCCCTTTGCTTTCTCCAACATATGCACCATGAAGGGATGACCCCTGACAAAATCACTTTCATTAGCATCCTCTCTATCTGTTCCCATGAGGGTGCCCTATGCGAAGGCAGAAAAATTCACGCGAATATTATAGCCAGTCCATTTATGGGATGTGCAATGGTGAGGAATGGCCTGGTGAACATGTATGGCAAGTGTGGCTGCTTGCAGGAGGCACAGAAAGAGTTTGATACGATGTCTGAGCGTAATGTGATTTCATGGACTGCCATGATTGCAGCTTGTGCCCAGAATGGTTTAGGCAAATCCACTCTTCAACTCTTTCAACAGATGCAGCAGGAAGGGGCTTTGCCTGATAAGATCGCCTTTATTAGCATGCTTGATGCATGTGCTGGTGAACTTGCCCTTGTCGAGGGTAAACAAACACACGCTCGCATTGTAAGCTGTGGAGTTGAGTCAGACATTGTCCTAGGGACGGCTCTCATCAACTTGTACAACAAATGTGGTTGCCCAAAGTATGCGGATGAAGTGTTTAATGAAATGCCACAAAGGAATCTAGTTGCATGGACTGCAATTATTGAAACACATTCCCGTCATGGGCAGGATAAGGAAGCATTGCAACTTTTCAATCAAATGCAGTGGGAGGGAATAATTCCAAATAAGTTTACTATTGTTAGTGTCCTGGATGCGATTGGGAGTGAGGGGGATCTATTGAAAGGTAAACAAGTTCATGCAATGATTGTTGGTTCCCAATTTGACTCTGATGCTCTTGTTGATACTGCAATTGTCAACATGTATGGTAAATGCCACAGCTTAGAGGATGCACAAGATGCATTTTACAAGCTTAGTAACAGAGACGTGGTCATATGGACAGCTCTAATTGCAGTGTATGTCCAGAACAGACAGGGTGCAGGAGGCCTTCAACTATTATCAAGGATGCTGCAAGAAGGGGTGATGCCAAACAAAGTAACCTTCATAAGTGCTCTTGATGCATGTGCTGGTAAGGCAGCTTTGTTTGATGGTAAATGGATACACGTTCAAGCCTTGGAAACTAAATTTGAGTCCAACATTTTTGTTGGAAATGCCCTTGTCGATATGTATGGAAAGTGTGGCAGCTTGCAGGATGCGCAGAGGATGTTTGACCGTATGAGTGAACGGGATATGGTTACTTGGAATACAATGGTTGCTACATATGCCCATCATGGTCATGGCAAGACTGCACTTCACCTTTTCCACCAAATGCGACAGGAAGGAGTGCCTGTTGATCAAGTCAGTTTCCTTGCAATCATTTCTGCATGTAGTCATGCAGGTCTAGTGGATGAAGGCCTTCAGTGTTTCGCTCTAATGTATCAGAAGCATGGCATTGCGCCTGTGATGCGCCATTATAACTCTTTGATTGACCTACTTGGTAGGGCTGGAAGGCTAGATGAAGCAGAAAATTTGACTAGCAATATGCACCTGCACCCTAATCTAGTGTCATTGATGACCTTGCTTGCTGCATGTAGACATCCAGCTGATGCAGGTCGAGGAGAGCGTGTGTCCAAGCGTGCACTCAACCTTGATCCGGAGAGTTGTGTGGTAGATTTGATGCGATCTGAGATATACTCTGCTGCAAGCAGGACTAATAGATGTGGAGAATATGATGAGCGACAAGGTTCAATAAAGCAGGTGGAGGGGTGATTTTGTTTTTGATAGGGTTCACTCTTCTGTGCTGGTGCTATCATGGCGGCATGTACACGTGTACGATATGCCTTGCTCCTTAGAGCTAAGCTTTCATCACATCTGAGTGTCCATATTTCCATGCATGAGACCTCCATTTTGACCTTATGGAGTAGCTCTTCTGCTAGTGAGACCCACTTCTACCTTGTCGTCTCACGACTCACGTAGGGCACAGGTCGGTGAGGCTGTTAATAGAGGGAAGCTTCATGAGTAAAAAGGACTCTCGTTTTAATCCTAGAGTTATGCTGAACCATTTATTGTCGGATAGATCCATGTATCCATGTATACCGTTGTCCTTTTTCCCACTTGTGGGGAAGCCAGATGGATGGCTGCCCCATAAGGGCCCTAGACACCTTCACTACCCTAGGGGATGCCTGCCAGTGGAGTTGGAATCTTTGTTGGTGATGCTGGTCCTCTCAGTGCATAGATGTAAATGACTCCGTGTTGGTGCTGGCTGCTGATCCAAATAGCGGAATGTTTTGATTGTCTTTCTAAGGGTGGGTTTGTAAGTTATAAATTAGCCAGGCCTCTAGGGGCCAGTTGTTTTGTCACATGCAGAAGAACTGCCTGTATTAAGAACTGTATAAAATGCAAAGATGAACAGAGAGAAATGAGAGAGATGTTGCCGTAACAGTGTTTTTTGTGTATATGTATCAATATGTACATAGATCCTAGCCAACATGGCCTCCAAAAGGAAATACCTAAGCCTATGACCTGTCCCACAAACCTGGGATGAGAAGACTAATGACTACTAATGATTGTACTGGAACTTGCTATTTATAGGCTCATGGAATTGCCCCTACAACCTCCCGACTGCTATCGGCTAGGTCCTTGGATATATAAATACCATGCCCAAAAAGGTTCCTAAACATAGCCAAAATTGGGGATTAAGCTTGTCCACATGTTGTGCATGATGCAAGTATGCCACCTAGTGGTGTAGGAGCTACCGGCTTCTCCTGTTGTGCCATTTCAACTCCGTGCAAATGGAAGCACGATTCGCCTACTCTTGGCAATAGGCGATTTTTTTTTTTTTGGTGTTGATCGATCACCTTGGAAGCTGCAATAGCTGGGTGATATTCGTCATGCTTTGGGAATGGGAGATTATCCAATACAAAAGATCTAGCATTTGAAGCTTGGTCTAGGCGCTTGAGATGGTTTCTTGGACTCAAAAATGGACATTGGAGCTCAAGTGTCAAGTGGAAAGCATGTATGGTGAGCTTCTGAGGATTTGGAAGAGATCAACATTGAAACATGGTTCTACATGGTGCTCACATGCATTTCTAATAAGGTGGAATAAAAAGGATCACACTCCTAAAATCTAGGAGGGTTACTATTTTTGGACAACCCCCAATGGAAATTCCGTTTGTGTCATTGCATCTAGAAATTAAGCAAATGGGAGGACTTGTTGAGACACCTTTGATAGAATGTCTGTGAGTTGAGATATTTTTAGAGATGAAGTTTATGGAGGGAAACCATCTCTTAAATTGAGACACATGGAAGGACTGTGCATCGAAGTAAGACAAGTGGCCTCACACTTGTCACCTTAGCTCTCCACTTGTCATTCTAGCTTTTACTTGCTATTCTAGCTCATGAGAGTCCCAAATCTATAAATTGGAGTTCTCTCTCTTCATTTGAGCAAGCTCTAATGTTGCAAACTAGCTTTCCTTTCCACCTAGAGCGAGAGCTATACTAGCTCTTTTTAGCACAGGATTCCAGGGAGGCTTGGAGACTGTTACAGGATTGAGTATTTTACCTCTTTTTTTAAAGCATTGTAATTATGTTTTAAACTTGTTTAGCATTCACTAATCATGTTTACTTGTATATGCATGTGTAAGTTTGTACACGTGTGTGTGGATGCAGATACATGTTTGGTGTGTGTGTGTGTGTGTTCATGTGTGTGCATATGTGCATGTTTCTGGTCTTTCTCTTAACTTGCACATAGGGGGAGCTGTCTAGGTGACATGTGGCACCTGATTGCAGCCAAAGACAACCGGCCTGCAGCATAGCAAAAGAATACCTAGTCAGCAGCTCGTCCAGGTGACGTGGCACAGGCAGCTGATTGCACAGGCTGCTGATGTGGCACAGGAGGCTGGTGTGGCAAAGGCAACTGGCTGCCGCGTAACAGGCGCTGCATTCATGCAGGCGCACAAGCAAGAGAGAGAGAGAGAGAGAGAGAGAGAGAGAGGCGAAACACAAGGCAGTAGTGAAGCGTGGGCGTCGGGCAGCAAAACGCGCAAGAAAAAGTGATGGAGAAACGCCGGCAGCCAACAATGCGCAAGAGAAAAGCTACGTGGAATTTGAAAAACGTATGCGCCATGTAATGAATTTTTATAAAGAAAAGAAGAGGGAAAAAACCTTTGATTTTTAATAAGTGAAAAGCACTCATAGAAGTTTTTTTTTCTAAGGGAGAAAAGCATAGCTTTTCACCCCCAAACTTGTATAAAAAGGGGGCCAAGGCTCTTGTATCCCACAACACAAATTGGGTGAAAGCTTCAAGGAGACCTCCTCTACGTGGAGCAAGGGGATTTCTTCTCGGGAATTGTACAAGGGCTACGCTAACCTTGAGTGATAAATAAATACCTGTGGGGGCACCACGCTTTGGGACCAATTGGTCTTTTGTGCAGGAGCACTCTAGCTCCACTTTTACTTTTTCTTCTTCTTCCAAGTTTATTATTCCAGTTCGTAAAGTGATTTAAGTGTGATTAAGTGTGTTCACCACTCGTCAAGTTTCTAAAGGTCGGTTTCAAGGTTCCATTGCCGGGATTCATCGTCAAGCTTTTCAAGGGGAGAGCCTGTGGTCGACACATTTAATTCTATGGCTGGAACTAGTGCATAGATGAAGGATTTATTTTCGGAAGAGGACGACTACTTCTATGAAGATGAGGAAAGCGAGCAAGAAATACCTTCTGATATGCCAGAACTTGAAGATGATGATGCCACCTATGAAGCAAAGATGTAGAGTTTGATGGAGGGATTAATGGAACTCGTGAAGGACTTACGTTTTCCACAGAACTTCAAAGCTAATTCTAAACCACGGAAGCATGGGTCTGAGAAGAAAGCCAATCCTCAACATTCGGCTCCTACCTATCCAAATTTTCAGCCATACCCCGATTCTTCTTCTTCTTTTCCCCCACCTACCCATGGAAACCCTTTTAATACTTCTCATCCTGGTTAGTGTGGCGGAGGCTCTGTCTTTCATTCCATGACGGGTGTACCCAGCATGGGCATGACTGGGAGCTATGGTATGCAACCAGGCATGCATGGAGGTATGTATGGAACTTTTGGTGGTGGTGGTGGAAGTGCTTTTGGTATGCCTGGTATGGGAGGTGGTATGATGGGCATGGGATTTAATGCTGTGGGCAATTCTTTTCTCAAACCACATCGATTTGTTTAGAGCGAGAAGCCAAAGGATTATAAAGAGGGTGGTGCTGCATTAAAGTTTGATACTTTTAGTGGTGCAAAGGATCGTTTGAAGGCTCTCACCTTCATTCAACAGTTTGATGCGGCATTTTCTGGTGGTAACTTCACAGAGGCATCTAAGGTACGAAAGGCAGCTTCTTTCCTAAAGGGAAATGCTCTTCAATGGTGGTCGACACTTCTTCATTAGGGAATAGCACCTAGCACTTGGGTGGAGTTTAAGCAAATCTTCTCTTCTTTATGGTTGACACCGACTTTTGAGGTGGATGTTATGATAGCTTGGTATCGATTAGATTCCAGAGATTGTAGCAATCTGGAAGAATATAACAAGAAATTTTGGGATGCTCTGCTACCGGTCACATTCTTTAGGCTTGTGTCACTGGCTGAGTAGGTAGAAACATATTGCTGTGGGTTACCCAAGGAGCTTCGTGAATATTGCATTAAAACAAAGGTCATTAATATGACTTAGATGATAGAAAATGCTGAGACTGGATATGCCATACTTACTGGTCACACACACACACACACATACACACACACACACATGCAATTACACCTCTGTCTCTCTATCTACATAATGGCTAGCTAATTCTTTTAAACAAAATTACCCCCTCCCTCACCCCCCAAGTGGTGAGCTCGCCACTTGGGGAATAGGGGAGCTGGTTTTCTTTTAAATATATTTTCTCTCTCTCTCTCTCTCTCTCTCTCTCTCTCTCTCTCTCTCTCTCTCCGCCGAGCTTTTGAGGCATCCAACAGCTGGCCGAGGCTGGACACATTGGATCTTGGTATGCACAGATGCTACAGTGGTTCTCACATCATGGTATAGACATTGAGCGGTTGCCACCTTTTCAGTATGATCAGTCTGCTCCACGGGGTTACCTCTCGCTCAATGAGAGGAACAGAGTGATGAGACAGGACATATGGCAGCACTACATACAGGAGACACAGATAGCACCAGAGAGCCCACTACCACCAAAGATGCTGTATTACAGAGACCACTTTATGAGCATCTCAGGGGATGGGTTTATACATCGACCGCGGTACATGGATGTATACATGCCACACAGCTCTCGTGTTGCTATTGGACAGCTATGAGTCTCATCACATCAGCTAGAGATAGAGGTTGGGAGAGCGGCATGGGTTCCTAGAGCTGAGCGGATATGCAGATTGTGCCGTGAGGAGGTGGAGACTGAGGATCGCTTTGTATGTAGATGTAGAGCCCACCAGGGGGTCAGAGATAGATATGCAGGATTGTTTGAGGAGCACTCTTCACTACATCAGTTGATGGAGGCCTCGGACCAGCGACAGCTTGGCAGACTACTACTAGAGCTTCATAGTTCTCGAGAGAGACTCCTCCAGACACCCGCTCCCACTAGGGGTGGGAGATAGTCCCAGCTCACAGATTTCTTCTAGAGAGCTATGCCAGTGCCAGCTGATGTACCACGTGGGGTGACCGCACAGAGAGCAGAGGAATTGAGAGCCAGGAGGAGACCTAGACAGACTGGACATAGAGCACCCCGACTCCGTCACCGAGAGATAGCAGCTATCCGAATGAGACACCAGATGGGGACACAGGAGAGGCTAGCTTGCTTTCATTCAGACTCAGGGTACATGTTCTGCCATTCACAGTCTCAGCATCGGCGATGTATGATATCTTATATCCCTCTTATGGCATTGGATGGAGTTAGACATAGATCTGCATAGCATGCTCGTACTACCCCTTCAGCATATAGAGATGCATCTTGCCTTAGCACTCCATCCACATCCCCACCCCCCTTATATTGTTTGTATATGGACTCCACCAATCCATGATGATTCACAGTTGTATCCAGACACATGCACACTTTTTCTTTTGTTTCTTTTCTTCCGATGACCGGAAGAACACAGTTGTATTAATTTTTTGTCTCATAGGCCGACTTTGGCCTCTCGTAGACGTTAATATATCTTTCTTTCTTTCTTTCTTTCTCTCTCTCTCTCTCAACCACGATTCACCGCGAGCTATCAACAGTTTGTGAGAGTGGGGACACCATGCAGTTTGCACATCGCGGCGGACCTTGAGGCGATGTTGTCCTCCTTACGTAGCCTAGGTAGCATTGTGTTTGTAGACGATTGGCTACAGACCTAGCGTGCCATTGGGGTCTCACTGTTAGAATCTAGGTGATCTAGCATTCATTGTGTGCATGTGTGCACATTGGGGACAACTTAGTTGAGCCTAAGGATAGAATAATAGACATGAAGTTTAAGGTTATTCTCTTACGTAAGTGGCCAATTACTAAAGGGAATAGTAAAGCCTAGATGGATCTAGATAAGGGCTCCTTGACATCATTGCTTAGATCATTGGGAGGGCTCTTGGAGCCTATATAAGTTGTATCTTTCTTTGTGAATAATGAGCAAGTTGGATAGGTCTTTGTGACCTTCCTTTGTGGAAACACTTGTTCCAAGCTTATCTATTTGCTTGTCACTATGTGTTAATCTCTTGCTTCACTTCTAGCTTTGTGCTAGTTATGTTTATCTTAATCATATTTGATTATGTTGAAGAGTAGCATTAATCTTTGAGGTGGAGATGGGTGATATATGGGCCTATCTTGTGATTATCTATGTGTAGTGTTTTCTTGTAAATCCATTGATTGACACTTTGGAGAATTGAGAAATGTTTCCACAATAGATAAAGAGACGTGTGAAGCCATAGGCTCAATCTAGTGAGAGAGGAAAGGATGGAGAAATTTGTTTAAGTGACTATATGTGAGGCATTCTTAATAATGAGAGAAGGAGAGAGTTTCTCATTATTAAGAGAGCGAGAGAGAATGAAAAATTCAGATCTACTACTTTGAGTGAGACAAAGTCTCTTAGAGAGAGAGTGAGCTTCTTGTAGAGTGAGAGAGTTCTTCGCAACTGTGTGTGTGTGTGTGTGTGAGAGAGAGAGAGAAAGAAAGAAAGCTGTATTAACGTCTACTAGAGGCCGAACTTGACCTATGAGACAAATCAATGTACAACTGTCAATGTCTTCTGGATGTCCAGAAAAAAAAAGGGCAAAATGAACATGAAATAAACTATGAAAGTACTAAGCTAGTGGGGGGGGTGTGATGGATGGAGCACTACTGCTAGAGGCTGAGTATGCAACCTATATACGCAGGGTATACAAGAATACAATGCAGATCTGTCTAGCTCCAACCAGTACCATAATGGGGGTGTAATATGTGATACATAGGCGATGGCGAGGCAAAAATACCTCGGAGCATGATCTCCGGGTGTGATTGTAAGTGAGCTAGCCGCTCCTGGGTATGGTGCTGATGTCGAGCCCGTATCTCTGTGATCTCCCTCTGGGTGTCTGGTAGCCTTGTGCTCTCGGTCTCTGTCTGGCTCGGAGGTCCGCAGCGCGCTGAAGTGTAACTCCCTCCTGTGTCAGGGTAGGCACTGGGATAGATCTCTAGAAGAAATCATTGTGGTACGAGTCCGTAGCAGTGTCTCTCTGTGGCACTGTGTCTCTAGCAAGAATTGGCCAATCTAGAGAGAGAGAGAGAGAGAGAGAGAGAGAGAGAGAGAAGATAATGGAGATTTTTTGAAGGTGGGAATTTCAAGAACTACTCCAAAACTCTCTATTGGGTTCCGACCTGTTTGACTGGAAAAAGCATCGGTTTGCAGGTTTTGTGACTGTTGGCATGGCTGGGTCTTTTGTTTCTACTGCGGCATCAAAAGGTGATGTAGTCATCTTTGAGAGTTGTTACTAAGCGTGTGAACAGTGTCCAAACATGGTATGGTGTGCTCTGGTTAGTAGAGGCCAACGAAGTTCAGAGCATGGTGGTCGTCAAGGTGGCGCTGAGCACGGCGGATGTCAACAGGCAGTGTCAAGCATGGTGGCATTCAAGGTGAAGTGCTAAGTGCGGTGACGATGTGCTCTTGTTAGCAGAGGCCACAAAGCGCTAAGTGCGGTGGCTATCAACACCAGGCAGTGCCAAGTGCAGTGGTCGTCAAGGGGAAGCGCTAAGCATGGTGGTCATCAAGACCGTGGGTGGCAGTCTACGATTCACTCGACTGACACAAAGGCAGCATCATCGGGTTTGAGAAGGGATGCACATCTCAGTTACTCACTGATATAACGATGAATAGCTGGCGTATCAGTGTGACGATCGATAGGGTCGATGCTGGGCTAGATCTTAGCAGGTGCAACTTTGATAGCTAGCGAGTGAGAACTGGCAAGGCTGCATTGATTGAAGGTGTGCTAATGGTGCACGCCGCATGGTTGTAGTGGATAGTTGGCACGTCAAAGCCAAAAGGAACAACGTAGTTAGTGTGACTATGAATAGCTAGTTGAGAGAGAATTAGCGATGCTATGTGCAGAGCTGGAGCTTTTGTTGCGCAACAGGATAATGGTTGCAAGTGGCACGATAGAGCTGATGGAGTGAGAATCTAATGCTGGTAGCATGGCAGTGGACACATACCGCAGTAATTCTTTCAATTAAATACCTGGACTTTATGACACACACACAAACAGAATCCTCGCTCCCTCGCTCAACACCAGATTGGCCCCGAAGTCCCTTTCGGTATTTATTTATCAATTAATTCAAGGGAAATTACAAGGGTATGGTATCTGTAGTTACAAGAGCAATTCACAGCCAAGAAACCCTTGTTTTAAGGAAATTTCGGTAGCATTTTGGTACATAAACCTTCCCTGAACAAAATCCCAAGTCCCTGGTCCTCTTCAATGGCCTTCTACCACTCAAATAAGCCCAAAACAGTGAATTTCAGCTTGCTGTATTTTCTGTACAGACCTGTTTTCAGCTCTGTACAACCACCACACTGTCCTGGTAGACCCTAGCAAGGTCCCTCTGCAATCTGGCATCAACTGGGCCTTAGAACAGCCCCTGAACAGTTCAAAAACAGCATTGATTAAGTGCTGAATTGGACACCTGCGTGGTGAGGTAACTACCCTCACCTGTTCCTGCTTTGGAGCAGCAGTTAGCTGCTCTTGTTCCTGTCAAAGGAGGCTCTTTCCTCAGCCAAAAAGCATATTCCCCACACAGCTGTACATAATTCATGAGAGTAGCCCACTAGAGGGGCATTTCCATAGCTGAATATAGGTTAAGAGAGGCTATGGGGAGCAAGCTCAACCCTCAGTGCATAGAGAACAGGGAAGGGAAAGCTCCAATAGCTCTTAACTTGCAACAATCCACCTGCTTACCACAAAAATGAGCCCGGGGGGAAGATAAGCAAGCGCCCAGTTTCCTGTACTTAGAAACTGGCCTAAAAGCTGCCACATGGCAGTCATGCAGCTCATTTCCCGTTCCAGCCTTTCGGTCTAAAAATCTCCCAATCTGCTAACATTTTGACATCAGTCCTTTGGTGATTATTGATCCTTGCAACATTCCGGAGAGATTGACGCGAAGAGATTTCAAATCTGATGACTGTCCAAAAATAGCAGTTTTCCTAAATTTTAGGAGATATGCCCAAAGCATTCCTTGAGGTCATCTGACCAACATTCTCTTTCGTGACCACATCAGAAAACATCATGTGGTCATGACACAGTGACTTTCATTTCATGGACATTCACAAATGTGTATCTACATTTATGGCCAGGCACACTGTCCTGCACCATTCCCAGTGGCCAAGTACACTGTCCTGGTCCACTGTTCGTCAAGTCTTCAGTGCCCAATCTTCTGGGATTTCAGGGTTCCAAGGCTCAAGTAAACCATCAGTCGCATGAAGTCCCAATGGTCCACCTTCTCTGGTCATGCAATGTCGAAGCTTGATCCAAGAGATATCTGAGGGTAGAAATCAACAGCAACTAAAGAACAAAAAGAAAAAGAAAATATATGTATTTACTTAGGTAAATACAAGGAAAGCAACTGCAAAAGTTCACCACCTGGTGTGACACAGTGGACAGTTGGTGTCCAGGGCTTGAGAATTTTTTGTCGCTATTTGCAAAGCTGAGGCATTTATTTGACTATGTAAGCGTTGGTGTGGTGATTCCTGAATCGCGACTCAACCTTTGTTGCAGGGATTAAAGGCGTGGATGGCACGCATTTAAGGATTTTTGTAACAAATATGTGAAGAGCTATTGCAATTCTAATTGGGGCAGATTTTGAGTGCCATCACTACCGTGAATGGTGCATAGTACACATGCCATTTTGAAGGTGGTGTATGCTTGAGTGTTTTTAGCATGGCAGGTTGTGCTTAAAGATTTCGTTGGAGATATGTAACCATGTGCTTGTGCATATAAATGCTATGGCTTCATAATGCTCCTTGGTGGAACACTTCTTCTTCAGCGGCTTTGTGCCTTCTACGACTGTGTGTCATCTATGACATGCTCTAAGGCATGTGTTTCTTGGAGGGATGGCAACTTGGTGTCATGGACGACCTATTGCCTTCATCGACTTTGTGTCAATATTTGACTGTGTCGAGTATATGTTTGTTCTTAGCATGGCATGAGTAAGATATGCATATGTGAGATTTACAGGAGATAACATGTGTGTGATTGGTCTTAACAAATGGTGTCAACATGGCATGTGTTTCTTGGAGGGATGTCAACTTGGTGTCATGGACGACCTAGTGCCTTCATCGACTTTGTGTCAATATTTGACCGTGTCGAGTATATGTTTGTTCTCAGCATGGCATGAGTCAGATATGCATATGTGAGATTTACAGGAGATAACATGTGTGTGATTGGTCTTAACAAATGGTGTCAAGATGGCATGCATGAAATGCATGTGTGACATTAGTGAGGGATTACATAAATTGCTGATGTGCATGTAACCTTTGTGGTTGATGTAATCTAACTTTTTTTAAGCCAGTGGGCACTAACTATCACTGAGTGTGATGTGTGAGTACTTGATAAGCACACCTTGCATGGTATGGGTGCTTGATCAAGAGGGAGTGTTAGAATCTAGGTGATATAGCATTCATTGTGTGCATATGTGCACATTGGGGACAACTTAGTTGACCCTAAGGATAGAATAATAGACATGAAGTCTAAGGTTATTCTCTTATGTAAGTGGCCAATTACTAAAGGGAATATTAAAGCCTAGATGGATCTAGATAAGGGCTAGGTGGCAAGCCCTTGACATCATTGCTTAGGTCATTGGGAGGGCTCTTGGAGCCTATATAAGTTATCTTTCTTTGTGAATGCTGAGCAAGTTTGATAGGTCTTTGTGACCTTCCTTTGTGGAAACACTTGTCCCAAGCTTATCTCTTTGCTTGTCACTATGTGTTAATCTCTTGCTTCACTTCTAGCTTTGTGCTAGTTATGTTTATCTTAATCTTATTTTGATTATGTTGAAGAGTAGCATTAATCTTTGAGGTTAGGATTAAGCTTTGTGCTTGAGGTAATTAGGGTTTCACTCTCTAGTGCAATCCCTAACATTCCAATACTCACGTGGCTTGCCCTACCACGAGGTGGAAAAGCTTGTTTAGAGATGCTCAAGCAGTCCATTCAGTGGTTGGGAAACCGCTTCTTATTTCCAGGTGCTCCCACCCAGCCATGGCATCATATATCTATAGCTGATATGTAGCTACTTATGGAAGGATGCCACACCATTGACTCGAGGTGGATTATACTACTGCTCGTCATGGTGGTGGTTCGGGCAGGGGTCACTTAGGCAAGCAGGGTAGGACACGACCCCCGGCCCTTTGAGTTAAGGCAAAATTACCGTTTGTGTCACTTTTGATTGTCAAGGCTCTTGGATCACAGATAGGAGTCGATGTGCGCCTTGCTACACTGAGAGCACCTGCAGTTATTTTCACACACATCACCTTTATTGACCGAGGTTGGTATTTATTTATTTTATTTGTTTACTTACATGTACAGTAATGTCTTGTGTAGTTTTGCTATGTATCTTATTCATGTTTTTTTTTTTTGTGTAGACACATGCACATTCTACTACTAGCCAGCATCGTCAGAGGGAGTCGAGAGATGGAGCATATGAGGGTAGAGATGTGTAGTATGCGGAAGCTTCGGAGAAGGATCGGTACTTCAAAACTAAAAAATCAGCACTCTTTTCGTGACGGAATTAACGCACAAACTGAAAGGAGATGTGCAGAAAATAGAGAGAGAAGGGGGAGATGTAGAGGACACAGTATTGGGTCCCAATTACCCTCTCTAGGGCCCCCACCACGGATGATGTATTTGCTTTATTAGAATGATGTAAATCTGAAAACAAATACAGAAAACTTGACCTTTTCTTGGCTGGAAAATCCTGCCCTTTACCTGAATCCTTCACCCCTTTGCGTTAGCAAGCCCTTGGCTGTCTTGGCCCCTTGGTTTGCTTGAGCACTTGGTGAAAAATGAGATGAATGATGGGATTATGGCTCTCTTCTATTTATACTCCTCCTTAGGAGCAGTCGGCCAGCTGAAAAACAGGCTATGTCCCACGACTGGTGGAAATTCAGCAACAATAAATGCTGAATTAAATCTCAAAAAATACTGCCTTTTTTTTCTAACAAGCTGAAAGTGATGCGCCTGCTTCTGATTGGCTGGACACCACTTTTGTCCACAATCCCAAGGCTGGGCAGCCTGTATGGGCTGCCCCATACATGCCCTACAGCCATCTAAAGGCTGTATGCTCCTGAAAATAGCCTTATCTTTGCCCTAGGGCTGTCCCACAGCTCTTCCATGGCTGGTGGGTCCACCAGCCTGGGCCTTCCTGGCCCTCATGGGGATGGTTTCACACCATTCACATGCCCATACTAAGCTCCGGGGTAGCCCTATGGGCTGGCCCCTTGTCCTAAACATAATCTACTCAGTGATCTGGCATCTGGTAGTACCATACCAGATACACAGAACCACTGACATCATTCTAGAGGGAGACTCACAGCGCGGACTGGCACTGTTTCATGTGCAGGACAGTGCACACTTGACCTTAGACTCCTGTGCAGGACAATGCACACCTGCTGACCTTGGACATCTCAGATGGATCCCTGGCTGACTCGTCCCGGACTGGGCTCTCATGGGACCAGTTCACCATCCCAGGTCCTGCACCTTCTGTACAGAAATGTCTACGTGGCATCCAAGTGTGCGAGATGCACGTGACATCCCCTTCTGCTTAACTTGACGGAAGCTGCATAGCCTCCAAATAATCCGTCAATAATGCCGGATAGTCTTCGAAAAATTCTTTGTCGAGCCATACCACTTCATGAGTTCCTCGGTCCTGAAACTTCGTGAGGAACTGTCGTAGGCTTCGGCCTGAGTCATGCTTGAAATGGTGCAGAAGGATCTGTTCTAGAACCATTACTTCTGCTTCATCAACAATGTCTGGTTCCGCTTCGTCTTTGACCTCTGAAGGGCGTGGACCTGCATATGGCTTTAACCAACTGACATGAAATACATCATGCATAGTCCAACTCGGAGGTAGCTTTAATTGCAGACACCTCATTAATCTTTTTCCCGATGGGGAAAGTTCCGAAGCTCCTGAAAGACAACTTTGGGCATCGCTTGCCCACCTGCTTCAAGCTTTGCTTCATAATCCGAAGATACACCCAATCTCCTTCCGAAAACTTCATATCCCTTCGGTCTTTATTGGCCTGACGAGTGTAGGCCTCTTGCGCTTTAGCCAATCTGTCTTTAACTGACTCTAGGATCTCCTGGTAAGACTCCGTCACTCTGTTCGCCTCCGGTACTGAAGACGAAGTCCTGGGGGGTTAACAACGGCTGGAAAGGCCCACTGGTTGTATATCTCTGTCTGGCCATCTGTCTGTGGGTGGAATGCACTGGAAAAATTCAACTTAGTACCAAAATTATCAAACAATGCCCTCCAAAAATGACTAGTAAACTTGGCATCTCGGTCTGACACTATGGTTCTAGGAATCTCGCCAATCAGGTACCAATGCCGAATGAATAGCTGGGCAACATCCTCGGCGGTCACATTGGCCCTGCAAGGAATAAGCATAACAAATTTGCTAAACCTATCAACAATAGTTAAACACTGCGTATTATGCTTACTCGGACTGGGAGAGGCAGATTTGTGACAAAGTTCATCGAAATGTCCTGGAAAGGACCCTCAGGAATTGGCAAAGGCTGTAACAACCCTATCTTCTTTCCACGAGGAGCTTTCACCTTTTGACAAATGTCACAGCGTTGTACATATGTAAACACATCATGCCTCATCTTTGGCCAATAGTATTGCCATTCCAATTTCTCCAGAGTCGAATTTATGCCCCTATGACCACCTGTAATGGCGTCATGGGCATCATGGAGAAGAGCTGCCCGGAATGATTTCATGACACATAGTCGGCCTTTGTAGAAAAGCCAACCATCGCGTATCAGAAAATGGCATGGTTGTGTGGCATCCAATGCCTGTTCCCACTGAGTACCGAATTCCTCGGAATCCGCGTACGTGTGCTTCATGTCTTCTAGTCCTGTACCAACAAGGTCAAGTCTAGTGGTCTGAATCGCAGATACTTGTCCCCTCCTACTCAAAGCATCGGCCACTGGATTGGCCTTTCCTGGAAGGTACTCAATCATATCACCGGACTGCTGGAATATCTGACTCCAGCGGTGTTGTCGATCACTCCACTGTGCACTTGGCATCATCTGAATCCAACGCAATGCCTGATGGTCAGTGCAAATCTCGAAGTCACGGCCATACAGGAAATGTTTCCAATGTTTCAAGGCTTGTATAACTGCTAGGAGTTCATGATCATAGACTGAGTAGTTCTTTTTGGTGGGCAGTAACTTACGAGACATGTAAGCTACCAGATGACCATTCTGTTGTTTGCAATACACCTCCAATTGCGATGTTACTCGCATCGGTGATCACTTGAAATGGTTTGTCCCACGAGGCAAGGGCTAAACAAGGCGCTTCTGACAAAGCCACCTTGAGGTTCTGGAATGCCTCCAACGCTCGTGGAGTCATTCGAATCTTTTGCCTTCTTGTTTTCACTCCCTTTAGCAGATCGGTGAGGTCTGCCGAGAGGTTGTAAAACTTGTCAATGTGAGTGGAATATGCCTGGTATATACCCACAAATGATCTAATGTCATAAGCTGTCTGTGGTACTTCCCAGTTAACAATCTCGGCCACTTTAGCTGGATCTAGTCGAATGCCTTCAGCACTAATTATATATCCCAAGTAATGTACCTGGAATAGATAAAATTCTGACTTCTTTTCATTGACGTAGAGCTCGTTGCTTTCCAGCAACTTAAGGACTTTCTCCACATCAATGTCATGCTGCTCAACTGTAGCTGAAAATATGAGTATATCGTCCAAAAATATGAACACACACTCTCCAATCAACTCCCGGAAAACACGCATCATCATGCGGTTAAATGTAGCTGGGGCGTTCGTCAAACCAAATGGCATGACCACAAATTCATAGTGGGCCCATTCAGTACGGAATGCTGTTTTGGGGATGTTCCCCTCTACAATCCGTACCTGGTGGTACCCACTCTTTAAATCCAGTTTGGAGAACGCCTTAGCTCCATTCAGCCTCTCGAGAATATAGTCAATTCGAGGCATCGGGAATCTGCTCTTGATAGTCAGCTTGTTGAGTGCACGATAATCGACACACAACCGAGAAGAGCCATCTCTCTTCTTGACAAACAAGATCGGTGCTGCAAATGGCGACACGCTGGGGCGGATGAAGCCAGCTTGCAACAATTCTTGGAGTTGGAGGTCCAACTCCGATTCCATTGCCTTAGAAAGGCGATATGGAAACTTGCTCGGGGGTTCCGAGCCTGGGAGGAAGTCAATCCTGTGATCCTCCGGTTTGGACGGGGGGAGCTGGGGAGGGAGACTGTCTTGAAGAAAAATCTTCTGGAACTTTTCACGGAGGACCGAGTACTTCTCGGAAGCACTGGCCACCGTCTGGGCTGTCTGGATGTAAATCATCGCACACTGTGTGCTTTTTTTGACTGCTCGCTTAGCCTGCAAGTGGCTTATGAGCGGAAAGTTTGGAATACCTGGCTCACACTTAATGGTCACCAGGGTGTTCGACACATTCCGATTGATTTGAAACGTGTGCTTGTCCCACTTGACATCAAGAAGAAACTTGTGAAACCACTGGATACCCAAAATTATGTCTGCTCCTACAAGAGGGGCAACCATAAAGTCACGCACAAACTCGATGCCCTGAATCACTGACTTAGCACCACCTAGAGCTTCATACTTGACGCTCGTTGTCATACCTGTGCTAAAATCCTCAACCTGTTTGTCCACCGGAGTCAGCTCGAAACGGGCACGCCTAGCGGCCTGTTTCGTGACCACATCCTCCGTGCTGCCGCTGTCAAACAAGACGACTCTCTGGCCACCTATGTAGCCAAAGGACTTGAACAATTCGTTGCGCTCATACTCCTGGTCATGGGCGTCCTTCTGCTTATCTTCGAGCTCTCGGCTAATAATTGCTCCAACTGAAGCACCGGCAGGGGTTGAAGAACTAGGGGTAGCCGCTGGGGTCTGTGTGGGAGCTGTGCTCACCACCACGGAAGCTGTGGAGGCGGCGGCGGCCTTTGGAGGCTTCTTCGGACAATCCCGAGAAGTATGTCCTTTTGTGTGACAAAAGAAACATCTACCCTCCTTCTTGTACTTAGAAAGCTCCTCGGCACTCAACTTGCCACCTGTCTTGCCTGCCTCCGCTTTCTGGTTTGGAGTAAGCTTAGATGCATTGTTCGAGTTCTTGGAGCCAGAGGCTCCCGGGCTCTGTCCTGGGGAAGACCCCGTCGGGTTTTGGCTTTTGCCCCCAAGGTGTTAGCCCTGGGAGAAGCCGGTTGGGAAGTCTTGGGCTTGCCACCATTGTGTTTCATTTTTGCACTCTGCGCCAGCGAGAGTGCATCCTCAAAGGTGGCTGGCCTAAACATACGCACCTCCCATTGGATTTGCATGTCCAGGCTATACAAAAACTGCCCTTTCTTGTCCGTATATCAGATAAGCCTAATTGCAGACACAAGGTCGAAATTTTATTGGCAAACTGAAGGACTGGTTGCACGTTCTGACGCGCTCCCCTGAACTCGTCTTCGTCGAGTCGCTCAAGGTAGTGAGGCGGTAGAAACCGCTGCTTAAGGTCGCGGACGAATTCGTCCCACCCATAAGCTGCCATACCTGCTCTGGTGTGGGCATGAGCCCACTGAGTCCACCAAGGAATGGCCTCACCTTCCAAGTACTAACTAGCTAAGATCACTTTGTCAGTATCTGTTTTCCTAACTGCGGCAAAGTAAGCTTCAAATTGATGTAACCATGAATAAAGAGTTGTGGGATCGAGTTTACCATTATACTTACTGAAATTCATTTTCTCGAGAAAATGATTCGAGGGCGCCGGTGTCAATCTGGCATCCAAAGCTTTGAGGTAACGCTCGTGTTCCACGCGTCGCATGGCATCGTCTTCTCGTTGTCGGATCTCCAATGCACGCATCTGCATCTCAAGCAAGGAGCTTGGCCGCGGCTGTGACCCCGCGAGAGGGTCCCTATGACGAGGATCTGGTATCTGGGATACGGAAGGAGAGGGAGGAGGAGATGGAAAATGCGACGCTGGAGAGCGAGAACGCTCCTCCAAAGCCAAGATCCGTGCCTTCTGCTCATCCAACTTGGCTGTCGGTCTGCGATTGCTCGCATCATCTGCTGGAACATGTCTGTGACACTCAAGCCGGGTGCCCTAGCTGGGCTCCCTGGTGCACTCTGGTCCCATGGTTCTGGTTCTCTCTCGTCGCCAAAGCTTGCCATAGCGAGAAAATGCAATTCCTTTCCGGAACGCAATCTGCCCATCCACTATCTGTGTGGGAGACTTCCGGAGGCTTCCGGAGGCTATAAACCAACCGTCCTTCGAGGGACAGGAGTCACTCCGAAAGGGGTAGTCCACCGGCGTCTAAAAACCAACCACACGAGCGAGAAAAATTTTTCTGGTTTTCTTTGCTGGATCTATCTTTGAAGTAGGCTCTGATACCACTGTAGTATGCGGAAGCTTCGGAGAAGGATCGGTACTTTAAAACTCAGAAATCAGCACTCTTTTCGCGACGGAATTAACGCACAAACTGAAAGGAGATGTGCAGAAAATAGAGAGAGAAGGGGGAGATGGAGAGGACACAGTATTGGGTCCCAATTACCCTCTGTAGGGCCCCCACCCCACGGATGATGTATTTCCTTTATTAGAATGATGTAAATCTGAAAACAAATACAGAAAACTTGACCTTTTCTTGGCTGGAATTTCCTGCCCTTGACCTGAATCCTTCAACCCTTTGTGTTAGCAAGCCCTTGGCTGTCTTGGCCCCTTGGTTTGCTTGAGCACTTGGTGAAAAATGAGATGAATGATGGGATTATGGCTCTCTTCTATTTATACTCCTCCTCAGGAGCAGTCGGCCAGCTGAAAAACAGGCTATGTCCCACGACTGGTGGAAATTCAGCAACAATAAATGCTGAATTAAATCTCAAAAAATACTGCCTTTTTTTCCTAACAGGCTGAAAGTGATGCGCCTGCTTTTGATTGGCTGGACACCACTTTTGTCCACAATCCCAAGGCTGGGCAGCCTGTATGGGCTGCCCCATACATGCCCTACAGCCATCTAAAGGCTGTATGCTCCTGAAAATAGCCTTATCTTTGCCCTAGGGCTGTCCCACAGCTCTTCCATGGCTGGTGGGTCCAGCCTGGGCCTTCGTGGTCCTCATGGGGATTGTTTCACACCATTCCCATGCCCATACTAAGCTCCGGGGTAGCCCTATGGGCTGGCCCCTTGTCCTAAACATGATTGTTAACCTATGATGGACATTGAGACGTACTATGTTTTACGTCATTAATTTAAATATTCTGAGTCATGGGCCGGGCTTGTCGGCACCATATGTTAAGGATGAAGGGATTGGGTGATCGCCGATGAGAGGCGCACCTTGAATATCAGTAGGATAAGGGTTAGGGTCGGCCGGCCATGTATGGGCGCCCAAGTGTGAACGGCCAAGTCACCTATAAGAGTCAAATGTAACCCTAAAATCCTCATTCTCATGTGTTGTGAATACAAGAGTGCTCTTGCCTTATCTCTTTGGTTTCCTTCTCCTGCGTGTGTGTGTGAGAGAGAGAGAGAGAGTGAGAGAGCGATCGAGCACTGTGTAGCGGCACGGCAGCGGAGAGGCGATAGAGCGGCGTCGGCGGCTCCTTCTTCACTGCGACACGGGAATCCGTCAAGGCGGCGGTTGAGCGGTGAGTGACACACCCTTTGCATTCTGTTTGAGCTTCCTTCCCTGGTTGTATGCTTGCAGCCATTCGTGGCTCGCACACGGTGTCCGGCAAGTCCCCAGCTACGACCTGTGCGGCAAAAGCGCACATTTTTGGCGCCGCTGCCGGGGAGTTGCCCTGCACCAAGCTCCAGTTTGCAGCTCGAGCTGCTGTGCTGCGCGAAGTTAAATTTACACTGCAGAAAAGCGACTGTGTGTTTGTTGTTGAGGTGTTTCTGTGTTTTGCAATCTGTCTCTGTAATTTGTCTTCTGCATTTCTGTTATTTTTCCGCTCCGCGTGTGGGTGTGCGCACTGTTATCTGGTTTTCTGCATGAGAGGGGGATTTCTGAATCCCCAGACTTGTGCTATGTGCGAATGGCGTCGCGACCAAGGCTGAACCCCAAAAAGAAACCCTAGAAAACTTTTCTAGAAAAAAAAAGAAAAAATTAATTTCAAAAAATAAAAAAAATAAAAAATAAAAAATTAAATTTTATTTTGAAAAGAAAAAACCAAACGTGTGGAGAGGAAAGATTTTTTATTTGGAGAAAAAAATTTTGAAAAGAAAAAACCCCAATTGTCCCACGACCCCGGCCGCGGGCTCGGTCTCGGTCTTTTGATATATATATATAGGAGAGTGAGCCTCCATAGCTTTCTTTCAAGTGAGAGCTTATGGGAAGTTGTGCCCTATATGTAGCCCACTCCCCAAGGAGTAAAGTGAGCATGTGGGATAAAGCCCTCACCCTTTCCTCCACAAGCAAATAGGCTTTTGCCCCTTCCCCCATAGGGAAACAGACTGTTTTGAGGACCACGAGAGTTCCGGATAGGCAAACACGGTGCTGTAAAGCACGCTAGGACCCTTTGAACGATACGCTCGTTTCGAGCTATCACACGCCCTAGCCCAAGTTCGACTGTAAGTAAGGGGGTCAAAAACGAGTTAAAAACAATCTAAAAACAATCTAAAAACAAGGTGCGAAACACCTAAGAAACCACTTGTGTGAGTTTCAAGGGTAGTTACCAACGCACGTAGGGTACCCACATCACATGCATCTACGTTCTGGTCGGGTGCTAGAGCCTGAACCACTAGAAAGCGTTTCAGTTTACGCAGGCTCACACCATCCCTCCACGTTGGCATCTTGGCCTTCGGCTGGAACCCAAGGGAGTGCAACCCAAGATCCACGAATAGTGGATAGTGACTCGTCCTCTGACTTAGAAGCCATGGAAGGGCACCTTACCAAGAACCCTGAGGAGACAAGCCAAAACATGCCAGTGTGGGCCCCACAACCCGGATCTAGCATGTTTAGTCGTCTAATAGAGACCTTTAGTAGAGCTACACGCTCTAAGCATGCGACAAGCGAAGTAAATGAGGAAGGAGGGGTAGTAGATTCGCCATTCACATCTTATGTGGACCCTACCCTCCCAAAGAGTGTCCATGTGGATATTCTACCCACTTCGTTTAATGAGGGCCCTACTGAGCTACCACATTCCGATGCTCTTCCTAAAGTAGAGGTCCCTAGAAGCCAACCCTTAAGAAGTGACATTGTGTCCACTTCAAGAGAACCGTTTGGCACACCAAGTCTGGATGGGATATTTCTCAATGAAAATTGGGAATATGATCTACACACAGAGACTCTAACGGACCTATACACGGGTTACACATACCATGTGGGTTGGTTAGAAGTCCTACGATCTACATCTAGCGCCACTAATCTAGAAGAGCAACAGCAAATGATATGTGAGGTTATTCATAGAATTATCCAAATTGAGAGGCAAAATAGGGGAGTGAACCTAGTTTCCATTGGCCCTATGAGGTTTTTGGATACGGGCAAGGCCAAACAACCAACCCTATCACAATTGGTGGAGACTCCCTCGGTGAGTCCCATAGACCCTTCGTATGTTGTTTCGCTTGGAGTCTCAATGCGGGTTGAGCCCCCACGAGCAGTAACTTTAGCTTTCCAACCTTGGCTCAACTTTCCATTAGGGAATCCACAATGCCTACCCCAATGATGAGCATGACAGAAAGCGCACCTGTTACCACTGTAGTTAGTACGACACCACTACCTAGTGGAACAGTACCTACAACAGTGCGTGGCAGTGCCTATCGGCCTTATGTACCTATTGTTACTCATGCTCATGTAGCTCCTACGCCTCCTAGTATGCCAATGGCGTATGCTCCAAGACCGCCTTATCACAACCCTTATCCAAGAGGATCTAGGCCTAGCCACATATCATATCCTACGTCATTTGCCAACATACTCAGACCAACGCCAACTCCTATCAGCCAGGCTATCCCAGAAGTGCCTCCACCAGCTATGCCTGCTCACCTAGGTGATCTCGCAGCGTTTGCTCAGACGATCGGACGATCCATTGCGGAAAACATGCGGGGTATGCCTGAGAGAGAACCTAGAAGCAAGGCAGTACAAGTGGCTAAGCTCACTCAAAACTTCAGTGGTAACGAGGATGTTAGGAAGCACATTGAAGTCTTTGAACACGTGTGTGATTCCTTGGAAGAGCACAATGAGCTGCATAAGTGTAAAGCCTTAGGCTTAACCTTGAGTGGGAAGGCCGGAGATTGGTATCGAACCTTAAGGGTTGAAGAGCGCACTCACTACCCCACTCTCAAGAGATTGTTCTTGAAAGAATACATATGTGAGGGTGTGCTTTGGGGAGTAGCACCTCAACTACAAAAAGCTGAACGCGAGGAAGGGGAGTCAGTGAGAGACTTTATAAGTCGATTGAAGCATCTAAATTCTCGTTGCACTCCCGATGAGCGCTTCAATAATAACCAACTGCTCGATAGATTCATCCGAGGATTGCGCCACGAGAATATATACAATGGCCTAGTCATTAGAGGTCTTACAACGTGGGAAGTAGTCACTGCCAATGCAATCCAGTTAGAAGACAACTTGATGATTGCAGGTAAAAAGGTGTCTTCGGAAACAAAATCCGTTAGTTCGCAAGTATCTAGGCACGAGCCAATGACAGTAAAACCTATTGCCAAGGAGCCCAAGATATCCGAAATGTCTGACCGACCTTACTAAGGCTCTCCAAGAATACTTTAGGGGTAATCGAGCTCCTCAGAATAGCCATATGTACCCAAGAAGAGAGCAACAATGGTGTTCGGTGTGCTTAGGACCATATAGCACGAGTGAATGTCCCACATTTAGAGTCAAATTCAATGGGAATTGCAATGCATGTGGTAAGTACGGCCATCAATCTAAGGATTGCCTAGTACTTAAGCGAATGTTGGCAAATCAGGCACCACTAGCCTGGTCAAACACACCTCAAGTACCCGCGCTAATGCGTGCACAACCTGTCGAGCAACCGTCTCACAGCACATAGTTCCAAGGAATCTGAATGTAGTCCAGTCTGTGCCGTTACCACCGCCAGTGCTGCTAGGAGCACAACCTCCACATCCAAGGATAACCCCAATAAACCAGATGGGTTGTGAGTCACATAGTGCGTGTGGGGATTATGAAGAGGAGATAGACCCCATTGCTCCATATGGGATTGATACGTTTGAAATGATTCCCCAGTACTACATGGAGGATCATTTCGGGCAAGTCAAGCATGTATATCAAGCGGCTGCTCTCACCACAAGAGGGCAAAACCTTAATACCTTGGCGAGGAGACCACCTCTTCCATGCTACGATTGTGGTGGACCGCATCGTGTAGCGGAGTGCCCTAATAGGCTACAGAAGATCACTACTCAAATGCAACCAAATCAAGGGAGCACATCGGGAATGCCGGTACTTACATGTAATCGTTGTGGCATAGATCATTTGATCGCTCAATGTCCACATAATCCTAATGCACCCAAGATTACGCCATTGAATTTGGTTGAGGTCACCAACCAAGCACGAGGAACCACGCCTGTTGTACCCGTGAATGTAGTTACACGGTCAATGCTTCAAAATCAAAACTACATTCTTGAAGAGAGGGATACTACATCAATCGCTCAAGCAAAGAAAAAGAAAACACGGCGAAAGAGATCGCTTAATGCCACACGAGCTCCAAGCCTAGTTCAAAGACTAACATAGGGACAGGAGATGACCCCGTGTATATGAATGATCCTGAAGATGATTCCGATTCAATAGAAACCATGGGGACCAAAGCCACTACCTTAAGGGAGGAACCCACTCGAGAGCTCAATGAAGGAGAATCAAGCGAGTACATAAATAAGGGGAAACAGAAGGAAACTTCTTCGGCCCCACAACTAAGTCAGTTAATGCCCTCTCGACCACCCAAACTGACTGAGACTCCCAAGACAAGCCACGTGGGCCAAAAACCCTCAAGAAAAAGATTGGAACTTACCCAAACCCAGTTGAGGAGATTGAACAAGTGCAACACTTAAGGGGTTTGGTGGAAGAAACACAAAGAGAACTGGAGCCAAACCTGAGAAAAGTCAAAATTCCAGACACAGTGTTTCCTACGCAAGTTCAGCCTCACAGGAACCATAAACCGTTAGCTATACCTAGTATCATTCGGGAAGAAAGTGAGGATAGGACATCAGGAAGTGGGCAAACACTCTTTTTGCTTGAAAGAATGTTTAATGAGGGAATTCCTGACCCCATCGAAGAGGAAGTAATTCCATCTTCACCAGTCCCTAGTCAAGGGGCGATATCTCAAAAAGTACCGTTGAATGTGTCCAAGCTAATGGATTTCATGTCCTCTGAAATCAGGACCACGATCATATCCAAATTATACGGAGATCCTGAGCTATTCCTAGCTCTTCGGGCATTTCTTAATGGAGAACTAAAGGCGGGGCTACCACAATTTGCAAATATGGATAGACCTGACACGCTTCAAGATGAAGGGGAGCATTGGGATCTACAACCCAACTTAGATGAAGATTCGGTCGTTGAAATACCTGTTAACAAGTTGGGACAGTACTTTGAAGGGGACGAATCTAATGCCACCCTCCCCATTACTACCAAGGGATTAACTCTAAAGGGAATCCTTGATGGTGGTGCTGGCGTGAGCATTGTGACTAAAAACTGTTGGGAATCTATGGGGAGACCTCACCTCGAAGTCACAAATATAGTGGTTAAGATGGCAAACGGAACTATTGCTAAACCTATTGGAATGTTAAAGGACCTTAAGATCAAGGTCCTGGGATACAAGGTAAAACATACCTTCATTGTAATGGATTTCTCCAAGCATCCTATGTCATATCAAATGATCTTAGGACGTCCTTTCATGAGGGAAGCACAAATGGTGCATGACTGGTCGAAAAACCATGTCTATCTACAATTCCAGAACTCTGTCATTCGAGTTGATCTTGAGAATGGTCGTGCACATCCTTTAGGAAGCAAGGTTATCATTGATAATCAATCGGATACCACTATTCACTCCGCCCCATTAAGGTATTGCTATACATGCAAAAAAGAGATGGATGATGGGAAAGATTCTCCTTATATGGATGTCCTACCGGGTATGACTGAGTCGGATAACGTGGATTGGGTACACCTAGCGGCAACCATAGACACATGGGGAAATAGAGGCACAAGTTGGGTAACACCTGAGGGGCAAGATATGCCACCATTAGTGCCAATAAACATGATAGGTGTTATGCACTTGAGTCCTGATGGCGAGAAAGTAGCAAACTCCACTGACACTGAAAGTAGCGAAAACTCTGACCAATGCAACTTTGAGTATGAATCTCAAGAAGAAACTGACTCTGAGCCTGACGGGGGGGATGAATCAAATATTCACCCAAATGTGGAAGCAATGTACTCAAGGCCTAGGACGGTGACCTCCTACAGTTCATCCGAAAGTGAGGGGGACACAAGTGAAGATCGACCAAGTGAGTCCGAATCTGATGGAAACAAAAATTAAAAACTTGGTAAGAAGAAAACGAGACATAAGCGCCAACGCTATCGAGCCAATGTACGCACTGCAATAAACAAGGAAAGATCCACTGCAGAATGGCTCAGTTATCTAGGAGCCATTGATGCTCATCGGAAGTTAGCGGATAATTGGGGACAATACCTCCAAAGTGTCATGTGGTGTATTCCGCAACCTCATGACGTCTCCCAATTAGAAATTGATGAGAAGCCAAAACTAAGTCGTACTGCAAGGAGGCGACAAAACCAGGAGTTGGCTCAGCAGCAAAAGGAAGCGGAATTGAAAGAAAAAAGCCTGGCACAACAAGAACCAGTAGACTTACACCCCGCACCCGAGCATTTCAAATCATTCACCACCACAGGGGAACGTAAAGTGGTCTACACAAAAGCCCAGCGAACGCCTACCAATGGGAGTAGCGGTGTCTACGATGGCCCTGCGGTATTTAAGGAGATAGACTTAGCAGATCCAGGTGAGGAGTCTACACCAGTTTTTATTGCTCAAGACCTCACCAAGGCGGAAGAAGTTGCACTTATGAAGCTTCTTAAAGAATTCAAGGACATATTTGCTTGGACATATCATGATATGAAGGGTGTTCCACCCTCGGTGGTGCAACACACGATTCCAATGATTAGCACTGCTAAACCAGTCCAGCAACGTCCCTACTCAATGAATCCTAAGTACGCAAAGATTGTACAAGAGGAAATTGAAAAGCTTGTAAAATGTGGATTCATATACCCTATTGAGCACTCGGAATGGGTTTCTTCGATAGTCATCGTACCAAAGAAGAATGGGAAACTCAGAGTGTGCGTTGATCTCAAAAAGGTTAATGCAGCCACCAGAAGGGATCATTACCCCTTGCCATATTCTGAACATGTGCTTGAAAGAGTGGCAGGCAAGGAGGCATATAGCTTTTTAGATGGGTACTTGGGTTACAATCAGATCACAATTGCAGTCGAGGACCAAGCTAAAACAGCATTTACACGGAGTTTGGAGTGTTTGCCTTTCGTGTCATGGCTTTTGGCTTGACCAATGCACCTGCAACATTCCAACGATTGATAAACACGGCCTTTAAGGAATATCTAAGGGACTTCTGTGAAGCTTTCTTAGATGATCTTTGTGTTCATTCCTCTTGGGATGAGCACTTGATGTGTTTACGAAAAATATTTGAAAGGTGTAGATTATATCGCATCTCCTTGAATCCTTTCAAATGCCAATTTTGGGTTAAACACGGAGTTATCTTAGGGCATATAGTGTCCAAAAATGGGATTTCCACGGACGAGAGTAAAATCAAGGTCATTCTGGAACTGCCACCACCCACCAACTACAAGGGAGTCCAACGCTTTATGGGCCACGTTGGTTATTATCGAAGGTTTATTCTCTTCTTCGCCGAGATAGCTCGACCATTGTATAAGCTTCTCATCGAGTTTATTTGGACCGAAGAATGTGACCGTGCCTATGAGCTATTAAAGAAGGCCTTGGTGAGTGCTCCAATCTTGAGAATGCCTAACTGGGATTTACTCTTCCATGTGCATATTGATGCATCAAACTTTGCTATTGGGTGTGTGTTGACTCAACCTAGAGAACACAAACTAGACTACCCCATTAGCTTTGCCAGTCGTCGCCAGTTGAACGATGCTGAGATGAACTACACCACTACGGAGCGAGAAGGGTTGGCAATGATATATGCAGTAAGGAAATTTCGTTATTACCTCCTTGCCACCAAGTTTGTTTTCTATGTGGATCATCAAGCATTGTTGTATCTGGTAAACAAACCATGCGCTCCACAGGAAGAATCACACGATGGCTATTGATTCTTCTTGAGTTTGATTTCATTGTTGTTGTGAGACCTGGCAAAAAACATGTCATGGCTGATCATTTGTCTCGCATACCTAATGGTGAGGCTCCTACGGGGGTTGATGATGACTTACCGGACACTTCCCTGTTCATGGTGGAGACAATGCCTGAATGGAGTGAGAAGATTGTTAACTTTTTGGTTAATGGCTTTCCACCCAAGGAGCTTCGTAAAGATCTAGCTCGAAAGCTAATCAAAGAATGCGAACCCTATTGCCTGATAGCCGAGACTCTTTATAAAAGAGGAAAGGATGACATTCTTAGGCGTTGTGCCCGAGAGGATGAGTATCTATACATTTTGCAAGAGGCACATATGGGCGTAGCCGGTGGTCACTTCTCACTAGACTTAACTGTGCGAAAGATCTTACAACCAGGGTATTGGTGGCCCACTATGTTCCAAGATGCATCACTCTTTGTGAAGGGTTGCGATGAATGCCAACGATACAAGAAACCCCAACGGAAAGATCAGATGCCCCTACATCCAATCAAAGTAAACCAACCATTTGAAAAGTGGGGTTTAGACTTTGTAGGTCCAATTAGCCCAGTGGCCCGAAACACACAATCTCTCTATATTATTGTGGCCACTGACTATATGACCAAATGGGCCGAAGCGAAAGTGACACGTAAGGCAGATGCAAGGACAATAGCCAAGTTCCTCTTTGAAAATATAATCACACGATTCGGTTGTCCTTTTGAACTTGTGAGCGACAATGGTACGCATTTTGTAAATGAAGTGATTACTCATGATCTCCCATCATAAATCTACTCCTTTATCCGCAAGCGAATGGCCAAGCCGAGAGTACCAACAAGACCTTAATCTCTGTTTTGACAAAGACAGTTGAAGCTCATCGCACGGATTGGGATCTAAAGCTCACGACAGCTTTATGGGCCTATCGTACTGCGTACAAAGTGGCTATTAATTACACACCATTCAAAATGGTATATGGCCAAGAAGCAGTCATGCTGTGGGAATTTGTCATTCCTAGTCTTCGTGTTGCTACTCAAGAGGGTTGGGATGGTAATCCCTTAGCAGAGCTACTCAAGAGGGTTGGGATGGTAATCCCTTAGCAGAGCGTCTGTATATCCTTGAGTGGCTAAACGAAGAAAGACAATTGGCTGTGTACAATATCCTTGTGGAGAAGGATAGAAGGAAAAAATGGTTTGATCGTCACCTAAAGGACAAGGACATCAAGGTTGGGGATAAAGTCCTAATGTATGGAGTGCAAAACGAAAAGAAGAAGCTCAAATATGCTGGTAAGGGACCGTATAGAGTATGTGAAATTACCCCGCAAGGTACCATCAGAGTGGAGACTCTCGACGGAGCTGAAACCATTGGATTCCTTAATGGGAGTAAATTCAAAAGATACTATGACCCCCTAAGCCAAGAGGAGTTATATGCAATCCATCAAAAGAAGGCAGCTAAAGAACAAGCTGAGCTTAAGAAAATACAAGCGAGAGTTGAAGCCAAAGAACGTCAACAGCGTACTAGGTGCCAACGAGAAGCCAACTTGGGGATTACACAAGCATTTTTCGAGGAGGCAGACGAGGATTCACTGGAATCTGACCCACCTCTAAGATACCCAATTGAGTTACAGAGTCCTTACAGAGAGGTGCTGTATAATGCATTATTGGATACAGGAGTGCAACACAATTTGCTATCATATGGCGTGTGGTGTCAACTTGGAAAACCCCCTTTATCCAAGAGTGCTATCCAAGTTCAAGGTATCAACAAGAAGAAAACCCCTGTCTTAGGAATTCTGCACACTCCGGTTGCCTATGATAAGGGGACCGTAAGTCAAAGCTTTTTGGTTATGCCTGCTGGTACTATGGAAGGCATTGTAAACTTAGGGCGCAAATGGATGATGGCCACCAAGTGCAATATCGATTGGGCAACTAGACGAGTCACAACGCAAGAACCAACACTAGGTCTGACCGCTCAAAATCTCGCTCCTAAGCCATCAACCCTAGAAAAAATGTTAGATAATGAAAAATCACAAAATCCAGTGGCAAAACCATCTTTGATTGTTTGCCACCCCTCTAACGCTTCAACGCCAAGAGTGGAAACATGCAGGGTGGTCTCTAAAGCTCCGCTTACTATGCCAAAAAACACATACAAATGGGTCCCAAAAGCTTCGTTAATAGCTACTTCCCTTGCTCAATCTCGTTCAGCCACCAAAAAGCCTCGTAAAAGGAAAGCAGCTACCCACCCGAGAAAGGGCAGTGTAACATCGCGATGGATCCCTAAAAAATTATTAGTAGCCCAAGGGTACTACGAAGGGAATGACCAGATTTGGGTCCCTAAACATAAGGTGAATCCCTCTACATCACCTGTAAAACCTTGCAAACCAATTGTTGCCACCCCAATGACAATTCAAGACCCAGAGTTAGTTTGGATTCCCAAACGATATCGATCATTACCACCTAGCTCAGGAAGGGGGGAGTCACATGAAGCTTCTAGCTCCTCATGCCAGGCACACACTCATATAGAAGTTTCTACATGCTCTACACCTACTCTTGTCAACACCCAACAAAAAATCGATGAGTCTACGTCTCCTCTTGTAATCAGTATCGTCGGAAACCATTTCCTCCATTCGTCAATGGGAGCATACACTACCATCCCTACAATTGGATGTGGCCACAAGGGTCATAAAAAGCTATCTGCCCACATCACAACCTATGACCCGCTGGACAAATTGGTTCCAAGAGGCTGCAACATCATTGCAAATAATATGATCTATCCAAGGAAAGGGGGAGCATGTACTCACGCTCGACATTCTAATGCTTCCTCCTTAACCTTCTCCCCTGACCATGTAATTGCCAAATTCAAGGGGATGTATATATATAGCTTCATACATTTTAAAAAAAAAACAAACAAAGAAAAGAAAAACAAAAAATAGTAAAAAGAGCAAGAGCACAAAAAGAGGATAAATATCCGTATACAATCAAGAACTAGATTGACCTGTAAACCTACTGATGCTATATCTGTGTTTGCAGATATGGCAGATGCACGATCATCATACACTTCATCCACTCCCATCTTTGGTGAGAGGTATCATCTATACCTTTCTCAGATATTTCACATGTGCTATCCTGTTATTGAAACTGAATGGGATCATATAGATGTACTAGCCAGAGAGGAAAATATTGAGGAATTAGAATGGCTAATTCACCTATTGACCATGACTGACCCCTACTCCGTAGAGGACATATCCCCATTAGCCCAATGCTTTCCTTTTTCCACAAGATGACTATCCTCGCATGGTTACATTCTTGATGAGTTTATGTGGATGGGAAAATGAAAAGGAAATATCTGACAATGATGAATGGACGGATGAAACTCATGGCACTATTGAGATTGACTTTATTTATTTGGATGATGCGGATAGAGGCTTAGCCTTAGGGCTAGAGCCAGGACTCTACAACATCATCTTACCGTATCCTCAGTAGTAGTGTGGTGACTGGTAGGTAGGTTAGAGTTTTCAAGTTTTTTCTAGTTTGGATTCCTTAAACGAGTCTTTAATTTTTCACACTAATGTGCCTCTCGAGGTATAGTGCTTGTTAGTTGATTGTACAGGTTGAAAAGTTTGAGGTGGGTTCGCTTTCAAGTCCTGAGACTGCCGCAACGTTCATCAAAATACATCTACATCATCAAATTGCAAGCTGTCTCATCAAATCAAGGAGATCTCCAATTTCAGGTGTAATTCTTCCATGCCCACTTTAATTTTTTACTGTTCAATTAATTGCATGAACTATAATGCATGACCACATGGAAATTGTCAATGTACTACTTAGTTTTTGAAGTTGCCTGACGTGCTAGTGTGAATCATTAATGAGTTTAACCTTATTGGATATATTCTTGAGAATGCATGCAGTCTTTAGTTAACCTTGGAATACGATTGTCTTAGGTCTAGGATCAAACCATCTTAATGTTTGACACCTGGCCATGTGTGTGTTGACCTCTAGGACATAGCTTTTACCCCTTTTGTCGAAAGGATGCAAGACAAATTATAGTTCAGGAGAGCGAAGATCAAAAAAGAAAAAGAAAAAAGCCTACAATAAATGGCAATACAAGCCTATGATGTGCTTTAATATTGGCCTATCGCCTTATTGATACTTGGTAGGTGAGGAGTATTCTACACCAGACCGATGCCTTGGTTAGTAGGGGGTAGCCTTGCCTAAGGTGAATTAATAGATTCCTGGATAATGCCTTGTGTTAAACATGGTACCAGGATCGATGTTAGTTTTGCCTTAGGAAGGTCGCCATTGTGTGTAAAAATTGTCACGTGTATTTTTTTTTTAAAAAAAAAAAAAAGGTAAAAGGCTCCTGTAACTCTGATGTTTCTTGTGTCCCTAGGCTCATGGTATTAACTTGTTCTTAGAGTACACACAGTGTGGTCATCTGTTTATTTATTAAGCTTGGTTATTTTCCTTGACTTAGGCCAGTTATAAACCTTGATTAACCTTTGACACCTTGCTAACTCTTGATTTACTTTTAATAATTATTAAACTCCTGTTAATTTGCTACACTAGCTCATTCATGTGACCCCTTAAACTAAGTTCTCATAGCAATATCCATTGTGGTCTAACATGCTTGAATTTATACACTTTATATCTTTTGAATTCCAGCATACTTTCACTCTACTTCCCTGTTTTGCAGACGGTCTACCACAACAACCCTATCGAGCTTACCATACCATAGCTTCCGAGGACGGAATCTACATCAGGAAGGGGGACATGACATTGAGACGTACTATGTTTTACGTCATTAATTTAAATATTCTGAGTCATGGGCCGGGCTTGTCGGCACCATATGTTAAGGATGAAGGGATTGGGTGATCGCCGATGAGAGGCGCACCTTGAATATCAGTAGGATAAGGATTAGGGTCGGCTGGCCATGTATGGGTGCCCAAGTGTGAACGGCCGTCACCTATAAGAGTCAAATGTAACCCTAAAATCCTCACTCTCATGTGTTGTGAATACAAGAGTGCTCTTGCCTTATCTCTTTGGTTTCCTTCTCCTGCGTGTGTGAGAGAGAGAGAGAGAGAGTGAGAGAGCGATCGAGCACGGCGGAGAGGCGATAGAGCGGCGTCGACGGCTCCTTCTTCACTGCGACACGGGAATCCTTCAAGGCGGCGGTTGAGCGGTGAGTGACACACCCTTTGCATTCTGTTTGAGCTTCCTTCCCTGGTTGTATGCTTGCAGCCATTCGTGGCTCGCACACGGTGTCCGGCAAGTCCCCTACGACCTATGCGGCAAAAGCGCACAATAATCTACCCAAGTGATCTGGCATCCGGTATCATACCAGATACACAGAACCACTGACATCATTCTAGAGGGAGACTCACAGCGCGGACTGGCACTGTTTCATGTGCAGGATAGTGCACACCTGACCTTAGACTCCTGTGTAGGACAATGCACACCTGACCTCGGATATCTGAGATGGATCCCTGGCTGACTTGTCCCGGACTGGGCTCACATGGGATCAGTTCACCATCCCAGGTCCTGCACCTTCTGTACAGAAATGTCTACGTGGCATCCAAGTGCGGGATGCACGTGACAAGATGGAGCAGATGAGAGTGAGGATGGGGGGTCAGCAGTAGAGGCTATATGAGGAGGTCACGAGGCGCCACATAGCCAAGCATAGGACATAGCGCTTTTTTCAGCAGTCTCGATATATTACTCACAGGCGAGGAGTCCGTAGTGACCCCTACCTTACCTTATATCCCTGGCCTTCATCGGAGATCTCGGCCCGACGTCCATTTGGTGCACAGGCCCAGATTCTTCTCGAGGGTGATTACTTTGTATATTTTCAGCCACTTGATGCGACATGTACATATGCGCTAGGATGTGGCTACTTCTTCTAGCTCTCTTGCATCTCCCTCCAGCTGGGGCGATGGGCTAGGTGGCCAGTGTGTAGATTTGACATCGACTTGGCTACCTATCGAGTTTTGGGTATCGATGACCTTTTTCCAAGGTCAGTAGAGATTGATCCACAAATAGGGTGGCCAATCTCTCACACGACAAGAGAGGAGTTGCTAGCCATTGCTTGTGAGTCGGGCATCCAGACTCTCCCAGAGGGCTTCGAGGAGCTAGCAAAGTTAGAGTAGACCAAGACAATGTTTGTGTAGCTATAGGCTATTCTAGAGGAGAGTAGGTGTATAGCTCTTGAGCGTGTTAGCGGTAATGGACCTAATGGCACGTCTACTGAGACATATCGTCATAGAGTCACAAAATTGAGCAGATTACACGTGTGGAGTGGGAGACACGTGTGGGTGCCGACTTCACTCTTTGGCTGGAGATTCACATATCTTGTGTAGTGTTCTCTTTTCTTAGGTGGTCTCTTGTAGATTTTTTCTACCATGTGTTGGTGGAACAATAGAGAGTAGATGGTAGGGAACATGGACACTTAAGAGACTAGTGTAAATTGCAAATCTACACCGACAACCATATTGTTTGCAATACTGTATTCATATGCATTAACTCCTATGACACTATATACTTGATTCTCCCAAGATTAATATACGCTATTTGGGGGAGGGGTCGGCCGTTTTGACTCATTGTGCGTCTCGTGTCAGTTCAGTATATTGCATCTTGTATTGAGCATGATGTCCAATAAATCTTGGTTTATTTAAGTGTATTGATTAGTATTGTGTTCAACCAAGCATTCCACAACGATCGGTGGAATTATACCTTGGCTCTAAAACCATGTTAATATAAGTGGATTTGAAGAGAGTATGAGTGCATAACCAAAGAAAATAAGGGCTATGGTGGATGGAAGATGGAAGAAGACATACTTAGAGCATAGTGTTGATACTAATGAAGATAATCAAGATATGAATTAGGGATAATCACATACTCACGTTTTTGCATTAAGAGAATGAATTTGTTACATCCATTTGTAGCTCTCATTCACATGTTTCATGCACCCTTCTGCCATCCATGTGTTCATAGATGCTCACATGCCTTGTGCACCCTTACACTTTCCATGTGCCTACTTTTTGACCATTGACCACCTTTTACATTTATCCATTCACATCCTCTACTAACCTTAGCCTTTATTCATTTAAAGTTCATATCATCCTAGTCTCCATCTATATTACTCCCACATACATGTGCCGGCTCCATTGGAACACCAGGTGGCCCCATGACAAAGCACTAGACTATGTTGGGCTCATGGGTACCGGGAGGACTGGATGATGATATGTTGCCCCCACGTCCACCTACTGTTCTCGTCGAACAATCTCACTGACCTCACTCCTAAAAAACGGGTTACCCAAATCATCGTGCACAGTGCGACAAGTGGTCTCGCAGACATGAACTAAGGCACACCTCGTCACTCTCCACGCTGATGCAATGTCGTTGCAGTGTCCTGCATGCTCTAGCCATGGACCCAGTACTTCTTGGCCATCTTCTGATATGACATAGAGATATCGCGAGATGCGCAAGTAAAATAATGCTCATGTAATTAATAGTCAAGATAGGAAAACAAAAAAAGTTTCCCTCTTGCTCTTTGTCTTTTTGGGTAAGTAGACAAAAAGCCTAAGCTTTTTTTCTTTAACCACCACCTAATTTCTAGATAAAGAAAAAAATTAAGGTTATAGTGTGGGCTTACATAAACATTAACCATTTTTCCTCGACCTTTTTCTTAAACAAAAGAACGTTTTGAATTCGCTAATTGGCCCACACAAACATTAACCATTTTTTCTCCTTGACCTTGTTTTTAAAGAAAAGAACATGCGCATCATTAACGATGACCAAGCAAGAAAAAAAGACTCGATAGAGGAAAAGAGACTCCATAGGAAAAGAGGCTCTTTATCGTAAAAGAGTAATGATTGTGCCTTCTCATGCTAACTCTCCACATATTCACTCACCATGAGTTGAAGAGAGAATTGGATTTTTCAATAAGAATTTTCTTCATATTTAAAACTAATTAGAGATGGCATTTTCCTTTCTCCCATTAATTTGACAAGGCTATTAAACAAGCTCTAGGCTAAGTCGAGCCTCTCTCTTTTAGCCAAAACCCCAAATGAAAATTTCACTCTTCCCTCTCTTCAATTATGCAAAAGGAAGCTCAAGTTCACATCAATTATGCAAACAAAAAAGAAAAACAAGTTCTCTACTTAATAAATATTTAACCAGTTCTCTACTTAAATACTTGAAGGTTTGTAATTTCTTGTAAAGATGCATGAATGTAGTGGTGAATATATAATGATACTTTTAATGCCGTAGTCTATGCAAGTTTTGCAATGCTGATGCAGTTACATCAGCACGAGGTGGATTCCACATTTTCTCTCTTACCTCATTTGTTTATGAGAGGCTAGCGAGTGCCTCGTTCTCTTTGTAAGAGACCACTACCTCTGTCTCCCCTAGAGGCCAGTGCATTAGTTTTTTGTCTCTTATCTGTGAGAGTTGAGCATGTAAAGATATTTTTGATTGGCTGGGTCACCCTTCAAACTGACATGGCATTAGGAAAAAGTTGGTTCCTAATTGGATCTCTAAGAAAATCCATGTCATCAATTTAGGGGGGCTATGCTCAAGTTATGTCTTCATGGATGTCACAATCATTGGAATCTATCTTTTAGTGGGGAAGGCATAACTTAAGCATAACTCCAGATTTGTCGAAAGTAGAAGATTTAGAGGATTTTTTTAAGATCTTGTTACATGGATGTCAAAATTGTTGGAATATGCTTTTTAGTGGGAAAGGCATATCAACCCCAAATTTGTAAAAGGTGGTAGATTTAGTATCTATTTTTCAAGGACTTGTTACACATGGATGTCACAATCATTTCTACCTTTTAGTGGGGAAGGCATAACTTGAGCATACAACTCCAAATTTGTCAAAGGTGCTAGATTTAGAAGCTACTTTTCGAGATCTTTCCAACAATCTATCATATATGGGGGTTTTGACATAAGATACTTAAGGTTCACCATAGCCCCTTTTTTCTAGAAAAGTGATGACATAGATCTTCTTAGAGGGCCTTTTTTTAGTCCAAATTTTCCTAATGTTAGTTGAAATTATGAATGTTTTTTCATAATGTACTTCATGTTTTTATGGTTACTCAAAAAAGTGGCTATATTTTACGGCCAAAATACCCAAAAATGGGCACGACATCCGTCAAAAAGCAACCTTGCTGGCATGCAGCCTTTTTTTACAGTAGGCAACTGAGGATGTAGGCTTCTCATGCATGGAACTAAGGGAGATGAGCACAGGAGACATCCATGGCATCTCATAAATGGGAGACAAGGAGAGACAAAGAGCAGAGACTTGTAAGGCTTTAATGGGTAGAGAGGTGGGCGACTGGTTGAGGCAAGAGGCATCCCTCTCTCTAGACCTCAAGGTATCTTACAAAAAGGTACCTTATGTTAAAATTACACCAATGTGATGAGATATGGTGGATCAAATGCTAGAATCAACATCATCAATAAAGTGATTAGACAATAATTAAGACGTGATTAATGTAGGCATGGATAATAAAAAACCAGCAAATTCTCATTAGGCCAATGCCTCAATTTATAGAGTTTACATCCAATCATCTAATCCCACTGATTTCTCCTTGATTCACTCCACCTCTTTTGCTTGATTCTCTCCACCTCTCCCAAAATATCTCCACACTGTTAAAAATTACAGCAATGTGATGAGCTATGGTGGATCAAATGCTAGAATCAATATCATTAACAAAGAGATTAGATGATAATTCAAATGTAATTAGTGAGTAATTAACTAATAGCTTAATGTAGGCATGGATAATCAAAAACTAGCAAATTCTCATTAACAAAGAGATTAGATGATAATTAAAATGTGATTAGTGAGTAATTAACTAATAGCTTAATGTAGGCATGGATAATAAAAACCCAGCAAATTCTCATTAGGCCAATGCCTCAATTTATAGCGTTTACATCCAAGTATCTAATCCCATTGATATCTCCTTAATTCACTCCACCTCTTTTGCTTGATTCACTTCCCCAGAATATCTCCACACTTCCTAAATCTTCTCATGCTACCCTTTATTCTCTCCCAGTAGATTCTTCTCACCTTTTCACAGGTTCTCTCATATTTACAGATTCTCTTTTACAGCCTCTAGCCAAGGGCTTGTTCTCGCAAACACCCTATTCACTTGTATATTTCAACACCTCCCCTCAAGTGAATACTCCTAGCACACCTGGACCCTATACCAAGTTTCCCTCTTACTTGATAGTCCGTGACCAGTGCCTCAAGTCCCTAAACTCATAGTCCTTGACACTCTCTCTCTCTATGTGTCCAAGGCTACTACAAGTGCTCGCGACCTTGACTAAAGTGCTCACACATACATCTACCACGTGGCCTACATCATCGGTGGCTCAGAGGTGGTTTTACTTTGTTGGGGTAGGTTACATGGGGTTGTGGGGTCTCTCTCTCTCTCTCTCTCTCTCTCTCTCTCTCTCTCTCTCTCTCTCTCTCTCTCTCTCTCTCTCTCTCTCTCTCTCAGAAAAGATGATTCGACTCCTCTTCCTTAGGAGCCTCCATGAAGTTTGCCGATGTCATTCCTTCTCCACTGGGTTTGTTGTAGCAGTCTCTTGCCATGTGTCCTGGCTTTCCACAGTTGTGGCAAGTGAAGGTCCTTCCTCCTACTCTGCCTCTTCCTCGTCCTCCTCCTCGAGAGAATCCTCCTCTCGGGTGAAGAATGCTTTTTCTTCTCCTTCTGTTGAGTCGAGCCATTTCTTCTCTTTGCCTCTGCTCTCTTGCTCTAGTAGAGCTCCTTCTATCTCGTGTAGCTTCAATTCAGGTACATTCTTTAGTGTTGCTACAATGTTTTCATATTCACCTTTGTCCACACTCTTCAGAAGCACTGCTAGTGCTCATCATCTTCTACCTTTTTGCTAATAGCTGCCAGTTGTTGCTTAATGCTTTTATATTTGTTCAAGTGTGTGATTAAAGGTTCACTTTCCTTCATATCCAATTTGTAGAATTGCATTAACAGATTTATCTTTGAATGTTTAGCTTGTGTGCTAAATAATTTATTGAGTTCATCCCATGCATCTTTTGCCCATTGTATCCCTGTGATGTGATGAATGATTTCATTATTTAAACTGAGTGCAATAAGTCCCAATGCTTTTTTATTCCTGCTCTTCCACTCATTTTTCCCTCTCACCTCTGGGCATTCATCTCTTCCCTCAACTAGCCCCCACAGATTTTTCCTCACATGAGCAGATACATGGTTTTTGTCTGCCATGTGTAAAACTGCTCCCCATTAAATTTGGCTATTTCTTGTCCAATTTGTAGAATTGCATTAACAGATTTATCTTTGAATTTTTAGCTTGTGTGCTAAATAATTTATTGAGTTCATCCCATGCATCTTTTGCCCATTGTATCCCTGTGATGTGATGAATGATTTCATCATTTAAACTGAGTGCAATAAGTCCCAATGCTTTTTTATTCCTACTCTTCCACTCATTTTCCCCTCTCACCTCTGGGCATTCATCTCTTCCCTCAACTAGCCCCCACAGATTTTTCCTCACATGAGCAGATACATGGTTTTTGTCTGCCATGTGTAAAACTGCTCCCCATTAAATTTGGCTATTTCTTGTGCTGTACTCATGATGATGTGAAGGGAGTCTTACCTCTTGGTCCAATTTCAAGATTCAAGGGCAGTGTCTACCCTTTTACAACTCAATCTGGTGTTTAAGAGACGATTACAACAAATTTATCAGCATAAAATCACCAGAAATTACATTAAATCAAGGGTAACCAATTTGTACGGAATGGTTGGAGTATCAAACCATCTCCGAATTGTAATTTGAAGTTATAGGGATCTGTATCAGATACCTAATGGTTAATTTGAACCCTCAAATATACCAAAATATAGTGATTAGTACTAATTAATCAGTGATTAGTACTAATTAATCACTGATTAGTAAATTAATCATTGATTAGTACTAATTAATCACATTGATTAGCAAATTAATCCTCTGTTTCGTGTGTAGAAAATAAAGTATGCGGGGAGCCCAGATCTGAGGCCTTAGAGTCCAAATGAGCTCAAATCCTTTCAAGGACATCAATAGCAATTAGTCTAGTAGAGGATTAAGCCAAGAAATACAAGATTTGACCAAACATTGAATGATTAATCTCTGTTTTATCAGTCACCTGCAAATTTGATGAAGAGCTTGGATCTCACTGTAGACTTGATCAAATCAAATTCTGACTTCACCAGCTTGTAGAGCATGCTTGAAAACACCTAGGACTAAGAGGAATTAGACCCATTTGATTTGTGGAAGTAGAAATATCAAATTCACCTCTCAGAAAAATGTCACCTCTTCATTCGTGAATTTTTGCAGTTGGCGTTGGCGGTTTGCGCTTCTTTCTTGATGGGCTGAAGCACAAGAGTGTTGACTATGTTGGGCTAGAAGGGTTTGGGCTAATTTTGAGTGTGCAAGGAGAGGGAGCCCCTCCACTGGCTGGGGGTACAGAAAGCTTCTTGAAAATAACTTAAAATTTGATTATTTCTTAATTATCTATTAATCTTAATTAACTAGATAATGGGCTCAAAAACTTGATGGATTCTAGGCTTGGCTCTGATACCATGTTAAACATTACAGCAATGTGATGAGCTATGGTGGATCAAATGCTAGAATCAACATCATTAATAAGAGATTAGATGATAATTAAGATGTGATTAGTGAGTAATTAACTAATAGCCTAATGTAGGCATGGATAATCAAAAACTAGCAAATTCTCATTGGGCTAATGCCTCAATTTATAGAGTCTACATCCAAGCATCTAATCCCACTGATTTCTCCTTGATTCACTCCACCTCTTTTGCTTAATTCTCTCCACCTCTCCCAGAACATCTCCACACTTCCTAAATCTTCTCATGCTACCCTTTATTCTCTCCCAGTAGATTCTTCTCACCTTTTCATAGGTTCTCTCACATTTACAGATTCTCTTTTGCAGCCTCTAACCAAGGGCTTGTTCCGGCACACACCCTATTCACTTGTATATTTCAACACCTCCCCTCAAGTGAATACTCCTAGCACACTTGGACCCTATACCAAGTTTCCCTCTTACTTGATAGTCTGCGCCCACCAGTGCCTCAAGTCCCTAAACTCATAGTCCTTGACACTCTCTCTCTCTATGTGTCCAAGGCTACTACAAGTGCCCGCGACCTTCACTAAAGTGCTCACACATACATCTATCACGTGGCCTACATCATCGGTGGCTCAGAGGTGGTTTTACTTTGTTGGGGCAGGTTACATTGGGTTGTGGGGTCTCTCTCTCTCTCTCTCTCTCAGAAAAGATGATCCGACTCCTTATTAGGAGCCTCCATGAAGTTTACCAATGTCGTTCCTTCTCCACTGGGTTTGCTGTAGCAGTCTCTTGCCATGTGTCCTGGCTTTCCACAGTTGTGGCAAGTGAAGGTCCTTTCTCCTACTCTGCCTCTTCCTCGTCCTCGTCCTTAAGAGAATCCTCCTCGGGTGAAGAATGCTTTTTCTTCTCCTTCTATTGAGTCGAGCGATTTCTTCTCTTTGCCTCTGCTCTCTTGCTCTAGTAGAGCTCCTTCTATCTCGTGTAGCTTCAATTCAGGTACATTCTTTAGTGTTGCTACAATGTTTTCATATTCACCTTTGTCCACACTCTTCAAGCACTGCTAGTGCCTCATCATCTTCTACCTTTTTTTCCCACAGCTGTTGCTTAATGCTTTTTATATCTGTTCAAGTGTGTGATTAAAGGTTCACTTTCCTTCATATCCAATTTGTAGATTTGTATTAACAGATTTATCTTTGAATTTTTATCTTGTGTGCCAAATAATTTATTGAGTTCATCCCATGCATCTTTTGCCCATTGTATCCCTATGATGTGATGAATGATTTCATCATTTAAACTGAGTGCAATAAGTCCCAATGCTTTTTCATTCCTGCTCTTCCACTCATTTTTCCCTCTCACCTCTGGGCATTCATCTCTTCCCTCAACTAGCCCCCACAGATTTTTCCTCATGAGCAGATACATGGTTTTTGTCTGCCATGTGTAAAACTGCTCCCCATTAAACTTGGCTATTTCTTGTGTTGTACTCATGATGATGTGAAGGGAGTCTTACCTCGATCCAATTTAAAGATTCAAGGGCAGTGTCTACTCTTTTACAACTCAATCTGGTGTTTAAGAGATGATTACAATAAATTTATCAGCATAAAATCACCAGAAATTACATTAAATCAAGGGTAACCAATTTGTACGGAATGGTTGGAGTATCAAACCATCTCCGAATTGCAATCTGAAGTTATAGGGATCTGTATCAAATACCTAATAGTTAATTTGAACCCTCAATCACACCAAAATATAGTGATTAGCACTGATTAATCATTGATTAGTAAATTAATCCTCTGTTTTGTGTGCAAAAAATAGAGTATGCGGGGAGCCCAGATCTGAGGCCTTAGAGTTCAAATGAGCTCAAATCCTTTCAAGGACATCAATAGCAATTAGTCTAGTGGAGGATTAAGCCAAGAAATACAAGATTTGACCAAACATTGAATGCTTAATCTCTGTTTTACCAAAGTCACCTACAGATTTGATGAAGAGCTTGGATCTCACTGTAGACTTGATCAAATCAAATTCTGACTTCACCAGCTTGTAGAGCATGCTCGAAAACACCTAGGGCTAAGAGGAATTAGACCCATTTGATTTGTGGAAGTAGAAATATCAAATTCACCTCTCAGAAAAATGGCACCTCTTCATTCATGAATTTCTGCAGTTGGCGTTGGCGGTTTGCGCTTCTATCTTGATGGGCTAAAGCACAAGAGTGTTGACTATGTTGGGCTAGAAGGGTTTGGTCTAATTTTGAGTGTGCAAGGAGAGGGAGCTCCTCCACTGGCTGGGGGTACAGAAAGCTTCTTGAAAATAACTTAAAATTTGATTATTTTCTAATTATCTACTAATCTTAATTAACTAGATAATGGGCTCATAAACTTGATGGATTCTAGGCTTGGCTCTGATACCATGTTAAACATTATAGCAATGTGATGAGCTATGGTGGATCAAATGCTAGAATCAACATCATTAACAAAGAGATTAGACGATAATTAAGATGTGACTAGTGAGTAATTAACAAAGAGATTAGATGATAATTAAGATGTGAGTGAGTAATTAACTAATAGCTTAATGTAGGCATGGATAATCAAAAATCAGCAAATTCTCATTAGACCAATGCCTCAATTTATAGAGTTTACATCCAAGCATCTAATCCCACTAATTTCTCCTTGATTCACTCCACCTCTTTTGCTTGATTCTCTCCACTTCTCCCAAAATATCTCCCCACTTCCTAAATCTTCTCATGCTACCCTTTATTCTCTCCTAGTAGATTCTTCTCACCTTTTCACAGGTTCTCTCACATTTACAGATTCTCTTTTACAGCCTCTAGCCAAGGGCTTATTCTCGCACACACCCTATTCACTTGTATATTTCAACACACACTTCCTAAATCTTCTCATGCTACCCTTTATTCTCTCCTAGTAGATTCTTCTCATCTTTTCACAGGTTCTCTCACATTTACAGATTCTCTTTTACAACCTCTAACCAAGGGCTTGTTCCCGCACACACCCTATTCACTTGTATACCAAGTTTCCCTCTTACTTGATAGTCCGTGACCAGTGTCTAGCACACCTCTCCTCAAGTGAACTTAGCACACCTGGACCCTGTACTAAGTTTCTCTCTTACTTGATAGTTCGCGACCAGTGCCTCAAGTCCCTAAACTCATAGTCCTTGACACACTCTCTCTCTATGTGTCCAAGGCTACTATAAGTGCCCGCGACCTTGACTAAAGTGCTCACACATACATCTACCACACGTGGCCTACATCATCGGTGGCTCAGAGGTGGTTTTACTTTGTTGGGGCAGGTTACATTGGGTTGTGGGATCTCTCTCTCTCTCTCTCTCTCTCAGAGATTTTCACATGGCTCCTCACTCTTTGGAGCCTCACATCTTCTCTTGTCTTCAGTCTTCTTGTCGTGGCAGCTTCTCTCCACACGTCCATGTCCATGTCTTCCTTCAATGCTTCCTTTGGATCTTCTTCTCGGTGTGGATCCTCTTCTTGGAAAGAGATGTTCTTCTTCTTTCATGGCTAGGGCCATGAGCTTGTCCATCAGTTCTTCGTGCTCCATGTGAGCAACATGTTTAAATGTTTTGTTGATAGTTCTTTTGGGCTTTTGATGTTAATCTTGTGTCATTATGCAATGCAAACCCAAATCTATGTGGGAGGTCTTACCTCTTGCCTTATTCTAGACAAGGCCAGTGTCTGATCCCATTTTTACACTGATGTAATGTGCCCAATACATAATGCATATGGCATTCATTCTTATGCACATTCCCAAATGCAACTTTGGCTGTGAATAATCTTGAATTTGAGTGTGATTTGCACGCATTAACCAAGGGTTAAATACAAAATGATGATTACCATAAATTTATCAGCATAATTTTACCAGAAATTACATTAAATCAAGGGTAACCAATTTGTACGGAATGGTTAGAGTATCAAACCAACTCCGAATTGCAATCTGAAGCTATAAGGATTTGTATCAGATACCTAATAGTTAATTTGAACCCTTAATTGTACCAAAATATATTGATTAGCACTGATTAATCATTGATTAGCAAATTAATCCTCTATTTTGTGTGCAAAAAAAGAGTATGCGGGGAGCTTTAGAAGTTCAAATGAGCTCAAATCCTTTCAAGGCCATCAATAGCAATTAGTCTAGTAGAGGATTAAGCCAAGAAACACAAGATTTGACCAAACATTGAATGCTTAATCTCTATTTTACCAAAGTCACTTGCAGATTTGATTGAAGAGCTTGGATCTCACTGTAGACTTGATCAAATCAAATTATGACTTCACCAGCTTGTAGAGCATGCTTGAAAACACCTAGGGCTAAGAGGAATTAGACTAATTTGATTTGACAAAGTAAAAATTACTGATTTGCTGCAGAAAAATGATGCTTGCAAAAAACGCATTTTCTTCTAGATGCGCCGGTAGTTTGCGCTTCTAATTTGACTGGCTGGAGCACAAATGAGTTGGCTATCTATGGCTAGAAGGGTTTGGGCTAATTTTGAGTGTGCAAGGAGAGGGAGCTCCTCGACTGGCTGGGGGTACAGAAAGCTTCTTGAAAATAACTTAAAATTTGATTATTTTCTAATTATCTACTAATCTTAATTAACTAGATAATGGGCTCATAAACTTGATGGATTCTAGGCTAGGCTCTGATACCATGTTAAAATTACAGCAATGTGATGAGCTATGGTGGATCAAATGCTAGAATCAACATCATTAACAAAGTGATTAGACAATACATCATTAGTGAGTAATTAACTAATAGCTTAATGTAGACATGGATAATAAAAAACCAGCAAATTCTCATTAGGCCAATGCCTCAATTTATAGAGTTTACATCCAAGCATCTAATCCCACTGATTTCTCCTTGATTCACTCCACCTCTTTTGCTTGATTCTCTTCACCTCTCCACCTCTCCTAGAATATCTCCACACTTCCTAAATCTTCTCATGCTACCCTTTATTCTCTCCTAGTAGATTCTTCTCACCTTTTCATCATAGGTTCTCTCACATTTATAGATTCTCTTTTACATCCTCTGACCAAGGGCTTGTTCCCGCACACACCCTATTCACTTGTATATTTCAACACCTTACATAATATTAATATCAAGATAGTAAAATAAAAAAAATATGTTTCCCTCATTACTTAAATAGACAAAAAAACTAAGGTTACACTAGAAAGAAATTAAATAAATACACAAAAAAATTTAAGGTTTACTAGGCTTTTTTACTTGAGCCTTCTTGTTTCTAGAAGAAAATCATGTGAATTTGGGTTTCTTACTAAATACATGGCATAAATACATGGCATGTTGCATAAATGATGGTGGTGCTCCTCATGTAGCATTTCTTTTCACATCATCCTCTCTCTTTATCTCTCCTCCCCCTTATTGGTTCTCCTCTTTCTCAAGGAAAAGGTGGATCCATAACAACCAAGCATTCGTTTTGCAAACTAAAAAAGAGAGGATCTACTCTCTCTCTCTCTCTCTCTCTCTCTCTTTCTAGATATTTCAACACAAGGGGCACCCAGGTGCACCACGTGGTGTAGGAAGGCCATTAAAAGGTGCTTGACAATAGGTACAACCAAATACTTTAACTAATGTTTGCATCAATGTGCACAGATATGAGTTCTTTCTAAATACAGCTAGAGGGGGAGGAGGACAATAAGGTGCCACATGGTATAGGGAGGTTGTTGAGATTTTCCTTAAGCTTTGGCATAGCCTGAGGTGTTACTTTTATCTTAGACTCATAGCTAACTAGGCTTTGAAGTTAACTCTTTGGGCCAAGTTGGCCTTCACTTTAACATAAAGATTAATTCTTTTCTTGCTTAGATACGCCTCATTCTAAATCAAGCATGTCATCTAGCGGCTTCTTTCTAAAAACATTGAATTAAGAAGAGAAACATTTTGATAAATGTAAGTGGTTCATCTATAGGATATGAATAAGATAAGACTCATGAAAATTTCCCAAATAAATATTTTCATCCTTGCATATTTACCATCATAATGCAAAAATCTCAAATGGCTAATAAAAACTAGTTACAAAGACTATTTATGTGATAAACTAAATGCATGAAAGAGGGCAAAGATTTTGAAGTACTTTTTTATGATAATTTTTAAAAATAAGCCTCAACTAGTTTACAAACACTACTTAACTAGCTAATAAAAACTTAGTGTAAAACAAGCCTCAACTAGTTACAAAAACTACTTATGATAAACTATATGCATGAAAGAGGGTAAAGGTTTTGAAGTACCTTTCGATGATAATTTTGTAAAACAAGCCTTAACTAGTTACAAAGACTACTTATATGATAAACTACTATTGAAAGAGAGCAAATATTTTGAAGTACCTTTTGATGACAATTTTGTAAAGGGTTTGTAGGAGGATGGAGCAAGCTCAAGAAAAACCAACACCTCTTGTCCATCAATAGTGCAGGAAACTCAAACTAAATATTAAAGTAGCTTATGCAATGCCTCCATGACTGAAACATTGTATAAAAGCAAGCATTTATTAAACATTGTATAAGATCTAGCATTTATCATACAAAATAAAGACAATATGGGTGCCAAATTTTATTCTCAATTAATTAATTATTGGAGATAGTAGAGTACCTTAGGTGATGCAAAATTTTGAATGGGGGACCTTAGTCAAGCAAGAAATTTTTTTGATTTGACACGTTACAGTTATGGGGCCTTTGAGTTCTAGACTGTTTGAGTTCTCTAGCCTTCAAGCGGGAGGGTTAAAAAAGTCGTGTCTTACATTTTGAGGCTAGGGGACCTTAGTCAAGCAACAAATTTTTTTAATTTGACATGTTGCGTTCGAGTTCTCCAGCCTTTGAGCGGGAGGGTTAAAAGGGTTGTGTCTTACATTTTGAGGTTGGGGCAAGGCCCCTCAAAGCAGATTTTGATGATGGCGAAGAGAGAGAGGTACGGTGAGAGAGAGCGATATGCAATGGCCTGCACGCATTAACATGGAGAGCATCTCAATTTTTTAATTTAAAAAAAGAGTGATGGCCTCCTGTAATATGTCTGCGTTGAGGTTATATGTTTTAATTGAATTTTTTTTTTAAAAGAGAGATGGTGTGCAATTGTGTTATAACGATGGAGAGAACGTTGCTTTTGTATTTAAAAAAAAGAGCAATGGTGGCCTGCAATATGTTTCCAACAACTGAGCTTTTTGAACCTAAGGTTTAAATCTTAGTACATTAACTAATTAATGGGGCTTGTAAGAGCCCCATTAATTAATTAATGTACTAGAGTGAATATGTAGAGTAAAAGATAAGTGTAATGTTGTTTTACATACTGTTTCTACCTTTATTGCTTCCTTATCTTGAAAGCTTATCTTTGATATTCTCTACTATCATTTGTGAAAATATCAAACTTAACAATCAACATAGTACTAAGCTAGCTATGGAAATCGTTGACCGTAGTTAAACCATCTATATAGATTGGACATCATGTCTACACTTCTTCAATGGACTTGTCAAGATATATCCTTCTTCAATGGACTTGTCTATACTTCTTCAATGGACTTGTCAAGATCTATACTTCTTCAATGGACTTGTCAAGATCTATACTTCTTCAATGGATTTGTCAAGATTGAAAGAAGCTAGTCATGTAAAAAAGAAAAGAGTTAAATTGCATTGCATTGTACTAATAATTTCACATATGCATGTATAGTAAATGAGTAAATGAATAAAGAGTTTTAAAAAGTATAGCATGCTCTATTTCTTATATTAAAGGAGTAACAAGTAGCTCATGAATCAAAATTAAGATAGAATCATAAAAAAGTTTGACCAATCCTTTGACCATCAAAGTAGCCATTTTTTCTAAAAACTAGAAATACCCACACGATCATATGTATGGATATAAAAGATAAAATCACAAGAATAAGTAGTAGATAATCACAAACATGATCATAAGATATAAGCCTTGTGTATCTATATAAACTAGGTAAATCCTCTGTAGATCCTCCATCCAGATCATCTACATGCTCCTTAGAGTCATTATTATTATTATCATCCATTAGGGGAAATTTGGACTCAAAATGGGCCCTTTAAGGATTTTTGCATGGGCCCATGGTGAAATTTTTGCAAATCAACTCAAAAGTGAGCGGAGTTTGGACATTTGGAGTTTACTATTCGTCGTCGAGACCTTTCCAATTATATATGGCATGATTGGCAATTTTTCATATTCAAGAAGTCCCCAAATTTGGTGATGATATGGCACGTCATCACCAAATTTGGGGACTTCTTGAATATGAAAATTGCCAATCGTGCCATATATCATTAGAAAGGTCTCGAAGAGTAGGCTCCAAGTGTCCAAACTTCACTCACTTCTAAGTTGATTTGCAAAAATTTCACCATGGGCCCATTTTTTTAGAGAGAGAATGTGTAGAAATCCTTAAAGGGCCCATTTTGAGTCCAAATTTTCCCTAATGACTTGACTTCTCAGCATCACTTCCACCACTCCTTTTTGAGGACTCTACTCCAACCTCCTATTATGGTAGAATTTGATGATTAGGATCACATAATTATGCTTTAAAATGATAAAATAATTATAGGACAATAGGAAATATACCTCTGGGAGTAGGTGCACACCCATTGCATGAAGTCATACCTTCAACTCTTCATATCCAACATCCTTCATCATCTCAATTTCATCGACAATAGGAAGATGACCATAGTTTGCATTCTAATTCATTATATTAATAAATGGAAGTCATTAGTATAAATAGAAAATAAATAAAAATGCTAGTTAAAGAATATACAATCGATAACATGACGTACGAATCTAGCTTTAAATGATCTAATTCCTCCTTTGCCAAAGTGGTGAAATTTTCCTATCTTCAACCTCTCGTTTGTTGCATGCTCTTGATGTGGAAATTTCTTTTTTGACTTTGCTTCATCTCTAAAATATATCCATGAGGTCTTAGGTAATTTGTAGGGGTGAGAAAGCTTTTGCACTTTATTAGTCTTTCCTAATTTTCTCCTCCATTTATATGTATTGTTGATGCAAGTTAATGAGTATGTTATAACACATCACCATAATTATATCATTTAGGAGTGAGTGTGGAGGGGAGGAAGGGAGAGAGGAAAGGGATGGATTGGAATGGAAATATGAGGTGAGGAAGGGAGAGAGGTGAGGGAGGGGATTGGGGTTGATTAGGATGGAGAGAAGGATTGGTGGAAGGGTTGAGGGGGAGGGGATTTGTATAGGAGAGGGGTTGATTAAGAGGGAGGGAAGACAAGGGGATAGTGTGGAAGGAGGGAAATAAGGAAGAGGTGGTAGTAGGAGGGACCCATCTACAAACCAGGTCCAAGTGGAAGCACAACCATGCACTGTGCAAATTACAGCAACCTTGTTTTTTATGATTTTGATGTAAAAGATGACGTCAACATGGGTTTATGATGTAACAGATGATGTCAACATGGGTTTTTGTTGAACAGATGACATCAACATGGGTTTTCGTTGAACAGATGACATCAACATGGGTTTTTTATGATTTTGATGTAACAGATGATGTCGACATGGGTTTTGATGCTGGGATGAGTACACCCATCATGTATACATGTGAGCCAAGCAATTTGGATGGTGTTGGACATGTGGGTCCCATAGGTACAACTCAGACCAGTAAGCAACAACCTAGTCTGAGAAGGTCAAGTATGGTCAATTACCCAATCCACAGGCTCACATATGATGGTTTCATAGCAAATTATCCAAACAGTGGGGTTGAGAAATCGATGCATACACCTACACGTGAAATTCTACTCTCAACCCATGAATCGTACTAATATTGGACCTCGCATATATCATTCCAAAGTCTTCATAATATATATAAAATAAATTAAAAGAAGCTTATTTTTGCTTTACCTTGCATTATCGCACCTCTTCCGAATTAACTCCCTCATGTCTCTCAAGATGAGAGCATGATTCCATCCACTACAAAACTCCACCTCACCATTTTCTTCCTTTGTTCCCTGTATTTGAGAATATTATATAGAAGTTAAAAAAAATATAGCTATTTTTTAATGTACTTAAAGGTATCTTACCTCTAAACCAAGTGAACATCCTCGAGGTAAATACGTGTGAGTTGCTTCACACGTCTATGAAAGGCTCTACCTACATCATTGTATTCAATTTCACCTCCCAAGATAATAGTAATATTTGTACCCTCGATAGCTGGAGCCTGAGGGGTTGATGCAGAGAGAGTAGATGTAGGTAAGGGTGCCAAGGAAGGTGGCAGCATGGATGATGTATTAGATGGTGTAGCCCTAGGTCTCCTCCTATATGTACTTGCTAACTGGTGAAGAAGATGCAACAGGTACAAATGTGGAGGATGGTTTAGGCATAGATGTGTGTGAAGCTTTGGGTATAGGTGTGAAGGAGGATGTGGTGTGCGAGATCACCTAGGTCTAGATGAGTCATGATCAGGATGTAAGATGGGTGTGATAGGTAGTGGAGTGATTGAATGGACCATGAATCTTCCCTTTTAATTGGGCTTTCCCACATCATATGAATTGATGCTTGGATTTGTTTGATGGTGGCCTCTTGCATTGGAACCAATGCATCTCTTAAAGTATCTCCGTCAAACCCTAAGTCTTGTAGGATTTGGGAAAGGAGGACAAGAAGCAATTGCCTTTGAGGGTCCATGTGATAGAGAATAGAGAAGACAATAGAGAATGTGTGGATGTGTAGGCAAGAGTTAGGGAGGAAATAGAGGAAGAGCTGAAGGAGAAGAATCCACAAGAAGCTACATTCGCTAAAAAATAAACATCGTGGGATTCAAAATTTAATGTGACGTTTAGTGTCACCCAGTAAATGTGACACTGAACATCACACGCCATAAGTATGTCCATTTCTTAAATAGTGACGTTTAGTGTCACAAGACACTAAATGTCATTCTCATAAACTGAAAAAGGCTTTTCTTGGTGTGAAGTTATGTGTGACGTATTTTTTGTGACGTTACGTCACCCCTAATGTCACTAATGAGTGACGTTTAACATCTCCCATAACTTGAAAGCTCACACACACCAATTCCATGTGTTTTTTGGGCCATGTGATGTTAGCATAGTGACATTAACACAAGAGTTTTCTTGTAGTGGCTATGAACGCATCCAACCTCATCACTGTGTACTTTTATATTTTCCTTTGCATTTCTATAAAAAAACTCTCAAGTTCTTGGAGCCATACCAAATGGATCTCCTAAGTATCTCTTTGTTAAAAGATCAATGACAGCATTCAAAGGCGATACAATTTTTTTGATATCAACATTATTCTTTTGAAAACTCTTATTTAACTCATTCATGTGGTGAGCTTAAAAAATGAATCAAAAATTACACTTAAAATGTGGTTACCATCTTGTATAGAGTTACATCATGCACTCTAGACTCATTTAATAAGGCAAGCATTACCTTCACCAACCTCCCCATAACTTGTCCTCTTGACAGCCATTGAACCTCATGTTTCCTTCCTCTTCCAAATAGGTGATGTATACCATCCTATGCTTTTTGAAAGTTAGAATGCCCTATCATCAAGCAAAATCGAGAAGAAAGGACTTTTAAGAGTGGTATTTTTCCTAATAGACATGTTGGGTAGCTTAAGGAACTCCATTCGAGAAGTCCTATTTTATATGATGAATATTTATTGGACATATTTGGAGTACGTATATACCATATTGAGACTTAAAAGAGTCCAATGGCATGTCCTTGATTGCTATATGGTACATCACCTGCTATATGACACTCATAATACTTTGCTTCTAAAACTTAAAAGAGTCCAATGGCATGTCCTTGATTGCTATTAATGACACTCATCATACTTTGCTTCTCATCATTAACCATTAGCTTCCCCTACTTTTGAATGGGCATAACATCCCTACGACCCTTGAGATCCCACCTTTGTTGTGCTAGCTTGTGTGCCTTTAAGTTTGCATGGTTTTCAAGGGCCTATCATTTGGTTCCCTCCATACCAAAAAGGCAATCACTACACAACAACTTGCAACTTACCATCCAAATCAGTGATGGCATAAGCCCATGTGTTGTGAAGCTTCCAATGTGTCTTGAAAACCCTATGGTCTCCTCCTTTTTCTTCTCATCATGGCTCATCCTCAATGTCAAAATTGCATCATCTACAATGATCTCGTTCAAATGCATGGCTCTTTGATCATTGAGCACATAACTAGACATATCAAAAGAAGCAAATAAAGTTTTTTGTTTGGCATCTTTTTGAGGCCTTCCAAGCTACATGCAATTTCCCTCCTCCATAGCAACCTAAAACTCAGATGTTTTTTTCCAACATGTAATTCAAATGTCTTTTATGAGAAGAACAAGATAGGTGCATAGCACAATGATTCGCAAGTTTACAAGCAAGCTAGATTAAACTCAAGACATAAATAAATACACTCCTACTCTTGTGCAACAATGCAAAGCAGAAAATAAAAATCATAGGGTTTTTTTTTAGATAGGAGCAAATTTTTTAATGTAAAAGCATCTCAAAAATGAAAAACCTGTAAAGTGATAGGCTCGATAGCATTGATTTTAGATCAATGTGAGGAGAAGGTAGTCCTAGCCATGACTTATAAGCAACTTGATGGTTACTTTTAGCTTGGTCATGGCTTGTTACACTCTTACCTTGGAGTGAGAAAAAGGGGTCATAGTTGAAGCTTGAACTTGGAGAGACGTTGAGGTTGAGCAAGGAGACTAGTGCACAATGGGCATGGACATGCACTGTAATTTGCTAAATTTGGTCATACCTTTTTTTAAAAATTATATGAATGCATTAATAATTTGATTATAAAAAAAATGAAGGCTACGTCACCAACTCGGCTTTCTAAAATGAAAAAATGAAATCACTGTTGTATTATACAACACTATAATTTACTAAATTTGATCATATTCTTTATTGTAATTATATGAATGTGTTGATAATTTGATTATCAAAAAAAAAGGAAGACTTCATCACCAACTATGCCTTCTAAATGAAAAAATGAAATCACCTATGGCCTTCAAGTGTGAAGGCCTAAATTTTCAAGTGATTTTCATTTACAACCCAAAATTTTGCTTGGCCTTCTTATGAAGGCTAGATAGCAATAATGCCTATTGTAACATTTAAATTTTAGCACACCGATAGTAATTTTTTACCAAAATAATGAAAGAAACCCATTATTTTAAGAGTAATAATTATGCCCTCTTTAATTTCCTTGTGTTTTTCTTTGCTTTCAAGTTCTAAAGTTACACCTCCTTTACTCTCTCCACATATTTCACTCCAAATATCTCCATCTAGCCAAAACTCCAAATGCAAAATGTAAATTCCACTTTTCTTATCTCATCAAGTATGCACAAGGTTGACAACTTCTACCTACCAAATATCCATGAAGGGTTGAAATTTTCTTATTATGATAACAACAATAAATATATATGATGATTTAATGTAATAATTACTTCACTTAATTAAATAATTATGTCACTCAAATACCACTATTCCCCACCCACTGTTGCCAACCTCATTCTGGCAATGCCAAAAAGTAAATCTCAATATCCTAGGTAAATTACATTTGGTTATATAGATACTAATGTAATGAATTATATTTATGGTTATATGATAGTGTGTGTGGTGTATATGTGCATATATGTGTGTGTGAGTGTACATGTGTAGGTGCATGTGCATGTGTGTATGTATATATGTATGTACATATAGTGTGTGTGTGTGTGTGCACATATACTCTCTCTCTCTCTCTCTCTCTCTCTCTCTCTCTCTCTCTCTCTCTCTCTCTCTCTCTCTCTCTCTCTCTCTCGCTCTCTCTCTCTCTCTCTCTCTCTCTCATATCACTAGAGGACCGCATATGCCAGCTTTGCCATCAGGAGAGGTGGAGTCGGAGGAACACTATATATGTCATTGTACTATCTACTATGAGATCCGAGGGAGGTACCACTGCCTGTTCCGTGTGAAGGCTTTGGACCTTTGCATCGGATCATGGACTTTGATGAGGACCAAAGGTGTTTAGGGCTCTTCATACTTAAGCTTAGACGTCACAGAGAGAGCCTATTGAGGGACAGGAGGGCAGTGGGACCATAGTCGCCTAGACAGAGAGCCCTCACAGATTTTTTCAAAGCCAGCACTGTAACCCCACCAGCCTCTACTCCCCCATCTACAGGCCTACCTAGTAGACCACCCTCTAGAGGAGTCACCCCCTGGACAGAGCCATTGCCATCTGTAGAGCGAGACGCCCACCACGACCACAAGGATCGCGTCCACGACTCCCTCACCATCGGTAGATTCGAGCCATCATTGCCCGCCACTGGAGGAGTTTACCGCGACGATTCAACAGTTCAGCTTCTTTTAGCTCTTAGCTCTCTTAGGATGTTAATATTTTCATTCTTTCTTTTAGATTTGTTATGATAAGACATCATCATCAGTTGTACCTTATTTTGGTCTCATGGGCCATCTCGGCCTTTAGGAGACATTAATATATCTTTATTTCTTTCTCTCTCTCTCTCTCTCTCTCTCTCTCTCTCTCTCTCTCTCTCTCTCTGTAGAGGGAGAGAGAGAGGGGGGGAGTGTGGAGGGAGGGAGGTAAAGCCCATAGAGCAAATATCTAGGGTTTTCTTTGCTCTATGGACTTTACCTCCCTCCACCTCTCTCTCTCTCTCTCTCTCTCTCTCTCTCTCTCTCTCTCTCATGTAGCTCTCTCTACATGAGAGAGAGAGAGAGAGAGAGAATGTATGGCTTAAATGCAAAGAGGGCACCGAGAGAGAGTGAATGCAAGCTGTAGGAGTCATGCATGGCATTTATGTTTTAAACATGCCATAAAAAGAGCTTGAGAAAGATTTTGTTTCTATTTGTGAAACCTAGGGAAAAACCTTCAAATTCTCAAATTAATGATTCAAGAAAATATTGTTTTTTGTGCTCTATTCTATTAGGTGCATTCAATCTAGTGTGAATCAACAAGAGTTTAAATCTTTTAGAGACTCGTACTGTTGAAAATTAGGATATAATATATCTATGGTTTCACACAATCACAAGTTGACACAATTTCAATGTAGATGATGCTGGTGGTGATGATGTGACAAGAAGTGTTGGCGGTGGATGATTAAAAGAGGTGAATATAATTTTAATGTAGTTATTGGGCTATCTCAAGTAGATTATATCATTTTGTAAATATTGGACTATGTCAAGTAGATTACAAGGTAACTATATTTTAAATGTAGATATTAGACTGTTAAGTAGATTACAAGAGGTAACTATATTTTAAATGTAGATATTAGACTGTTAAGTAGATTACAAGGTGACTTTAGAAAATCTCAACAACCCCTACTTCCACACTGACAAAATAGGATCATAAGAGGCAAGAAAACCTCACTTCTAATAAGAAGCCCTAAGACCTTCAAGTCCTCATCTCTTACATGGGAGAAAACCTTATTTGTAAAGAGGTTGCTGTCAACTACACATCAAATCAAGGGTGCTTACCATAGTAACACAAAGCATAAAGGAAAGACGTGTGTAACCCACCAGAATGTCAAGATAGGAAAGAGAGTTGTGTAACCCACCAGAATGTCAAGATAGGAAAGAGAGTTGTGTAACCCACTAGAATGTCAAGTTGTGGGAGGCCAAAACGTACCAAGGGCATAAGAGGCACTAGCGAGATGACAAAAGGGAAACCTTTCTCTGCTTAGCCTAGTGTATGGCCCATCGCCTCAGAATTCTATGCTTAATCCTTTCTTACACTACATAATTATTACCATAATTACTGAAGATTTTTGCTTCTCATGGCACTTACACTAGGCATGCTTCAACATTTTTTATCCATGTGCATAGGCACCTCACACACACCTCGGGGGGTTCACTATATGTAAACCCTCTATATCACGTGCATTCAAAGCCTGTTTAAAAAACCCCTTATCTATGAATTTTTCATGAATAAAACACACCCTTTTCCTATTCAATCTGTGAATACCCCATTTAAATGGTATCCTTCTGTAAAAAATGTGTAAAATAAGAATTTTAAAAATCCCTTCTGTTGAACCCACGTGCTACAATTACATATTTATGAGCGACCTCCTCGAGACACACACACACACACACTAAGCACTAAGCACCCATGGTACAAACCTCGTCATCACCAACAACCCATAGACTTCCATTAAGCTTACTTAAACATGTTCCATTAAGTTTACTTGCACATCATGTTCCATGCACTCAAATATGCCTACACATGCATTCAAACATATGTATTAGGCACCTTAAGATTATTGGGACCCACGCATAAATACCCTGGTTAGTGCAAAATAATCCAAAAAAGAAAACACTTATAGCCATGTTTTGGATCGTCAACCCTGAATTTTAGATTACTAGCATTTTGGATTATCGATCCCAAGTCTCAGATCATTACCCTTTCTGGATCACAAATCATTATGATTTTAGATTACCATTATTCAGGTTTTTCATTCAAAAATTATCAAATCACCAACACTTTAGGATCACCAATCTCATTTTAAGATTGTCACTCTACAAATCATCACTATTTGGATCGCTTGATCCAAAAAATTAAAGTTTGTATCATCCACTTTCGGATTGTTATGCATGCATAATTTTTTGGATCGTTATGCATGCTGCATAATTGGATCGTGCCTATTTGACCGAATGGCCACATTAAGATTCAATAAAGATTTTCATAAAACAAAGAGAGCAAGCTTTGATGATCTGAAGTGCAAGAGGGCTTGCATATGCTGCCAATTTTTCTCTAGCCCAATCACCATCAACAAGTGCAACTGCCCCTTGATAATCAACATCGTGCCTTTATCGATTTGTAAATATTTGTGTTGATCTACATTAGCGAGCGATCAAAATTGGTTCAAGGTTTTTTCCTTACATAGAATCAATTGCAACTAGAACATAGAATCAATTGCAACTAGAATTTCGGCATAGCTCCCATGATTATCATGGTGGAAGAGTGTGCCATACATGCCTAGGGTTGTGTTGGTCATTAATGCTTGAAAACAAATAGCAAAATTGCGGTAAGATCTGCCTCACCTCACCCCTAAAACTTTGCCCAAATTTGTGCAAAATACCTGCAAGCCTATTGTAGCCATTTATATGGTAGTGATGTGTGGAGGTAGGCTAATAATGGGCTAGCACTTTTTCCCCGTTTAGGAGGTTTTTTCCTCAGAGAATATGTACACACTCTTATGAGTGTGTAAGTGACCTTATCATGTCACTTTACTTGTACTTCACTCATTCTCATCAATCTACTTTGAGTATTGTGCTTCTCTCTATCTCTCCTTGCTTGCTGCTTGTTACACAGCACTCAATCTATTTTGAGTGTTGTGCTTCTATCTATCTCTCCTTACTTGTTCACATAATCCATAGCCATGATAATGTATCACACTTTCATGATTTTAGCTAATGGCTAATGGGTCACAAAATCCATTCCCTATTTTGCAAATGGTCTCACATATATTATTAGTTGTAAAGGGATTTTGTCTCTTTGTTGTGGTTTTGTTGAGAAAAGTGGTGTGTAGCACGAGGAGATTTCCACAAAATGGATAGACCAGAGGTCCTCTATTACCTTAAGGTTTTGGGGTCTGGATGGCTAGACCAATTTGTAGAAACCTCCAGTTCAAAGCACACATTGGCATAAACATAACTAGGATCGGTGACCTCCCGAGACTTGGGCCCCACCCAACTTTCAACATGGTATTAGAGCCATGGGTTGAAGTGTAACCTCTGAGCCACTAAAAAAGTCAAGTTGATCCTCTAAGCCAAGAGCCAAGAAAACATGGACAAGTTCAACCTGTGAGCTAAGAAAAAGTGGACAAGTGGGCACCGAAATTTGGCACCAAGGGAGGGTGTTGAGAAAATTGGTGCCAAAGTGTAGCACTAGGAGATTTCCACAACGTGGATAGATTGGAGGTCCTCCACCACCTTAAGGTTTTGAAATAGTATTGTGAAGCACCTCATTGCATCTTTTGAAATATTCCATTACGCCTCAAAAGAGTGTCGGCCACCACAACCCAACATAGAGGACTTTTCAAGCGATGATTTCATCTCCAAAATGTTCTCTACTAGTGACTCCTATATGAGCTTGTTCAAGAATATAAATGTACTCATCCTTGTATGCATAGAGTCTTAAGGGATCATCTTTTTCCTTTTTAAAGAGATTTCGAGAAATGAGCATGTAAGGGGATGTTTCCTTCACAAGTTGTCGTTTTCTTTTTAAGGACATTGATTCCTTCATCTTGAGAATTCATGGCTCAAGAATTTAGCAATTGCATAGCTCGATCTTGGCACTAGACTGATTTAGAATAGAGGATTGTCCTTCTAGTTGGCGGTTCTCCACTCAAGATTCTTGACAAATGGTCAGCGCTTACATGTGTTGACCCTTTTCTCACTAAGACAATGAAATAAAACACAAGAAGAAGCAATACTCACCTTGTGATTTGCCCCATGGTGCATGATTTGTTCACAAGATAGAGTAACACTTGATGTCCAACATACAATACAAACTTGTTTGCCAAAAGATACTGGAAAAACTTCTTTACAACATAAACCATCAACAAACCCTTCTCTCAATGGCATATAGTTCTCCTTAGGCTTGTTCAATTGTCTACTGGCATAGAAGATTGAAAACTCCATGTTCTTTTATCCTAGTTGAGCTAATGTGCATCATATAGCATAAGCTGATGCATCAATGTGCACATGGAAGATAACATCCCACTTTGATGCCCCACTTTGATGCTACCTCGCTGTGCTCTCAAAATAAGAGCTGACATCAATGATTGTTTTAGCTTATGGAATGCTTCCTTGCATTCTTCAATCCATAAGAAACATGCCATTGCAATCTTCGCATACATGAATATGGACTGAAGAATGCTTGTTTTAGCTTATGGGCTGAAGAATGCTTCCTTGCATTCTTCAGTCCATACGAAACATACCATTGCAATCTCCGTATACATGAATATGGATAGAAGAATGCTTGTTTTAGCTTATGGACTCAATAATGCTTGTTTTAGCTTATGGACTGAAGAATGCTTCTGTAAGATTCCTCCCTCTGGCTTTTGAGGTGTGCAGGTGTAAGAACCTCCCCTTCTGATCTTATAATTATTCCCCTCTCTGAAATAAAAGAAAGATCCTGTTTTACCCTGTTTTGGCCTAGAGAGAGAAAAAGTCTAAAGGGAGGTAATTTAAAATTGAGATATTTTTTGATATAAAAATCCTCCTAGTGTCTAAAATGGTTTCCCTTGAAATAGATATTCAAAAAGAAATTTCCAATGTGCAATTGGAATAAATTGAAATCATGTAAAAAGGACCTTAGCCTAAGGGTCTAGATTTTCTAAAATTTTTGAATTAAGGTTCCTATGGACCAATTAGATTAATCCAAATGTAGGGAGGAGATAAATGGAAGAATTAAAGAAAATCTCCCAAAAATGAGTAAATGCTCACATAAGATGAAGAGTTGACTAAGGACAAGGTTATTAGTTAAAAAAGAAGAGATATTTAGAAGAAATGATGCATTTTTGACACCTCGGTGTGGGGAATTCCCTTCATGAAGGAGGCGCCTATTTCACATGTGTGGTTGAGTTTTAAACTCACAAATAATGAGATATTTTCATCTCTCCTCTCTCTTGCTTCAACTAGATCCAAAAAGTAAGCTAAACTGACCTAAAAATGGTCAAAAATTGACCAAACTGATATGAAAAATTCTAGAATCAGTTTTCTTGGTTAGAGGCTCACTTTTTTCTATAAATGAAGCCTCCCCCTTTGTAAATGGTTAATAGTGTTTTATGCACTGTTACTCTACTCCTCCTCCCCAGAGCCAAAAACAATGAATTCATTGATAATTCATTTGTTTTTGACCATTTCCTCTTCAAAATAATTGGTGGCCACTCTTGTTGCAAACAAGAGTAGATCCCTCAAAACATCAAGCCAAAGGAAAGCTCACAAAACTCCTAGTAAGTTAGAAATTCTACTTTTTCTTATTCTATTTTATGGTTTTCTGATTTTTGCTTTCTTTAAAATGAAAATGGATGTTATGCCTTGCTGGAAAGGCTTTCCCCCTTCTCTTCATTATTGAATTCAGCCTTTCTTTATCCTAGATGTGTAATCAAATTGATGGAATTAAACTTTTTAATTGTTTACTCTTAATAAAGTAAAAATTGATTAGATTAGAATGATTTAAATCATCTTGGATAATTTCTAGTAAATTTTAGAGTGAAAATTTTGAAAAATGGTCAGCCATACAATGAAGGTTATGGCAAAATTTTCTTAAATTTAGTGAAGTAAGTTTTATCTTTTTATTATTCAAAAAGAGTAACCCCCACCGCTTGCGTATTCTAAGAGTGTTATTTTTATTCTATGCATAGAAAAATGCATATTAGAAATATTTTTATTATAAAAGTGTTATTTTCATTAGAATTAATTTCTATGCATAGAAAGATGCATATTGGGAATATTTTGATTATAAAAGTGTTACTTTCATCAAAATTGATTTTTATGTATAAATAGATGCATAAAAGAATTTTTTTTATTATAAAAGTATTACTTTCATTAAAATTAAATTTATGCATAAATAGATGCATAAAAGAATTTTTTTTATTATAAAAGCGTTACTTTCATCAAATTTTGATTTTATGCATAGAAAGATGCATCAAGAAATTTATTTTTATTTCAAAAGAGTTACTTTCATCAATTTTGATTTTATGCATACAAAGATGCATAAAGAAATTTATTTTTATTTCAAAAGAGTTACTCTCATATCAATTTTGATTTTATGCATAGAAAGCTGCATAAAGAAATTTATTTTTATTTCAAAAGAGTTACTCTCATCAATTTTGATTTTATGCATAGAAAGCTGCATAAAGAAATTTATTTTTATTTCAAAAGAGTTACTCTCATAATTTTGATTTTATGCATAGAAAGATGTATAAAGGAATTTATTTTTATTTAAAAAGAGTTACTCTCATCAATTTTGATTTTATGCATATAGAAAGATGCATAACGAAATTTATTTTTATTTCAAAAGAGTTATTCTCATTAATTTTGAATTTATGCATAAAAAATGCATAAAAGATTTATTTTTATTTCAAAAGTGTTATTCTTCTTAAAATTGAATTTATGCATACAAAGATGCATAAAAGATTTATTTTTATTTCGAAAGTGTTATTCTCCTTAAAATTGAATTTACGCATAAATAGATGCATAAACAGATTTTTATAAAAGAGTTATTTTCCACTGAAGTTGTTCTTATGCATAAATAGATGCGTAAAGAATCTTTATGTCAAAAATAAGAATTCTCTTATATTCTATAAATAGATGTGATAAGAAGTTATATGAATCAGATAGATGAGAATGAATAGAGAATGGATGTGATGAGATGTGATAAGAAGTTATATGAATCAGATAGATGAGAATGAATAGAGAATGGATGTGATGAGAATAGAAGTGATGAGAACGAGAGGTAAATAGATGTGATGAGATGTGATGTGAATGAGATAAATGTGAATGAATAGATGAGATGTGATGTCATGTGAATCGGGATGTGAATGAATGATAAAGGATGTGATGTGATGTGATGTGATGTGATGTGAATCAGATAAATGTGAATGAATAGATGAGATGAGATGTGATGTCATGAAAATCAAGATGTAAATGAATGATATAGGATGTGAATGAATGTGTTAGCATGTGACTTGTGATGTGAATGAATGATATAGAATGTGAATGAATGTGAATCAGGATGTGAATAATGATAAGGGATGTGAATGGATGTGATATCATGTGAATCAGGATGTAAATGAATGATATAGGATGTGAATGAATGTGTTAGCATGTGAATCGGGATGTGAATGAATGATATAGGATGTGAATGAATGTGATAGCATGTGAATTGAGATGTGAATGGATGTGATGTCATGTGAATCAGGATGTAAATAAATGATATAGGATGTGAATCATGTGAATCAGGATGTTAATGAATGATATAGGATGTGAATGAATGTGATAGCATGTGACACGGGATGTGAATGAATGATAAGGGATGTGATGTGATGTGAATCGAGATGTGAATGAATGATAAGGGATGTGAATGAATGATATAGGATGTGAAATGAATGTGATAGCATGTGAATCAGGATGTGAATGAATGATAAGGGATGTGAATGGATGTGATGTGATGTGAATCGAGATGTGAATGAATGATAAGGGACATGAATGAATGTGTTAGCATGTGAATCAGGATGATGTAAATGAATGAGATGTGATGTGAAATGGATGTGATAAGATGCGATGTAAACTGGATAATGTTAATGTATGTGAAGTGATGAGATGTATGGGTAGATGCAAGTGGATGAGATCTGATGAGGATAAATGAGGAAATAAGTGATGAGATAGAAAAAGATGTGATTAGATGAGAATAGGAATACTTATGAAATGAATGTGGGTTGATGTGTGGATAATGTAAATTGATGTGTGAATAATATGGATGATGTGGATGGATGTATGGATGATGTGGATTGACATGTGGATTAATGTGGATGGATGTATGGAAGATGTGGATGGATGTGTAGATAATGTGGATTGATGTGGATGGATATATGGATGATGTGGATGATGTGGATGATGTATGGATGATGTGGATTGATGTGTGGATGATGCGATTGGATGTGATTTGATGTGGGAATGATGTGATGTGATAGGGATTGATGAAAAAAAAATTATGGGAATATGAGAAAAGATGGGGACTAATGTGAAAAGATGTAGAGTGATGAGAAAAGATGGAAATATTGTTGGAACTGTATTTGTATGTGAAATCTGTTTTTAAATGACTGTTTTATGTCAAGAATGCTGGGGAAGCATTTTGACCGTCTTGTGAATGAGGTCGTGTGGAGACCTATCTGTTAAAGTTGCAACTGCTGACGGAGAGTCAACGGAGGACATCTCGCGTAGCAAGGTCGGTCGAGGTCTTGACCAGCCTCGGTTTGATTTAAATGGTGAGCTTCCGGTACAGTGGATGAGGGACCAAGGAAGCGGCCTATGAGTGAAGCACTAGGTGACCTGCGAAGGATCCTAGAGGGTGCTGACCATACGGTGCTCGAGCTCTAGGTCAGCGAAGATACTCACACGTACGTCGGGGAAGATATTGGAACAAGGAGTAAGAGTTGTTTTCTGAATTCGAGCATGGATCTGGTTGATTGACCTTGCTGGTCCTCAACGGATGAGTCTGTGGCTCTTTTATATGGATCTGTTGGTTGATCTTGCTGATCTTCAACGGAGACTCTATTTTTGTTAATGGCGTTCTGGTTGCCAATGATGCCATAGGTACACCGATGAAGGAATGCTTAGAAATAAGGATTCAACTGGATAATTAGAGGATTATGATCAGTGACACTATGGTTTCATTAAATGATTGTTTTAAAGACTGTTGAATCTGTGAAAAAGGCAATTTCATATTGGGTGTGTAAGTGGTTGACTAGTTTTAAGTTTGCATGAATATCCGGCTAGGGGGCCTGGGAACTCTTTTCCCTGGTGTCCGGGACAACCTTACCAAATTCTTAATTGGATCCCATCACTACAATGGTTTAGCGGTTGGCTAACCCATGGGGCTGGATGGGGTTAGGCTGGATTGATGGATCCCTAAATTGAGACTCAATTCTATTCTGGTTCGATAGATGAAGTAAATCTCGGACAAAAGTTGTTCTATAGAAAAGAATCAACGGCTGTGCCTCTCAATGAGGAAAAAAGCGTTGGTCTCTATGATCCAAGTACAATCTTTTCCTTGATCTAACTATGGGACTTACGGGTTCGGTCAGATCAGTTCAGGCTTTTGACTACGTTAGATAAAAGTTATCCTGGAGGAATCGCCCGTGCTTTCCGGGCAAGGGAAGTGGTGGTGGGCGAGGCCCTGAGTGTGGGACCCTACCCCGCGCAAGAAGTGCTACTTCCACTGCTAGCACCCCTGAATTCGTTGCGCGGTGGGGATAGGGACCTCACAGCTGGTATCAAAGCGAATTGGCTAGTGAGGATCAACCGCGAGAAGCCAAAAATGTCAAAAATTTATGAAGAAGCAGTAAACGGTTGTAATTGTGTGATAAAATTCATACAAATTGATATTCAAACTGAAATTCGTAAATTGATAATTGGGTCTTCAGATGGAAGTACCGTAATTGTATGGAATCCCTGACTTGCTTGAGGCCTAGACATGATGGTATTTTCCTTATAGTTCCAAGGACCGTGACTACATGTGCAGCTCTTTACTGGCAGTATATAATCTAAGACTTGAAATTGTAAGCATTAATACTATCCAGACGATGAATTCGAATGTGGTTGATATGATTTTAAATTTTGGTTGAGAATTGATGAGTTGATATTAGATTCTGATTGAAAAATGAAGATTCCTAAATTTTGGTTGAAATGTAATAAACTAAGCAAAACCACAATGAGGATGAATGGGACGAGTCCCTGTGATGATGTTCGTAGCTAGAATGACGTTAATGACTTCAGTGAGTCACTATGAGATTAGTGGATTGTGCTGGCAGATTGCTGCTGTTAACACTTGACCCAGTGGATCAAGTTAAGGGATGTCAAATTAAAAATCTGTATAATTGAAAATTTCCATGGACTGAAGGACTGTTCAGATAGAAATTTCGGTCTAATGGACCATTATTGTGATAAGGATTGAATGTTACGATCTGAGTGAATTATTATCTAATGATGAGTTTTATATAAGGGATCTTTATCCCAGGATTCTGTTGGGTTCACCAGACTATAAGGAACCCTAGAATCAGTTGGATCTTAAGGAAAAGATTTCTCCTCTAATTTTGCGAGATGAGGACATCTCACGCTTTTTAAGTGCGGTAGGATGTAAGATTCCTCCCTCCCGCTTTTGAGGTGTGCAGGTGTAAGAATCTTCCCTTCTGATCTTATAATTATTCTCCTCTCTGAAATAAAAGAAAGATCCTGTTTTACCCTATTTTAGCCTAGAGAGAGAAAATATCTAGAGAGAGGTAATTCAAAATTGAGATATTTTTGGATATAAAAATCCTCCTAGTGTCTAAAATGGTTTCTCCTGAAATAGATATTCAAAAAGAAATTTTCAATGTGCAATTGGAATAAATTGAAATCATGTAAAAAGGACCTTAGCCTAAGGGTCCAGATTTTCTGAAATTTTTGAATTAAGGTTCCTATGGACCAATTAGATTAATCCAAATGTAGGGAGAAAATAAATGAAAGAATAAAAGAAAATCCCCCAAAAATGAGTAAATGCTCACATAAGATGAAGAGTTGACTAAGGACAAGGTTATTAGTTAAAAAAGAAGAGATATTTAGAAGAAATGATGCATTTTTGACACCTCAATGTGGGGAATTCCCCTCATGAAGGAGGCGCCTATTTCACATGTGTGGTTGAGTTTTAAACTCACAAATAATGAGATATTTTCATCTCTCCTCTCTCCTGCTTCAACTAGATCCAAAAAGTAAGCTAAACTGACCTAAAAATGGTCAAAAATTGACCAAACTGATCTGAAAAATTCTAGAATCAGTTTGCTTGGTTAGAGGCTCACTTTTTCCTATAAATGAAGCCTCCCCCTTTGTAAATGGTTAATAGTGTTTTATGCACTGTTACTCTACTCCTCCCCAGAGCCAAAAACAATGAATTCATTGATAATTCATTTGTTTTTTACCATTTCCTCTTCAACATAATTGGTAGCCACTCTTGTTGCAAACAAGAGTAGATCCCTCAAACCATCAAGCCAAAGGAAAGCTCACAAAACTCCTAGTAAGTTAGAAATTCTACTTTTTCTTATTCTATTTTATGGTTTTCTGATTTTTGCTTTCTTTAAAATGAAAATGGATGTTATGCCTTGCTAGAAAGGCTTTCCCCCTTCTCTTCATTATTGAATTCAGCCTTTCTTTATCCTAGATGTGTAATCAAATTGATGGAGTTAAACTTTTCATATTGTTTACTCTTAATAAAGTGAAAATTGATTAGATGAGAATGATTTAAATTATCTTGGATGATTTCTAGTAAATTTTAGAGTTAAAAATTTAAAAAATGGTCAGCCATACAAAGGAGGTTATGGTAAAATTTTCTTAAATTTTGTGAAGTAAGTTTTATCTTTTTATTATTCAAAAAGAGTAATCCCCACCGCTTGTGTATTCTAAAAGTGTTATTTTTATTCTATCCATATTAGAAATATTTTTATTATAAAAGTGTTATTTTTATTAGAATTAATTTCTATGCATAGAAAGATGCATATTTGGAATATTTTGATTATAAAATTGTTACTTTCATCAAAATTGATTTTTATGCATAAATCGATGCATTAAAGAATTTTTTATTATAAAAGTGTTACTTTCATTAAAATTGAATTTATGCATAAATAGATGCATAAAATAATTTTTTTTATTGTAAAAACATTACTTTCATCAAATTTTGATTTTATGCATAGAAAGATGCATAAAGAAGGTTATTTTTATTTCAAAAGAGTTACTAGGCATTAGGTATAGAAACATGTGCCATGTAAGCATGAGGCAAGGCTGGCTCCTTAACACACGCATAGAAAGATGCATAAAGAAATTTATTTTTATTTCAAAAGAGTTACTCTCATCAATTTTGATTTTATGCATAGAAAGATGCATAAAGAAATTTATTTTATTTCAAAAGAGTTACTTTTATCAATTTTGATTTTAAAAATAGAAAGATGCATAAAGAAATTTATTTTTATTTCAAAAGAGTTATTGTCATCAATTTTAATTTTATGCATGAAAAGATGCATAAAAGATTTATTTTTATTTCGAAAGTGTTATTCTCCTTAAAATTGAATTTATGCATAAACGAATTTTTATAAAAGTGTTATTCACACTGAAGTTGTTCTTATGCATAAATAGATGCGTAAAGAATCTTTATATCAAAATTAACAATTCTCTTACATTCTATAAATAGATGTGATAAGATGTTATATAAATCAGATAGATGAGAATGAATAGAGAATGGATGTGATGAGAATAGAAGTGATGAGAATGAGAGGTAAATAGATGTGATGAGATATGATGTGAATCAGATAAATGTGAATGAATAGATGAGATGTAATGTCATGTGAATCGGGATGTGAATGAATGATAAGGGATGTGAATGGATGTGATGTGATGTGAATTAGATAAATGTGAATGAATAGATGAGATGTGATGTCATGGAAAATAGGATGTAAATGAATGATATAGGATGTGAATGAATGTGTTAGCATGTGAATCGGGATGTGAATGAATGATATAGGATGTGAATGAATGTGATAACATGTGAATCAGGATGTGAATGAATGATAAGGGATGTGAATGGATGTGATGTCATGTGAATCAAGATGTAAATGAATGATATAGGATGTGAATGAATGTGTTAGCATGTGAATCGGGATGTGAATGAATGATATAGGATGTGAATGAATATGTGATTGCATGTAAATCGAGATGTGAATGATGATAAGGGATGTGAATGGATGTGATGTCATGTGAATCAGGATGTGAATGAATGATATAGGATGTGAATGAATGTGTTAGCATGTGAATCGGGATGGAATAAATGATATAGGATGTGAATGAATGTGATAGCATGTGAATCGAGATGTGAATGAAAGATAAGGGATGTAAATGGATGTGATGTGATGTGAATCGGGATGTGAATAAACGATAAGGGACGTGAATAAATGTGATAGCATGTGAATCGGGATGTGAATGAATGATATATGATGTGAATGAATGTGATAACATGTGAATCGGGATGTGAATGAATGATAAGGGATGTGAATGGATGTGATGTGATGTGAATCGGGATATGTGAATGAACGATAAGGGACGTGAATGAATGTGTTAGCATGTGAATCGGGATGTGAATGAATGAGATGTGATGTGAAATGGATGTGATAAGATGCGATGTAAACTGGATAGATGTTAATGTATGTGAAGTGGTGAGATGTATGGGTAGATGAGATATATGGGTAGATGCAAGTGGATGAGATCTGATGAGGATAAATGAGAAAATAAGTGATGAGATAGAAAAAGATATGATTAGATGAGAATAGGAATAGTTATGAAATGAATGTGGATTGATGTGGGTTGATGTGTGGATAATGTGGAGTGATGTGGATGGATGTATGGATGATGTGGATTGACGTGTGGATTGATGTGGATGGATGTATGGAAGATGTGGATGGATGTGTGGATAATGTGGATTGATGTGGATGGATATATGGATGATGTGGATTGATGTGGATGATGTGGATGGATGTATGGATGATGTGGATTGATGTGGATGATGTGGATGATGTGGATGGATGTATGGATGATGTGGATTGATGTGTGGATGATGCGATTGGATGTGATTTGATGTGGGAATGATGTGATGTGATAGGGATAGATGAAGAAAAAAATTATGGGAAGATGAGAAAAGATGGGGACTAATGTGAAAAGATGTGGAGTGATGAGAAAAGATGGAAATATTGTTGGAACTGTATTTGTATGTGAAATCTGTTTTTAAATGACTGTTTTATGTCAAGAATGCTAAGGAAGCATTTTGACTATCTTGTGAATGAGGTCGTGGAGACCTATCTGTTAAAGTTGTAACTGCTGAGACGGAGAGTCAACGGAGGACATCTCGCGTAGCAAGGTCGGCCGAGGTCTTGACCAGCCTCGGTTTGATTTAAATGGTGAGCTTCCGGTACAGTGGTGGATGAGGGACCAAGGAAGCGGCCTATGAGTGAAGCGCTAGGTGACCTGCGAAGGATCCTAGAGGGTGCTGACCATACGGTGCTTGGGCTCTGGGTCACCGAAGATACCCACACGTACATCGGGGAAGATATTGGAACAAGGAGTAAGAGTTTTTTTCTGAATTCGGGCATGGATCTCGTTGATTGACCTTGCTGATCCTCAACGGATGAGTCCATGGCTCTTTTATAAGGATCTGTTGGTTGCTCTTGTTGAACTTCAACGGAGACTCCATTTTTGTTAATGTAAATACTTGCCGGTTACTATGAGCTAGGAGCTATCGAAAAGGCCCCTGAGTGGACAGGGGGTGAGCGTTCTGGTTGCCAATGATGCCATAAGTACACCGATGAAGGAATGTTTGGAAATAAGGATTCAACTGGATAATTAGAGGATTATGATAAGTGACACTATGGTTTCATTAAATGATTGTTTTAAAGACTGTTGAATCTGTGAAAAAGGCAATTTCATATTGGGTGTGTAAGTGGTGTGACTAGTTTTAAGTTTGTATGAATATCCGGCTAGGGGGCCTGGGAACTCTTTTCCCTGGTACCCGGGACAACCTAACCAAATTCTTAATTGGATCCCATCACTACAGTGGTTAGGCGGTTGGCTAACCCATGGGGCTGGATGGGGTTAGGCAGGACTAATGGATCCCTAAATTGAGACTCAATTCTATTCTGGTTCGATAGATGAAGTAAATCCTTGACAAAAATTGTTCTATGGAAAAGAATCAACGGCTGTGTCTCTCAATGAGGAAAAAAGCATTGGTCTGTATGATCCAAGTACAATCTTTTCCCTGATCTAACTATGGGACTTACGGGTTCGGTCAGATCAGTTCAGTTAGTTAAGGCTTTTGACTACGTTAGAGAAAAGTTATCCTGGAGGAATCGCCCGTGCTTTCCGAGCAAGGGAAGTTTTTCCAGGTTCGTTTTTGGAAGAACCGATGGATTAGTCTCTTGTCCGGATATCTGTGGGCGAGGCCCCGAGTGTGGGACCCTGCCCCGCGCAAGAAGTGCTACTTTCGCTGCTAGCACCCCTGAATTCGTTGCACGGTGGGGATAGGGACCTCACGGCTGGTATCAGAGCGAATTGGCTAATGAGGATCAACCGAGAAGCCAAAAATGTCAAAAATTTATGAAGAAGCAGAAAAAGGTTGTAATTGTGTGATAAAATTCATACAAATTGATATTCAAACTGAAATTTGTAAATTGGTAATTGGGTCTTCAGATGGAAGTACCGCAATTGTATGGAATCCCTGACTTGCTTGAGGCCTAGACATGATGGTATTTACCTTATAGTTCCAAGGACCATGACTACCCGTATATACCGAGAGTTAAACTGCAGTTCTTTACTGGTAGTATATACGAGTAAATCTAAGACTTGAAATTATAAGCATTAATACTATCCAAACGATGAATTCGAATGTGGTTGATATGATTTTTAAACACTGGTTGAGAATTGATGAGTTGATTTGGATTCTGATTGAAAAATGAAGATTCCTGAATTTTGGTTGAAATGTAATAAACTAAGCAAAACCACAATGAGAATGAATGGGACAAGTCCCTGTGATGATGTTCGTAGTAGCTGGAATGACGTTAGTGACTTCAGCGAATCACTATGAGATTAGTGGATTGTGCTGGCAGATTGCTGCTGTTAACACTTGACCCAGTGGATCAAGTTAAGGGATGTCAAATTAAAAATTTGTATAATTGAAAATTTCCATGAAGGACTGTTCATATAGAAATTTTGGTCTAATGGACCATTATTGTGATAAGGATTGAATGTTACGATCTGAGTGAATTATTATCTAATGATGAGTTTTATATAAGGGATCTTTATCCCAGGATTCTGTTGGGTTCGCCAGACTATAAGGAACCCCAGAATCAGTTGGATCTTAAGGAAAAGAGTTCTCTAATTTTGCGAGATGAGGACATCTCGCGTTTTTTAAGTGGGGTAGGATGTAAGATTCCTCCCTCCGGCTTTTGAGGTGTGCACGTGAAAGAACCACCCCTTTTGATCTTATAATTATTCCCCTCTCTGAAATAAAAGAAAGATCCTGTTTTACCCTGTTTTGGCCTAGAGAGAGAAAATGTCTAGAGGGAGGTAATTCAAAATTGAGATATTTTTGGATATAAAAATCTTTCTAGTGTCTAAAATGGTTTCCCCTAAAACAAATATTCAAAAAGAAATTTCCAATGTGCAATTGGAATAAATTGAAATCATGTAAAAAGGACCTTAGCATAAGGGTCCAGATTTTCTGAAATTTTTGAATTAAGGTTCCTATGGACCAATTAGATTAATCCAAATGTAGGGAGGAGATAAATGGAAGAATTAAAGAAAATCTCCCAAAAATGAGTAAATGCTCACATAAGATGAAGAGTTGACTAAGGATAAGGTTATTAGTTAAAAAAGAAGAGATATTTAGAAGAAATGATGCATTTTTGACACCTCGGTGTGGGGAATTTCCCTCATGAAGGAGGCGCCTATTTCACATGTGTGGTTGAGTTTTAAACTCACAAATAATGAGATATTTTCATCTCTCCTCTCTCCTGCTTCAACTAGATCCAAAAAGTAAGCTAAACTGATCTAAAAATGGTCAAAAATTGACCAAATTGATCTGAAAAATTCTAGAATCAGTTTTCTTGGTTAGAGGCTCACTTTTTCCTATAAATGAAGCCTCCCCCTTTGTAAATGGTTAATAGTGTTTTATGCACTGTTACTCTACTCCTCCCCAGAGCCAAAAACAGTGAATTCATTGATAATTCATTTGTTTTTGACCATTTTCTCTTCAAAATAATTGGTGGCCACTCTTGTTGTTTGCAAACAAGAGTAGATCCCTCAAACCATCAAGCCAAAGGAAAGCTCACAAAACTCCTAGTAAGTTAGAAATTCTACTTTTTCTTATTCTATTTTATGGTTTTCTGATTTTTGCTTTCTTTAAAATAAAAATGGATGTTATGCCTTGCTGGAAAGACTTTCCCCCTTCTCTTCATTATTGAATTCATATCCTCGATGTGTAATCAAATTGATGGAATTAAACTTTTCAATTGTTTACTCTTAATAAAGTGAAAATTGATTAGATTAGAATGATTTAAATCATCTTGGATAATTTCTAGTAAATTTCAGAGTGAAAATTTTGAAAAATGGTCAACCATACAAAGGAGGTTATGGCAATATTTTCTTAAATTTGGTGACGTAAGTTTTATCTTTTTATTATTCAAAAAGAGTAATCCCCACCGCTTGTGCATTCTAAAAGTGTTATTTTTATTCTATGCATAGAAAAATGCATATTAGAAATATTTTTATTATAAAAGTGTTATTTTTATTAGAATTAATTTCTATGCATAGAAAGATGCATATTGGGAATATTTTGATTATAAAAGTGTTACTTTCATCAAAATTGATTTTTATGCATAAATCGTTGCATAAAAGAATTTTTTTTATCATAAAAGTGTTACTTTCATTAAAATTGAATTTATGCATAAATAGATGCATAAAAGAATTTTTTTTTATTATAAAAGCGTTACTCTCATCAATTTTGATTTTTATGCATAGAAAGATGCATAAAGAAATTTATTTTTATTTCAAAAGAGTTACTCTCATCAATTTTGATTTTATGCATAGAAAGATATAAAGAAATTTATTTTTATTTCAAATGAGTTATTCTCATCAATTTTGAATTTATGCATAGAAAGATGCATAAAAGATTTATTTTTATTTCGAAAGTGTTATTCTCCTTAAAATTGAATTTATGCATAGAAAGATGCATAAAATGGTAGCAATTAGATTCATGAGACTTTCATATCTTCTACAGTATTCACACCATTGGTTTGCTCTAGCTCTTAGAACTAGACATTATTAAAAGCAATGTGGTTGCTTCTACAAATAGCACACCACGTCATTTCATGTCTAGGAGCCAAGTGAGGTTGGCGAGTCTCTCTTGGAGGGGCTTTGAATACCTCTTCGAGTTCTTTGATCATAGGATTGGCTATGACTTCACCACCACTCGTGGGCTCTTCAACACTATTTAAGTCATGGCTTTCAACATTAGGCTTAGTTATGGCCAATGGGTCCGTGGATGCAATGCCCATAAATTTTTGTCAAAGTCTATTGCATCTAAGCAACACTCTACTAGCATTGGATGCCTTGCCATATAACTCATCATATAGTTGTTGCATTTGCTTTCTTCTCAACGCTTCCAAGAATAAAGAGATTAGCCTAGTTTGGGCTCGATTTCTCCTCAACTATTAGCTTTGAATGTAAGCAAAGCTACAAACACTCACTCAATGTTTAGATGAAAGAGAACACAAGGGAGAGAGTGTGTGTAGAAGGTTAGTTCACTAGGAGCAAGAGCTCAAGGTACAATGAAGTACAAAATAAACAGCAATCCTAAATTGAGGATGAGGTTTCTTTTATACTAGCTAACCCTAAGGTTTCTTTTACACTAGCTAACCCTAAGGTGCCCGTTCACACCTAGATGGCCATGGGGGAAAACATAGTGGGACAAAAGTTCCCGTGGCGGTCTACGTGTATGACCTCATAGTGTGGTACTACTACATATCTAACAAACCCCCCTATAGTACAAATGTGAGGTTTACGGAGATTATAGATCAATCTCTAAAAGAGAAGAGCCCCAAAGCTTTGTGGAAGGTCTCAAAATTTTCATGTAATAATGCTTTAGTGAAAAGATCTACCACATTGTCATGTGTACTGCAATAGATCAAATTGATCTCTCAAGCATGGAGTCTCTCTTTGACATAGTGATAATGCACTTCAATGTGCTTATTCCTAGCATGAAAGATAGGATTCTTGGCAACTGGCATTACACTCTAACTGCTAGTAAAAATAGGAGTAGGGGTGTCTGAAGGAACACAAAGATCATCCATCAATCTTCTCAACCATACACATTCAACTATCACATAGTGAATGCTGCCCTGTACTCAGCATCACAAGACGATGTTGCCACAATTGGTTGTTTCTTGCTTAGCCAAAATATGCATGGATTGCCAAGAAAGAAATAATTTCCATATGTGGACTGACGTGTATCGTAATTGCTTGTGCCAAATCATAATCACTGAAGGCCTGCAGCTCTAAATCACGTCCCTTAAGCGCATAGAACAATCAAGATCTTGAGTGCCTTGTAAGTATCAAAAGATACGTTTAACTACCTACTACCAATGTTTAGTGCCTAGGCAATGCATTAACTTTGAAAGTTGGGACACACCATACAAGATGTCTGATCGTGAGTTGTACAAATAGATAAGGCATACAATAGCTTGATCATAAGTGGTTATATCGAGTAGTTCACCGGCATCCTGCAGGACTAAGTTTTACACTAGCCTCCATTGGTGTAGAAATTGATTTGCAACTTTTCATGTTGAACCTCTTGAGCAGTACTTTGATGTCCTTTGACTATTTACCATGTATAAAATGCATACTCAAACAGTAGTGCACAAGACCACAATCTAAGATCTCAAAATTTGAGATAAGGTTAGAAAGACTGTAATAAAATCCTCACCAGTGGTTATCACTAGCATGTCATGTCTACATAGAGAATGACAACAAGAAAATCTTGCTTGTCCTTTTTTACATATAAAGTGCTTTCCGAAGGACTGTTTTTAAATCCATGTCCATTCAAATAGGCATAAATCTTCTGGTACCAAGATTTGGGAGCTTGTTTCAAACCATATAAAGATTTATTAAGCTTGCATATAGTATGATCTTGAACAAGCTGGGGAATCTAGCTGGTTAACTCACATAAACTTCTTCCTGCAAGCTGCCATTCAAGAATGTTGTTTTGGTGTCCAATTGGTACACTTTCTATCCATGATGGGCTACCAAAAAGCAATAACAAATCAAATCGTTGGTCATACGGGAAGTGGGAGAAAAAAATTATCATAATCAATCCCTTTCTGTTGGGCATAACCTTTTGCAAAAAGTCTAGCTTTGAATCCTTGATCGCCAACTTCATGGTGTATCTTGGACTATCCACACCTTCCACCCTAGTAGCAACTAACTTCATGGCATATCTTGGGCCATCCACATCTTCCACCCTAGCTAGCAACTTCACCACCGACTTGGATGATGCGATGACATGGTGACCATTAGTAAGGGGAGTATGTTAACCACTCCATAATTTGGTTAACATGGTTTCGATTGCTCGACCTACTGTATGGCATTTTTCCATCCTACCCATGCAAATGGACAATTAGCTTTTGTAAGACAACGTTGGAATATATAAAGCAACCTTACCATGCACTTAATGTGAAATAGGGAAAGTCTATAGGCTTAGTGTACATAATTTCTTAAGACTAATACCAGACCATACCATTTTTAAGTTTGATCGGCCTAGTGTGAAAACTAGTCATTTGTATATATGTCATTTTTTTGACAATAAGCAAGACAATCATTCCCTTGCAATAGTTTTCTTGTGAGCTCTCCTTCTTCCTTCTTCTTGCTTACTTGCATGCTATTGAATCTTGCTTTCTTGATGGATGCATATTAGATAGGTTTGATTGTTGGTTTTCTTCTTGCATTAGCTTCTTCTTCTTCCCTCGTCTTTTGTGAGAGAGAACCACCGCAAAGACAGATCTCTTGTTGCCTCCATCAGGCATAGAGATCTCTTCATTCACCCCTTTGGTAAGGAGCATTCTAGTCTGACAACAAAGTGAGGATGCGATGGACAAGCTAGCACACCCGTAATGGGAAGTTACACGAAGGCAACACTAAACGACACATGCTTCGGAAAGGCTAAGGTAAGCTCTTGACTTAAACATATTTGGTGCCGCTATGTACGGGACTAGCCTAGAACTTAGCTTTGTTTTTCTATCTATTTGCAAGCTATTGGGATCACCCAATATTGCCCCATGTTGATAAGGAGCTCACACTCTGATCAACATATAGTTTTGGAGCTATTAGATGTGTTTCTTTGTAATTGATTTTGATTTTAAAGTTTATTTTACATTAGGAAATTCTATTTTTATCTATTGTTGGAACAGAATCTTGGTTCTTTGGTGATTTGCATCAAATTGGAGCCTAAGAGGCTTAGATTTCATTGCTTTGAGCCAAGGATTAGCTTAGAAATTGTGATTAGGAGTGGAATCCACTCCAAAAACATGAGCATTGAGATCCATTACATTGAATTAGAATAGGATTGTCAATGTTGTTTCATACATTTCATAAGTTTTCATGCATTGTTAAAATTGCTACATTAGAAATATACTAAACCATCAAAAATACTGAATTAATTGCATCATAATCATTAGTTATAATTAGGTCCATTAATCACAACCAATCTCAAAAACTACCAAAAATCAAGCCAAACCAACACAAAAAGGCATGAGTCTAGACAAGTGAGCCTGTAGACATGAGCTTGGACACGTGAGCGGTGAGTCTGGACATGCGAGCATGTAGACATAAGTCTAGACATATGAGTTGTGAGCTTGGACACATGAGCTTGGACACATGAGCCATGAATGTGGACATGTGAACCTGCAAACGTGAGCTTAGAGAGGTAAGTCTAGAGGCAGGTATACCTATTATACTACATACCAATTATTATTACCATAAAGACTCGTACTACAAACATTCCTACTCATGTCCTTGGAAGACTTTCTTGTTATATACATGTGAGCCTCCAAACATGAGCCTAAAGGCATCAACCTGGACACATGAGTCTAGTAGCAGAGTAGCAAAACACACACACACACACACACACACACACACAACAACAACAACAACAACAACAACAACAACAACAATAACAACAATAACAATTTTAAAAAAAATTAAAAAAACTTGTCTAAAACTATTTTTTGACTTACACGAGAGACCTTTGATGTGAACTTGATCTAGATTAATTATTGAAAATGATTATACAACCAGCTTTAGCACATCAAACCACACTTTCTCAAACCCACCAAGCCTTCGATCTCAACAATAACAATTTTTTTAAAAAATCAAAAAATTAAAAAAAAACTTATCTAAAACCATTTTTTGACTTACACAAGAAACACGAGAGACTTTTCATGTGAACCTAATCTGGATTAATTATTGAAAATGATTATACAACCAACTTTAGCACATCAAACCACACTTCCTCAAACCCCCCAAGCCTTCGATCCCAGCAAAGGACCAGCACTCAACAAAGTACTCCCTAATTAAGAAGTCTAGACTCCTTCAAATCCACCTCCGATGAGGAGCTTTGGGAAGAAGTGAGCCAACAAAACACACACATGCGTGAAGGGACAGCTTAACACGTGGAAACACCAACCGCCATGGTCCTCTAACCTCCAGATTCACCAATTGGCTCTATTAACAGTGTGTTAAACTTTATGATGGAGGCATTCAACCATGTGTACTGGTGGTATGGGACACCATGGACTTTAACGTGCTACTACCCCCATATGCTCAAGGGTAAGTCTAAATGGCTCTATGATTGGGCGGTGAGCAAGAGGCTAGCGTCTTTTTGTGTTTTTATCTTTGCTTATACTTAATCGCAAGGTCTTTTAGCTTGGGGACTTGACATTGGTATCAAAGCCAAACTTGTAAAAATTAATTGGGAGATCACTCAATAAGGAGAGGAGAAAATCCATCGTGTGGATCTATATGTGGGATGCTTTTTGTCTTCAAAGGCCTAGTGGTATAGGACACTTCGGGTGGAGGACGAAGTGGAGTCAGAGGTGAATGGGGAAGACACTATGGTTGATGTGTGTAGATGGTTCATGGAGTTATTGCGTATCTATGAAAAAGCAAAAGCTTTTGTCATGTTTGTGTGTGCTATTTGTTCCTTGTGACAGTCCACGTATCCACGTGTTTAAGGATGTAATCCTAGATCCTAGTCGTTTTTTAAGCTCGAGGTTTTGTGATCATTGGCTATAACAACTAGCGAGTTGGTCACGTATTGTAGAGGGCTTTAATCTATAAACTTTGGGTTGTGCGCAAGGGTTTGTGCTTTTTGGGTGTTACACACTACAAGTACGCAAGACACAACCAGACATCAGGTAGCAATAGACACGCAAAGTCAAAAAGGGCAAGTGACACATGGCCATAACAACATGGGGATAGTGATGTGGCATCAATGACGTGGAGGTCGGATACGGGTAGATGACAATAATACTATTAGCCACCTAGGAGCATTGGTGTATATATATAAGTGGGTAGCAAAGTCATCATATTCATCTACTTTCCTCAGTGTGTCGGACTTCACATGGCATTTCCCAATAGGTGAAGTGCTAGCCAAGATTGTTTAGTAGGTCACAAGGTCGTGATTTGACGTCTTCATTTTCAACCACATCTTTCCGTTGTATTACTTAATTCTTCTACATAATACAAAATAGTAGTTTAGAACTCATGTGTGATGTATATGTGATTCTACCACTCTTCTTTGTAACTATTGAAAACCCTAGCACATAAGCACAAGTGTTCTACAATTGATATCAAAGCCTAGGGGACTAGCAATTTTTTTTCCTTACAACCACCTGTTTGCATTGACTGATTGGATAGAATAGAGTACTTAGAGTGCACAAGTTTGAGTTTGGAAAAAGTAACTATTTGGGTTCTTTGCTTTGCACCTAGGTTAACTAGAGTATACTGTGCTTGCCCACCCCACCACTCATACCTTACCTACCCCACCAAACCCTTACCTTATTGTGTAGGGCTAAAATCCCTCACCCAATCCTTCATCACTTGATACTCATCATGGTTCACAGTTAATTGCTTTGCTTCTCAACAAGAAGGCAACCATGGACCTACAAGTCGCTAAAATGGAGGCTATATCGACGACTGGACTCTAACAAGATGGAGTGAAGAATCTGTAAGTAGCTAGAAATTTGTAAGTACAATGTAATGGTAGGATCATGCACTCTATCATACTACTTCGTTCAAGAAATTCATAATGTGAAGCCTCTATCACAAATAGTAGGAAATTGTGAAATGGCCTACCTTTCTTGATTTCTGGGTACTTCCTCAAGACCATTGACAAGGGATCAACATGAAAGTCAAGCTCGCTCGGATTTCTCTTAGAGTGGTAGGTGTAATACTCCCACATCTCCAATCTGGTATAATTGGTGGAGAGATCTAACTAGGTAAAGGGTTCCAAGTTCAACGAGAAGATGGACACAAAAGGGCTAAAATCCCTCACCCAATCCTTCATCACTTGATACTTATCATGGATCACAATTCACTAATTAACTTCTCAACATGAAGACAACCTTGGACTTACAAGGATTGTCAAACATCCAACATTCTAGCTCTAGACTCTACAAAGACCCGTGCTTAGGAGCAAGTAATGGACGATTGCAAGAACAAAGTGGCAAAAGTTTCTAGAGAATTATTTTACACTCCTTTGGATGTATGCAAGATGTGTTGAATGAGCTTCACCCCTAGTCCAACAGACATCATTTTACACTTGATTGTTTGCAAAACCAACAAAGTCCTTCACAACGTCGCTCTTGACTAGAATATCAGGACTATTCCCACTTAACATTGAGGAACTACTAATTTGTGGAGTTCTTCCTCCGTGTCAAGTGAGAAACAAGCTCAATTAACGAAGCTGAGCATGTGCCACTTCTAGTACCCTTTCCAATGCAAGTATAATGGGCATAGTGAGTTTGAAGAGTCTACAAAGCTAGGAAATTCTAGAATGGCCTAGTTTCGTTGATATATGGAAACTTTCTCCATGACCATTGAAGAGGGATTACCATGAAAGTCGAGCCCGCCCAAATTTCACTTAGAATGGTAGGTGTAGTACTCCCACATTCCATTCTTGCATAATTGAGGGAGAGAATTGACAAGGTAAGGGCTTCCAAATTCGACGAGAAGATCGACAAGGAAGACACCCACGAGATGACAATAACATTGGCAACTAGTTCATATATTTTTTAGCTCCACTTGATAAGTATGATTCTGACAAGTGGTGGGAAGATCACCCATGCAAATTGTTTCCGCATGTTACAAACTTGAAGTGAAGTGTTCTGCAGAAAAAATGCGCTCGCATATTAATTTCTATCGTACTTTAATTAATTTATTCAAGAAATATTAAGCTGTATTATTACGGAAGTTATCGGTGGTTTGTAGATTCCTATCCTACCAAGAACACCCTTCCGATTGCCTAGGAAAAAAGCTCTCTAGTCTCTAGAGTTTATGTGATTAATTTTACACTACAACAAAAACTTTAGAACATGTAATGGGCTATACTTCATTTTGAACCTATGACCCTTTTTAGGCATGAGGACTTTTCAATTAGCAGAAAACACACAAAAATGACAACCTACACACAGTACGATGCTCGATAGAAGAGAGAATCTAAGTTTCTTTTTGATATTCCCCACATGCACCACACGGCTTGCAAGTTCCACACACGCTACATGTGCAGGGTTATAAATGGCTCACACTACTTGCAAGTTCCACATACACTTCATGTTTAAATTAAAATAGCGCTTGGATAACTTGGATAACTGGAACATCAGCTAGTTGGATGAGCTTGTTGGATCCCACACAAATAGTAACAAGGGTGGAGGGACCCTCAGCCTTCAAAGTCTTCGCGACAACACTTCACCAGGTATAAACCCAAAATTGAGGGTGGAGCCTCTAGACAGAGCACCCCCTATAAATGTCAATCCATTGACTAAGGCAAACATTAATTACCCATATGGCCCAATGCTAGGCTGGCCACCAAAGTGAATGCCCTTAAGTACCAGATACGAAACTGGATTGTACACTAATCACCAAAGAATACTTGATTGAATTGAACTTGACCGCAGACACATCATAGAATTTATGACAAGCAAGGGTTAGCAAAACAATATACCCTTAAACAGCTTGTAGAAGCATTTCAAAAACCATCACTAACAACCACAAAAAAAAAAACATAAGGTGTAATTGCATCCTTACTATGCAGTGATGCCTTTTGAAATGTTGGGAGTGTAAAGCAGTGGATTTCCTAGTCAGACGAGACTTGCAATGGTCAATACTGCTAAGCTTATATTTCCCTCTGAACAATCAATATGATGCATAGCAAATGGGGCTAACTCCGCCATTCGCTCCTGGCTTCATGTGCAGCTCCCTTCTGGAGCCACCCTCAAGACCCCCCAGGATACAAACATCAGTAGAAACAACCAAAAGACAAATGTGCTCATTGGTAAAGTAACCCTGGCAGCAGTACTACACATTAAGACAATTTGGAGAGCAGAACCCACATTAAAATTATATCGAGTACCAGGGCTTACTAATCAAATCTCACGCATTGTGAGTATGGTTTCCAAAGGTTGAACTACAAAAAAAGTCACTACATCTCAAGGCACACAAAATCGCTCCGTGTGGTGACATACATCTCTGGAAACTCAGTCTGGAAATACCTAGTTAGATATAAAACCAGAAGTAGCCTCTCAGTTAGGTAAGAGGAAGACTCATCTGGTTCTGAAAGGTGCAACCTGATGTGGCTATTACCCTTTTTACTTCTTCTTGCCACCCTTCTGGACATCTCCAGCCTTCGACTGAAAGCAATTAGACAAATCATCAGAAGATTTGAGTATGACTTTTCACCAGAACAACACATAAAACCCTAGAAAGGGAGGCTGTACCTTCTTCACACCACGAATCTTCTTAGCTCTGTTTTTCCTCTCCTTCATTTGCTTTCGTGACTTCTCCACCTTTGTAGCTAGCCCATTCTATTCACAACACGCAAAAATAGAGAGTTACAGCAAACCTCTATGTGCATGTTGACTGGTAAAGTGTACTATACAACAGTGTTTTAGATACTTACTCTGATGAGACGATACTTTGGTTCATACTTTTTAGCTGAATCCAAGTGGTCGTAGATAAGCCCAAACCCAGTAGATTTCCCGCCTCCAAATTGGGTTCGGAAACCAAACACAAAAACTGTCTGAGGGTCGCGTACTTCATACAGCTTGGCTAGCTTCTCCTTCAGCTCAGCCTGATAAAGGACAAAATACCATTCAGCCCACAAAGACATACACTAGAGGGCTAACACACACGACTGAAATATCAACAATACCTTGGAGACATTAGCCCGACCAGGATGCAGTACATCCACAACCTGCAAGTACCCGATCCAGAAATGCTGACTGTCAGTGTTCAAAGTATTAGACCTGGAGGTCAGCTTTACTCCCTTTACTCATCCTAAAACATCACTTCACTCATTCCATAACTGTAAGCATATAGAGGTCCTGATTCCCACGCCAAAAAGCAGAATGGAAAATAAAGTTGAGAATTTCGCTCAGTGGTCTACAAAACAAGCAATACTTAGCACCCAAATGAACCATGATCCATGAAGGACTGCAAGCAGCAGAAGCTTCATTGTCTAATCATCATTTTCCAATTAAGGCATTTCTCGTGTGTAAGAGAAACATTAAATGATACTTTCACCTACCGGAAAATCACTAGCATATAACCGTAGGGATGATTACCGATTCTCTAAAAATGAATATCTATATCGAGCAGACGGACATTGGAACATATAACGCACCCATAAACTATACCCGTGTGTGTGTGTTTGTTCTACCATCGACAAGCCTGCAGGTTAAAATCAGCTGGAAACCTGCAGTACTTTCTAACAGCTGCTGATCTGTTGACTGAAGTGTTTTCAAGGTTTGCTGACATGGCAGCCTTCAGTCATCCATGGTGTCAGCAAATGGACACTGATCAGCTAGACAGGTAATCATGGGCACTAATCCTCCCTAGCTCTCCTCGTGCTGACTCCAGAAACTAAAACAAAGTAAGTCCTACCCCAACCTCAAACCCTGTCCGACACAAAAGCTGCAATGTCTAAAAGCATCAAGAATCATCTTCCGCTGTTTCGTGCTTAAATTTAAGCAGAGGTTTACGTGCAGCAACGCCCTAAATCCTACAAGAACGTGACCAAAGGAACCATAAGTCTTGACTGCAAAACTAAGAAATTCACTGCAAACCCTAAATTTTTACAACCGCAGAGTCTTATAAGAGACTGCTACAGCCTACAAACCCTGAAAACAACCTCAAACGCCAACCAAACCCAAAAAAAAAAACCTGGAAGACACTACTCGAACCTAAAACTCATTTGCAACCCCTGAGACGATACATCGAAAATCCTAACAACAAAAAAGGACACCCTCAAACACCTGCAGCAGTCAGAAGAGAGGCACTCACAAATTGCTTGCGGGAGAGAAGGCGATTGGTCATGAACTTGCGCGTGCGCACAGTGCAGTTCTTGAGGTCCGCCATGGCGTGATCGCTGCAGAGCTCCTCCGCTACCGCCCACCTGGACGAATATACTGTACGCTGAGAAGCGATGGCAAAAGAGTAGGATAGCAAACTAGGGTTTCCACTTGACACTGCCTAGCCGGACCTAACTCTTCGAAGGCCTTCCACACTACTCGGCAGTCGGTATTTGTTTTTTGTTTTTCGAGCCGGGGTCAGAGACGAGCACGCTGGGCGCCCACGTGCTCGACGCCCATTTGCTGTTTCAAGAGTTGCGTCATAGGGGCATACAATGAGTGAAAAAAAAATCGATTAATTAGTTGATGTTTTTTTGTTGGAGAGACTTTGTTATTAAGGTTTCTCTAAACTTTACGAACATTTTTTTAAGGTTTCTCTAAACTTTACTAACATTTTTATAAAAAAAAGTTACAACCCATTATGGTGGAGGTGGCCTAACGTGAGCTTGACGAAGGTGGAGGAGAAGGCATGGAAGAAGAAGCGTTGGGATCGGCATTGATGGCGGCGTGCACGATGGGCCGCATGAGGGGGTTATGAGCAACCTTCGAGTCCCCTATGAGAAGGCCCCAGCCGATGAATACCGAAGATCATAATAGTATGTGTCAAAGATTAGTGACGTGAGGTCGTTTCTGCAGCGATCCGCGTCCCTTCCGAAACCTCCGCGTATTATTAATTAAATCTTGGGGTATTCATAATAACCTTAGAAATGAACATTTTGAGTGAAATACACGAGGGAGCAGAGCGTCCTAATGTTGCCATCACCGACTCGTTAGGGGTATAAAAGGTTCATGCCTTTGATGAGATTGACATTGGAGGAGGAAGAGAGAGGGATGTTGATGCTTGATTAGGAAGAGGTGGAGGAAAAGATGACGGGCGATGGTGCTGAGGAGAACCCTACGTTGGAATTCTGTAGGCTCTATAACAAGCAACAAACTAGTAGCATATGGCTTACTGTTGCATCGAGTAAGTGTTACGCCATATTTGAGAGCCCATATTTACATACTGATATCAACCAATGCAAATAGTGGAGAAGGTTGTATTACATAGAAAATAAACGGATTCGATCTTCTGAAGTCATTATTATTAGTCTACTTAAGTAGTTGTTGTGTCGCTCCCCCTCACAAGCGAGGGATCTCGAGGCACTACCACGTGCTACAGACAACAACGCATGTAGCAAGCGAGTGGGGATAGTTGGCATGTAGCAAGCGAGTGGGGATAGTTGGCATCGTACCGCAAGCGGTGCAAGATCAAGGGCTAGTGGGCATGGCGACTTAGAACGCAGCTGCAGTCAAAGGTGAGCGAAGGTTGAGTGGAGGTCAAGAAGGGTTGGGTGAGGGACAGAGATCGAGTGGAGCACAGAGATTAAAACCAAGGTGATGACCAAGAGTTGGTAGAGTCAATTAAGATCAGAATAGGTGCGGGGAGGGCACCAAGTAGCTCACGAGACGACCGAGGGACGATTGAGGGTGAAAGTGACTAACTAGTGAGGCGGTGGCTAGCAAGGCTGACGACGAGCCAATGGCTTAGTGATGGAGATCACAAGGCCAACTAATGACAGTTAATATACGAGGGCATAAGCAAGTTCTCAATGGGCAACAACGTGATCAATGAGAGATGATGCTCGTGTTGGGAGGGTGGGTGGAGACGGTATCCATAATAATCTACATATCAATGATGGACAGCTACGTATCATCTACATATATGTTCTATGTTACGTGAGGCAAGCTTCACACAATCTCACAAAAATCAAATATTGTTACCAAATAGACATCTTTTAAACTATAACTAACCTTAACCTATCTCTAAAGGAAAGAAGCTAGTGACACGTGGCCGACGTGAGGGCGAAGAGAGAAAAAGGCACACTAACACAATGTCAGATCGGTAAAATACTCCAAGCGTAAAATTTGAGGAGGGGATGAGGTGGGGCCAGAGAGGAGGGGAGTGTGAAATTTCCTTCGTCTCCTCCATGGTCCAGATGGCGAGAGGAGAAGGGCATGGAAATTACCCCTCCTCCCGCTTATATAAAGCCACCCCTTCCAGTAGTTTTTTTTTAATAGTGGTGTGGTACTTTAAAAAAAATAGTTCACCTATTTAATAATTTTTGAAGTTTAGCTTTTTTTTTTAAGGTACTAAGCTACACATGCCACGATTGCAACTAAAGATGTGAGTGTCATGAGAAAGTCGGTTTAAATATATATTTTTAGCATATACTTCTTCCTTTTTTTAGCTAAATCTACTCTCTCTCTCTCTAGGAGAGGTTTTTTAATGTTTTTTGTTTTGTTTAAATGGAAAAAATAAATTTCTTTTTTTCTAGGGAAAATGAGAGGAGAAGGCGAGTGAGAGAAAGAAAGGAGAGAAAGAGAGACAGAGAGACGAAAATATATATATATATTTGCAAAGGTCTTGGCTAATAGGTTGCAACACTTTCTTCCTACTTTGATTCATCCAAGGTAATATGGATTTATTAAAGGTCATAATTTCCCATGGTATTGACATCAAAATCAGAGATTGTCCTCTTTCTAAACTTTGATTAGCCTTTTAAAGTGATTAAAGATTACAAAGCTCATAGAATAAGCATACAACCCTCGACACCACCCAATCTCTCTAGGCATTAAACCTACACGTAGTTAGCTTTAATCTTACTAATACCAATAAGAGCTCTAATGCCATTTGTTGGTTAGAGCTATAGCTTAACCGACAAGACTAAACATGATTAGAGAATGAGAATTATTAAACAAGACCAAGTGTGTGATAAGCTCACAAAGAGCCAAAAACACTAAGCTTATTGTTTTATTAGAGCAACACCTATCACAATACATGCCTCAAGTGGCATGATAAGCTAGAGAGAGATAGGGGAAAATGAGAGGAGCAGGGAGAGAGAGAGAGGGGAAGGGGAAGAGAGAGAGAGAGAGAGAGAGAGAGAGAGAATAGTATTTACTTGCTTTTTTTAAGTGTTTGTTTTGTTTTAAATGGAAAAAATTAGAGAGAGTCTAAATGAAAGGAGAAGGGAGAGAGAGAGGGAAAGAGTGAAAAAAAGGAGAAGAGAGAGAGAGAGAGAGAGAGAGAGAGAGAGAGAGAGAGAGAGCTCTACTCACCAACATCCACCTCAACGCTCCACTCATCGCACCAAGCACACCATGAGATACCATCCTTCAATGGTTTTATAGGGCTTCTTGGATGGAGAGGAGAGAGAGAGAGAGAGAGAGAGAGAGAACGGCTAGGGAGAGAGGGATTTTCTTTACATCTAGTATTCTTGTTATTCCTCTCTCCAGAGAGCCACCGCGTGTGGCATCTCTCCGCTTAGCCATGTGGCAACTCCCTCAGTGCCCATGATCGAGACTCGAGCTTTCGACTCCCGAGTGGTTGCACTATCATCAACAACTGATGGGTGAAATTAACCCACACCACACACACACACGCACACACACACACACACACGCACACACAAATATATTCATAGATAACATTTCTATAGATTTATAAAAAAATTAGTATGCATGAATTTATTATTGTCCCTTTGTCTTTCAACATTCATTTATCCTCCCAAAGATTGTATTGATAGGGTGAGACGTATGAGTTTCATCCTTTCTCTTGAAGAGGTAAGTCATCTCATAATCCACATCTCTCATAATCCATTAATGGGATTAAAAGTTCTCTTTTATTAAAATGGTTTTGGGTGTACACAATATAAATTTAATATAGATTTATATTGTGTACACAATATAAATTTGAGTGAAAATGCTCAGCTGAAGTTTGAGCAAAAATTTTTAGTTGAACTTAAAATTATAAATGAATCTTCTACAGCCAATAATTAGATTTCTTAAATTTAAGTACAAATATTTATTCTATATATCTTATTTATAAATTTAATGTTCATTCACATACAGAGATGAAATGGTTTTAGGAGTTTTTGAATATTTTGATATTAATTAAAGTGATATACATTTGAAATTATTGTTCTTATTATAATATTATTGTTTAACAATATGGGTAGTAAGGAGGATAAAGGTGTTGGTACAATTGCTTCAAAGTCTCAATGTGGTGGAATAGGGAATTGTAGAAGAAATTCATTGTGTGCTCAAGAGCGATCTTGCATGATATAAATGTGCCATTTTTTAAATCCACAAACTGCATTTCGCGCATTACAAAGATGATAAAGGTGAAGGTCAGAGGGTGAGAAGGTTCTTTGACATGAATAAATGGCGCCACTGTCAAGGAGGGACTACTCTTGTGGATGAGGAAAGAAGGTTCTTTGACACGAACAAATGTAGCGACACAATAGGAGAGGGACTAATTTTGGATGAGGGGAGGAAGTACAGCCATCTTCTTCTTAAATTCTTTCATTATTCTCACTTAATCATGCTCATGGATGCAAATCCTTGGTTAATGTTGAGGAAATGTGTTCGAGAGTAGTGTATTGAATGGATTAGAGTGTTTATTGAGTGGATTTATATGATTCAAGTAGGTTTTCATAGTAATCATAGCCCTTTTTTGTTGTTTTTTATTACTATTTTTATACATTCTTTGTCTCAAGGGAGTGATGGAATGAAGAGAAATATCTCCCAGATTGAGGTAGGTTATCTCTCCATTTAGTTATTATAATCATTACCATGAGCATTAGGCATAGGTTAATTAGGTAGTTAGTGTATATTAGACTTAGCTTAATTAGATAATTAGTGTATATTAGCATTCTTTTCATTTTTTGAGTCTTGTCATTTATCTTTGTATTTGTTGTTTTTATCTATTTTGAGTGGTTAATATTGGCATTAAGGTGTTGTTATGCATCACTATTATTCTAGGTGGGCCAAAAAACATTTAAAAAAACCAAAAACTTATTATAACTGTGTATTTTTGCTCTCTGGAAATTGTTCTCCATGAGTTGTTAATCTTGGCATTAAGGTGTTATGCTAGATAGGCCAAATTTTTTTTTAAAAAAAATCCTTAAAAAGCCCAAAACATCTTTGCTTTCTAGAATTTTTAAAATACCGATCAATTTTTAAATCATTCAGCAATCGGATCATCCATCCAAAATTCGATTGAGTAGTGTGGAAAAAGGGGGTGAAGATTGATCAAAACATACTCAAGGTGGATCAAAGCTTGTACAAAACATCATGAATATGAGAGACAAAAACTGGTATATGCAGAAAATTGCTTTGAGATTAACACAAGAAGACACTAATTATGATTAGGCATGAACCAAACTTACATAATCACTTGATCACGACTTGTACCTTATTTAGAGACTCCTCTACCCTATTTTTAGTTGCATGAGTTGCATGAACCATATGCACCAACCATTTGTAGGCTTTACACACCAACCACCACTGACCACTAGCCTAATCACCACATATTAAATTGGACTAAGGAGTTGGGATTACATTTGTAGGCTTTACACACCAACCACTGACCACTAGCCTAACCACCACATATTAAATTGGACTAAGGAGTTGGGATTACATTTGTAGGCTTTACACACCAACCAACTGACCACTAGCCTAACCACCACATATTAAATTGGACTAAGGAGTTGGGATTACATTTGTCCAACAATTGGACAAATGTAATCCCAACTCCTTAGTCCAATTTAATATGTGGTGGTTAGGCTAGTGGTCAGTTGGTTGGTGTGTAAAGCCTACAAATGGTTGGTGCATATGGTTCATGCAACTCATGCAACTAAAAATAGGGTAGAGGAGTCTCTAAATAAGGTACAAGTCGTGATCAAGTGATTATGTAAGTTTGGTTCATGCCCCTAATCATAATTAGTGTCTTCTTGTGTTAATCTCAAAGTAATTTTCTGCATATACCAGTTTTTGTCTCTCATATTCATGATGTTTTGTACAAGCTTTGATCCACCTTGAGTATGTTTTGATCAATCTTCATAGCTGAATTATCATATCCAACATTTGGTATTAGAGCATGACCCAATTAGGTTTAGTTGATTAGCAAAAACCCTAATCTATCTCTTAATCACCATAGCCAGTTTTTCTCTGTAAAGCCCCCCTTGATGTGAACTCTTGGGAAAATAAGAGTATACTTGAATGAGTCAACACAAGAAAAATAGAGTTACAAGAGTGTGCACACAAGGCATCGGGATATGATGGGATTGATGGTGCGATTGCTGAAGTATACCAAAAATAGGGTGTATACTTGAATGAGTCAACACAAGACTCTAGGAATATTTCACGTGAACAAGAGTGCCTATGGATGCTTCCACCTTACAAAACTTCCCCTTATGAATAAGAATCCCCAAATATGTAGCATAGAGGCCTTGAATTTGACAAAAAGTGTACAAAAAAGAAAGCCCCAAAAATTGAGTGTACCTCTGTGAACAAGATGCTGGTGTGAGCTGACACTCGTCTTCCCTCTTTCCCTTAAACACACAAGGGATAGCAAAGCCGAGTTGGAGGAGAAGCCTGGAGGAGAAGCTATGGGGATGATGCTATAATCTCAAACAGTGGGTTGAGTTATGAGGTGAGCTTGTCTCAGAGCCAACTGAGGTGGGGCTAAGCAGCACAGGCTGTAGTGGGCGCATGCGCTAGATAGGGACGTGGACTACCGATGGCGGTAGTGTTGGCTGCAGTGGCTCTACCCGGCTAGCCGGCAGTGGTGGTTCAATGGGCACTAGCGCTGCCCATGTGTGAAAGAAAGCTACACCTAGATTAGCATGAGATTAGCTGACGATGGTGGGGCACTAGCGCCGCCTGTCTATGAAAGAAAGCTACACCTAGATTAGCCTAGCTTAGGATGATTAGCCAATATTAGCGAGAAAAATAAAGATATCTAAAGGTAGCCAAAGGTTTCAAAGGGTGTCCAAAGGTACAAAAGTCCTAGGGCTAGTGCCTTTTATAGTCCCAAGGTCCTCATGCCCTAACACCATGTGTAAATGCCCCTAAGCCCTATGTGCCTATCCCCCATATACATGCGTAAACCTACAATCCCCTTTGTTACAAACCATTCCCTCTAATGATTTCGTCCTTGAAATCAAAGGGTGGTCGTGCATAAAAGACATACAAAGGCTATATACAAAAGCCCAAAAATATCACATCCAAAGCTGAATGTCGATGTCGTCATCAATATGACCCCTCTTGGATTAAATGGAAAATAATATAGTGTAATGTCGATGATGAAGCTAACAATAAGTCAAATATGAAGCCAAGGAGTCGTATAGGACCCCACGATCAAATGGAAAGGATAGCAGACTCCCGTCATAATGAAGCTAATCATGCGACCGCCTGGATCGAAGGGAAATCTAGACCATCCAAAATCCAAAAGAATGGCCCTCCACCCACCTAGATCAAAGGGTAAATATGGAAGAACAACGTTGATGATGAGGCTAGTCCCAAAACCTCTTGGGTCGAAGGGAAAACCAACAATGAGCCCATTTTGATAGGTGTAATGTGACTCCAACACTAAAGACATCCACACAATGGAGTTGAAACTCATGGCCGAAATGTCAAAATGTCCTAGCACAAAAGAACCATTGTGCATGTGCCATAGGTGCATCTGAATGTCAAGCCACATAATAAAAAACTAGACATTGTAAATGGCAAATGATGCACCCAAAAGTAAATGTCGCGACTCCGCAAAACATAGGGTTGTGTCGATAATCACGGAAACCAACTGCACATAGCTCTTTGTCAGCATCATGCCAAGTCAGATGGGAATCAATGCCATTGCCCGATGTAGCACAACTCGAAACATCTAAGGCACAATCCACTATATCCATGTATGTATATGTATGACTTGAACTATGCATCACATCCTCATGTGTAAATACCTCTATGTGAGCATGATCCTCCAAGATAAGAATATGACCAATAGGATCATTAGCGTCATCATCACTAAAGACTGACAACGTGTCCACACATGAGAGATAAATGGAATCATCATTCATAAAATCCGTAACCCTGGAATCTCCAAGGTCATTGAAGTAATCCTCATAGGTAGGATCTATCTCCATTAATAATGGATCTAAGAAAATAGCCAAGTCAAACGTGAAACTCTCTAGATCCATATGAATAATCATGTGTCTCCTATGAGATCTCACCTCAATAAAATCAATACTACCCTCATGCACTATACTTGACTGCTCAAATATATATAGACTATACCCAAACAAACAAGGCTAGTTGTACTATAAAGGCTAGGAGTAGTGGTATCATGAACATCTCCACATGCGAAAGCCCTAGAAGAATACCTTGTCCTATTTAGCATAAGGAACTCATGCCTATGCCCATAAGTATCCCAAGAACCCACATGTGAAGTATCACTAAACTCATGTGCTATACAGGATGAATCACTAATTAAATGCACTCTATCCTCTCGAATGCCCCCATGATCAAGTAATGTATCCACATGATCCATAGGAAGGAAGAAAGGCGTATAAGTATCAATGCTTAGTGTGCTCACTGCCATCTATGTCCTTGAGATCATGCCCACAAATTCCAAATCACACATAACACCATCACACATATCAACATCACGTGCATGTGTAATATCAATACTATCATGTGCACGTTGTGCTCATGTATCAATACCATCACACGTGTGTGTGCAATTGATACATCATCATGTGTGTGTATATGAGATACATTATCATCATCATCTGTGTCAATGTTGATGCTGTATACATCCTCAGTAATATAATCATGACTACTCAAGAATGTAGGACACCTGAATAAATGATCATAGGAATCATCCCAACTGATAAAAACTGACCCATCTGCCTCTAAGAAATATCTCAATGCCCCATAGTCAAGGGATCGTCGAATGTACCAATCTCTCTCATTCCATAGAGGATGAACATGTGTAGACAATGAACTCTGCAACTCCATCCTCCATCTATGGTCTGAATGGACTATCTCCTCATCATGAGAGATAGATGGTGAAGGATCCAAATTATGGCCAAAGTCTAGATGTCCCAAAATTATGCACAAAGTCGACAAAGGTGATATATAATCTGAATGTGTTGATACAGTGTACAAAGAATCCCCAATAAAAATCTAGCATCACACATGCATCCCCAATCATCAAGAGTGACAAAATGATATCATCTCATCAAAGAAAGAAAGGACCATGGCTAGCAGCAGAAGGGTAGTGGTAATAAACCATGGTTGCACATGACCACCACCCAACAATGCTCAAAGCGTGTGAACAAGGTCTATAAAACCCAAAGTATGCAAAACAAACCCACAATATGCTATGCATATGAACAAGGTTTATAAAACCCAAAGTATGCAAAACAAACCCACAATATGCTATGCATGTGAGCAATGCTCAAAGTAAAAAGAAAAAGGAGGTGCATTGCCTGCAAACAAGCCCATACAATCTACCAAAGAGTACTCATGCATGAAAGAACTCTGAATGTGTAAACAACCCCTCACAAGTGCTCAAGGCATGTAAACAACTCCAATGACCCGCATGTAGCATGTGAACACCTCAAAGCATACATGTGAATAGCCCAAAATAATGCACCAACATCCTATCCCTCACACCGCATGTGAACGAGCCACCAAATCATCCCTATGTAAACAACCCCATGGTGTGGATAATAAGGAATGTGAGTGGTTAAGGGTAAATGGACAAAATGTTTTAACACTTCCTTTTCCACACCTTGGCCATTTCTTCTCTATATTATCTTAAGGAAGAGTTTCACAACGCTGCCATGTGGCAAGAATTTGGAGGTTTGGGAAGGGGAGGAAGAGGTTTGAGGAAGTTTGGGTAGAATTTGAATTTGGAGTCTTAAAAGATGTGTGAAGCACAGGTTACACACTAGTTGTTTTTTAAGCTCCTTCACCTTCACGCTGGCGGTTAGGGGACTCTTTCTCCTTCACGATTCGCAGCGAGGAGACTCTTTCTCCTTCATGATTCATGTTATATTCTCTCCCTTCTTCTCATGCACTGGCATGGCTAGCTCTACCAGAGTTGAGAGTTCTTTACTCGCCTCTTATTCTTTGTTCAGTGAAGCCGGCAGTAGATCCAACAATGCTGCCAAAAACTTTCGTCAACGTTTTTGGCAAAGGCCCCGCTTCTTCACCTCCGATGCAATACCATTCACACCTTCTCTATCCAAGAAGGCGGACCTAATGGCGGATCAGTACCCCTTCCATTCACACTCCTAGGCTCGGAGTCCGGTTCAGATACTAGTGCTTCACCTGCCCCACAAAATTAGTGGAATTCGGAACCTGTGCGACTGTCTTCGTCTGCATGTTCTTGATTTTTTGCTCTCACCCCATAGTTAACACACAACTGGTCCCCAAAGAACTTTTCCCACAACTTTTCACCAACACGAGCCCTTACCTTGTTTTCAACAAGTAGAAGCCATGTCTTCCATGATGCCACCCCTCCATCGTCGTCATCACTCTTTCACTCTATGTGCTCGTGAACCTTAGAGCTTTAAAGCTCAAGGATGGCTAGGCATTGTTTGACCCCAAAAAGATCATCCAAGTCTTCACATGTGTGATTTGGCCTATTAGCAAGCCTGATGATTCACTCTATAAGCAATTAGGTGCCAGGTATCAGCATAGTAAAGTTTCCCAGAAGCATGATTCGACCTATCCTCTCAAAGGAGGACAATCTACATCGCCTGCTATTAGCTAGTAGATATCTGTACCAAAAAGATGATGGCACAGGTGTGGTGCAATGGTGGGTGAGTGGATGGGTACAGGAGGTGGAATAGCTCAACAAGGGAATGTTATGGAGCTTCTTTGCTGATCAAAACTATTATTGTTTTAGCAATTCAATCAGTCCCGTGCATGCTTTGGTTGAATTCTTACATCTTTTCTCATACATGTGTAGGCTATTTCAGTCTAAGTCAGTAGTCTTCTGTCAATTGACACCTTGAACGGAAGATCTTCCACATGAAACAATGTGCTACACTAAAAGTATGAATGTTTTTTATACCCTTCATCCTTGCTTACATCTGCTTAAGTCTGCTAAATAAGCATTCATTTATCTTTCCCAGCAATGTCCTGACACTAATTGCAGGTTAGGAACCTTGTGATGTATGGCTTACACCAGTGGACTAGGTTCAATTCTCAGCAGGGCTTACATTGAAAGTTGTTGCTAAAAGCTTGTAAATCGTTTGTATCTTGCTTTCTATAAATGTGTCTCTATTCAATGTGTCTCTATAAATGTATCTTGCTTTCTATAAATGTGTCTCTATTCAATGTGTCTTGACAAGAAATCAAAATTCATTCAAATTGATCACTAATCATATTGATTAATAGATCAATGTTGTAAACTCATTCTTGGTCAAGAAGTTGTCATGATCACTTCAAACCACCAAGTGTGCAATAATCTTGCATTTCTTCCAACAAGATTTAATAATCTTATTTACTTGCATCAAATTAAGCAAGAACACTACAGTTGTGCTTATCTTGTATCAAACTTTATAACATTTCTTGATTTCTTTGTAGTTTTAACAATTTGCTCTTAAAGAAACATAATTCTCGTAAAGAAATAATTAAGATTACGAAAGTTTCAATCAAGAATCACTCATTGTTGCTTCAAGATTTGATTTATGTATTTCTTTATAAATCTACACCAAGAAACTTGTAAACAATACTCTACACAACAACTTTGCATAGATCTACTTACACAACTGTGAACTGCACCACTCTGCGCATAACATATTATGTAAACAAAACTGCACTCTACACTATAATCTGTTGTGCTCTGCACATAATTGCTCAAACATGCATCAAAACCGTAAACTACATTGAAATCTATATAAAATCTTCAATCTGCACCAATTCTTGATAAGAACTGCACTAAAATTTGTACAACAACCTTCAATATTCTTCAAAACTACCAAGATTCCCCAGAACTAGGCAAATGTAGAAGGAAACTAAGGTTTATGAATAGATTTGATGACAAGAAACTCTAATCAAGGAGCTTTAGCAAGGTTTATGATAGATTTAATGACAAGAAGCTCTAATCAAGGAGATTTAGAAAGAAAAGTCCAAGAAAAGTACTTAGAAAATGACTGAAAACCTTAATTTGAAAATCAAGATTCTCTCAAATCTGTGCAGAAATTAGTGTTTTTGAAATCTATGATTAGCATGTATTTGAAAATGATTTTTATTTATCCCATTGCTAATCCACTTAAAGCAGAATCAACAAAAAATATGAAAATTGTGTAAAAGTACGAATTCAAAAATGGATTAAGTACTAATCACTCTTTAATTAATACATTAAGATCTAAGCCAAGAGCTTTGATACCAGTAAAATAAAGCTACACCTTGTTGGAGAATGCAACAGTGGAAGCATAGACAAGAAGAGAGAGAGAGAGAGCTTATGGACAAGATCACCTTTTATAATAGCATGAAGCTTTACAATGGCCATAGCCAGCAAAAGGAGTAGTACAGAGTGCTTGGAATGGATAACTACATGTGAATAATGGGAGGTTGTAACAACAACAAAGTGTCCTAGTGGTGCACATGCACATGGGGATGGGCCTAGGCACATGAGGTTAGGGTCCATTTACACATATGGGGCACATGGGACCCTGGGGGGTATAAATAGGAGATTACTATCATGTATTGGGATCTTTTTACTCACGTTATGATCTTTTACTCATTTTATGACATTTGGACATCTACTTTCCTTGGAATATGTATTCTCTTGGATATGGTGCAAACTCCCATGAGTGCTCTAGTATTGCTCCCTATGATGAGCTTCCTCTAGGTGAGAGGTTAACACACCACACTTCCATAGTTGCTTGCATTGGTATCAGAGCCCTTGGCTTAGGTCCTTGCTAAGGCAGTGATTAGTGTTAATCATTTTTAAAATTAATTTTCACACAATTTTCAGATTTGCTAATTTCTTGTTTGACAAAATTAGCAAAGAGATTTCTGTTAATCATTTTCGAATTTACAATAAACACTATTTTTTGAACCCTAATCCAATTTACTCTTTGGTTCTTGAACTTCTTGATCTTTTTAATCTTGATTTTCTTGATTTTCAAATTAGGGTTTACAGAGATTTTATCAACCAAAATTGAGAGATTTTCTTACATTATCTTGCTTAGAGAGCTTGCAGTTTCAATTATTAATCCATTAAGCCTCTATTTCTGTCCTATTGTTCAAAATCTTGGAGTTCTTGGAGAATATTTACAAGAAGCTTGGTTTCTTAAAAGCAATTTTGTAAAAAATTTCATTGCAGTTTCAAAGACGGTGGCAGATTGTGCAGAATATTCAGATTACAAAGTTCATGCAGAGTACAATTTGTTGTGCAATATTTAGATTTCTATGCAGATTATTGTGTAGAGTACAAATTGCTGTGTAGAACAGAGTTCTGGTGCACATGATGCCACTCACATCTCCACCCTCCATCTTGTCCCTAATTTAGCCCATCTTGCCCATTTTTTAACTTGTTCCCACTCATTTTTTTTAACATCTCCCATTTATCACTTGGCCTTTCCACCCTTACTTGTGCTAGTGGTGGTTCCCACGCATGATAAGTATGCATTGAGTTAGGGGTGTTCACATATGCGGTGATGGAGTTCGTCCTCATGCCTTGAGTTTGTGGAGATAGTTCATGTGTAGTGTGGGCATATTGGGTGATTGTTCACACGTGTGAGGTGTGTCACACGCGTTGATGTTTTATTTGAGGTTGTTCACATGTTTTGAGCCTTATGGTGGTGGTTAGTGTGTTGTGTGGTTGATTTTAGTGTATTTTGGGCGTTCACGTGCACACTTTGGGCCATTTTAGTGTATTTAGGGTATTCATGTGCATATTTTAGGCCATTTAGTGTATTTTGGACATTCACACATGCATCTTAGCCTTTGTTCATGCATGGTTGGTCATTTTGAGCATATTGGTGCTTTTTCACACACAGTGTGGGATTCTTGAGTACATTTAGAGGTGTTTCTACACTTTCGGGATGACATGAGTTCCCATTACTACTTCTAGCCCGCCTACGATCGTCGTGCTACCCACCATCTTCATCGCGACATCACTATGTCTCCATCCTAGACTTTGATTGTGCGATATCTGCTCGTATCCTATCACTCTGGCTTCATGGCCGTTATCTTGATTTGCCATTTCAGGTGAGGAGTTACATATCATTTGCCGAGTTCATACATACATTTGGCACATCGTGGCTTCGACCTCTAGATCCTTCTTCATCGACATCATGCTATGATGACACATCATATTCATGTCACATATGGATGTTTGAGCTTCAAATGTTATTGCCTAGCCAGTTTAGGAGGATATTCGTGCACATGGTCTAGATGTTCTACACATGGTGATTTTGTTGAGGATCTATGTGGGTATCTTTACATGGATGGTTCGGCATTGATTGCATATGGGAGGATGTATGTGGGGATTTGATTGAGTGCCCTACGTTTGTGAGCAGAGATGACTATATACCTGAGGATAGGTATCATTATGACATGCATTCTGTGGATGGTGATGATGATATTGATGTTGACACTTGTACATATGGAGATGGTCATACACATACATGTGATGACATTGATGTATCACACCCACATACCTATGATGATGTATCGTGTGCACACACACATGATGATATTGATGTATCACACACGCATACACATGATGATAGTGATACACGTGCACATGATGCCACTGACACATATGTATATGATGATGATGTATGTGAAAGTGAGAGTGAGAGTGATGTGTGTAAGTCAGATCATGTGGGCATGATCTTGATGGGAGAGATGGCGAGCACATCGAGCATTACGAGCGTCATAGAGCTATCTATCTCTATTCCTAGTGATCATAGGGATACATTAGATGACCATAGTGATCTTGATGGGTTTGACTAGTCATGACCATTCGACTAGGCATACATCTTTTATCATACATGGGATTGACACTTCACATGTCGTTGAGCACATCATAGACCATGAGGAGCATAGACCTGAGGTTCTAGTATTAGATGTGTTGGACTACTCCTATAGATTTGTTACATGTGGAGAGCATATATAGCCTCATCATCGACGGGAGCCCTCTATCCTTTCCATTTGATCCAGGGGGTCATATGATTTATGCACCGGTCTTCTGCTACATTCAGTCATGGATGTGATTCTTTTTGGCTGATGAGCTTCCTCTAGGTGAGAGGTTAACACACCACACTTCCATAGTTGCTTGTTGCAGAGGCCCCTTTTATAGTGTTGTGAATGAGGAAGCTGGCCAACTACTCATAGAGTTGGCCGACAATCTCACGACCTACACAAGGAGAGAAAAATACATAAAAGCCCATAAAATAGGCATAGTCCCATAATACTGAGATGCACAATTTCTAACACCCTATGTGCAGCTCATAGTGTGCGAGAGTTTGAAGGAGATAAGCTGATGAAGATGCAACCATGGACCCTCCAGTACTGCAGATACTAAAATCACCTCAGAGAGAGCACCCACCAACCTATTGAAACAAAAATGCCACCACGAACAGCAAGGGACTTTTCTTAGCTCCAAATTCCCACATAAGTGTGTAGTGAACTCCAAGAATAAGATGATGAGCTGCTGGACACACCACACACGTAATCCCCAATAGTGGACACACCACATCCCAAAAAGCCTCGAACCATGTACTCGGAGCAAATCCTGTCCATAATCTTAGATCCACCAAAGATGACCATGTCTTGCTAGATTTTTAATGCTTGGAACTCCGACTCATAGTTCCCATGCACCAGAAAATAAAGCTGCTACCAACCCCCTCTCTCACCCACAAGCCTGCTCTGGCTGGAAGCACATGGGGAAAACTGCATGTATACTAGAGAAGTACACCATCTTGGTCCTCCCAAGCCGGAAGCACCCTGGAAACTCTAGATGAGTTACTAGAAGTATATGTATCATTGTCTTGTGTTGTGTCTTTGCCCTTCTTTTGAGATGAAGACTTGCCCTTGGTCTTGTCCTTCTTCTTGGTGGACAAAAAATCCTTAGAGAGATGTACTCTCTTCCCACATGAGAAGCAACGACTCTGACCTTTCTTCTGAATTGAAGTAAGTGCCTGATTTGAACTGTTAAGAGACACCTTGATCTTACCATGAGAAACGAGGATGGACTCTTCTTCCAAGAGAAGGAGCTAAGGTCATCAGAATCCAATTGAGTGGTTGTGACCGACCTAGCATCGCAAAGTGGTTGTTGTGACCGATCTAGCATCGCAAAGCTCAAGAAACCACATCATACTCTGGGGGAAGCTTGGTGAGGATAACTGCAGCCAACTAAGCAGAGGACAAAGCAGCACCCATTGCCAGTTAACTGGTCATGGATAACTTTGGCCTTTATGAAGGAACGACCACATAGAACTACCAACATGAAATAACTAACCATAGAGTTGCCCTTGTAAAGTAATTGCCTGCATTGATATGAATGTCGAGCAAAGAGATCCTCCAATTTGGACCATACTTGATGTGCACTGGTAAGAGTTTGCATAGCTAGTGAGACCTCCTTTGTAATGGTCACACAGGCAGTGAATGCACCTTTGAATCATGATTCTGCCAGTCTTGTAATTCCACAAGGAATTCATCCTCTTGATCCTGCTCATAGAGCTGGCCAGCAACCTCATGATCTACACAAGGAGAGAAAAATAGATAAAATCCCATAAAATAGGCATAGTCCCATAACACTGAGATGCACAATTTCTAACACACCTAGATTAGCCATTAGTCTAGCTTAGGATGATTATCTAGGATTAGAGAGAAAACTAAAGATGTCTAAAGGTAGTCAATATATCATAAAAGTTTCAAAGGGTTCAAAAGATGTCCAAAGGTACAATAGTTATAGGGCTAGTGCCTTTTATAGTCCCAAGGCCCTCATGCCCTAGCACAGTCTGGTTGCTCTGGCAGTGATAGGCTCATGGGCGGCGATGAGCTTTGAGGTAGTCGGTGATAGGTGAACAACTCCGAGATGGTGGCGATGAGCTTTGAACGGCGGTGACTGGCTTTGAAGCGTGAAGCTCCACTGACTACCAATAGCACCAACTTTGATACCAAATGTTGGCTAGTGTCTAGAGTGCAACCACCCACTAGTGGGGAGAAGAAAGAGAGATGATAATCAACGAGATAATCAGCACAAGCTTCAAGGGATTGAGGAAGCACAAGATGTAGTGGAAACCATAAATTCATTATAGAAGTAGGTCCTTTTTATAGGAGAGACCTCATTAAATATTCTAAAGCATATGCTAGATATGATGCCACTTCATATGCCTTTTAAGAGGCTATTCCCACACAAGAGACTTATACATACCAGCGATTATTCACACACATTGGAATTGCTTTATTTATGGTCTACATTTAGTGCTAGTTTACTCAACCACGTAGCACTTGTTTATTCCCACATTAATCACTATTGTTTAATAGAATATGATGCATGTCTTAGTGCAACTTCATAGATAGTTGGTTTCTTGATAGTGGTGGTGGCCAAATATATGGAGACTACACAAAATGGTCACACTGTTACGTATGCCAACAATGCCTCTCATACTATCAAAGGTTTTGCGAGATAGTTCTCACTACTGCAAGTGGTGATGATCTGTCTTCAAAATGTACTTTTCGCTCCAAGAATTAAAAATAGTCTACTTTCTATGCCCACTCTAGCAAGGGGGTTCTTAATTTTGAATTTACATATGATAAATGCATTGTCCACCACCGTGTGATAGAGAACATGACAAATAGATTGTGCTTATTGGACCTTTAACCAGTGGTTTATACAAATCAGACATGTATGACAAGTGTGATTTTGTTTATCTCATAGACACACTTCTAATGTAATGAAAGATGCCTAGTTGTTGCATTCTAGGTTTGGCCACATTGCCATTGGTGGTTTGCTGCTTTTGCAACAACATGGGATGTTAGAGAATCTTCCTTAACATGATCCACCACCACAAAGATATGTTTGTGAAAGATGCATCCTTGGCAAACTTGCTCACCAACCTTTCCCAAAGAATGCAATAAATTGAGTTGATCACAAGTTGCAGGTCATACATAGTGATGTGTGTGGTCCAATGAGGATTACTTCTTTGGGAGGAAACTTATACTTTGTTACATTCATTGATGACTACAACAAGTATGACTTGTCTTACCCATGAGAAATAATCACAGGTATTTTCTCATTTTCAACACTTTGTTGCTATGCTTGAAAATGAACTTGGCTTAAAAATTCAAACTCTCCCTTCAAACCACAGGGGGGGAATATATGTCTAATGCATTCAAAGATATTTTAGCATTGTGAACTAACCAGCAACACAAATCATATCTAAGCATGCGCGCCTAGTTCACAACATAACAGTATGATGAAAACGACACTTCAACAATGTTTCCATTCTTAAAAAAGTAAAAAAAGAGTATATTTTAGTATTTTTGTAAATGTAAAGATGAGAAGAAACTGACATCAGTCTACAAGCAGTTAAAGAGAAGTGATGTGTGCCTAGAGCCTCCATGCCATTTCACATTTTTTGTAAATGTAAAGATGAGAAGAAACTGACATCAGTCTACAAGCAGTTAAAGAGAAGTGATGTGTGCCTAGAGCCTCCATGCCATTTCACATTTAGCACTTTACTATGCTATAGTCCCAAGGCCTCGGGCAATATGGCTTGGACATGTTGCCCAAGTATGGTATAAGAGAGGTTGTAAGCCTATTTCACTACCATTGGAGCATAACACAATTTCCAGAGTACCCCCAAGTCCTATAAGACTACTTGGAAAGCCATGAAACTGCTGCCGCCCCGCTAAGCTAACTAGAAGGGAATGTCACATGCAACCTGCACTAGAGTGCTATGTGACACACTGGCTCTACATTAGTGCAACATTTCTATAGTAGGATTATCTCTTTAGGAACATTTTGTAGTATGCTATGGCCCCATTGTGAGCCCCAGTCCGCTGGGACATGTCAAGCATGAGCTAGAGGGTTAGTTAGAGCGTGCCCCATTGTGAGCCCCAATCCGAGACATGTTAGGCACAAGCTATGTGGGTTAAGCACGAGCTACGTGGGTCAGTCTCTCTAAAGCCATAGAGCATTTGCACATGTGTCAGTCCTCTTACCCACTTGGGGAATTCATCAGATATGTATATATAGAGGTCAACTCTAGCATTAGACATTGCATTAGCAGGCATTATAGGCACATAAATACACATAGGCTAGCCTATAAGGCATCCCATCACGGGGGCTGCTTGCATATGGGTCTAGCCTATTAAGCATGTTTCCACCTTCAAAGTACCATGGATGGCATGGGCAGCCAGTTGATAGCCTATAGAAGCCTCCATATAGTAGTCAGCCAGCATAAAAGGCCTCTATACAACAGCCGACCTCAACATTGCAGTCAAGCCAGCCTCGAGGGACAACAAAGATAAATGTGAAGCATTTAATGCTATTAAAATAGCATTTTCTTGTCCAATAATTAGGTTGATAGCAATCAATATGAACTGGTCAGCAGAGCAGAAATCATATCTAAGCATACACCAAGTTCACAACATAAATCATCATCACAAATCAGTCTACAAGTAGTTAAAGAGAAGGATGTGTGCCTAGAGCCTCTGGCCTGGCACATACACCAAGTTCACAACATAAATCATCATCACAAATCAGTCTACAAGTAGTCTACAAGTAGTTAAAGAGAAGGATGTGTGCCTAGAGCCTCTGGCCTGGCACATACATTTAGCATTCAACACTTTACTATGCTATAGTCCCAAGGCCTCTGTGAAGAACCTCTTTAGCATTCGGCTAGCATATGTGCATCCCTTAGTTATGGGTTTGCATAGTGGTCATTGAAGAGTTATTCAAGGGAGCTTGGATAGTATATGGTTTAGCCTACATTCGGTCTCCTTCGTCCTTACATTAGGCAGTCCTCAGTCATCTTTCGTACTCATTGTACAAAGTTCTCCAAAGAAATACAAGTAAATACTCCTGCTTGCAAGGGGGGTGCCTTTCATTATGGGGTAATTGGACCAAATAATGTGTCAACTCTATCTTCTTTCTCTCTTCTCTTCTCTCTCAAAGTAAAGTGGATTGCATAAACTCACAAGTTTAAAGAAGACTTTGTTGTTGCGCGTTACAACGATCAACCTATTACATGCTACACCGCAATTGGGATGCAAGAATGGGATCCTATGTTGGAGTGCCTTGATAAGGTGTTGTTTAGACCAATGGGGGCAATCGACAGAAGAACCACAAGGTAGGAAGGACTGTTCGAGTCTACGTGCCCAAGTGTCGTTGACAAAAGGATGTGAGTGAAGGGGATGACGACAAAAGGATGTGAGTGAAGGGGATGACTACACATCGAAAACTTGCAAAGGTCTCACTATTAGTTGATTTGGGTTTATTGGTAGTGAGATTTTCTTTTGGGTTTATGGGTGGTTTGACAATTGGACTATTGAAACGATGTACCTACAAATAATCCCAATTGTACCATCTCTACCCTCCATGGGTATCACTCTACCCACTTAATGGGGAGCCCAAATAAGGAATAAAAGAAGGGTGAAGGGGGGGTTACTTTCACTTACCAGTTGTTTGTCGGAAAGAGCGTGGACGTTGGGGTTTCGTTAATCATCACTTTTTGGAATGCAGCGGTCGGATTAGGTCTTCTTGTCGTCGGTGGCCTCTTTACCAGTGGTGAAATTGTCTTGTTGCGTGGTGTACCAAGTGGCATGCTGTGGGGCAAGGCTTTGAAGCTGTCAGCGATATAGTGCTTGGCCGGGTGTTGCTTGGCTTGAAGTGCCAAGTTGTTGGAGAAGCCGGGACACTAGGCTTTGAAGCTGTCAGCGAGATAGTGCTTGGCTTGAAGTGCCAAGTTGTTGGAGAAGCCGGGACACTAGGCTTGTAGGAGGATTGGTGATGGTGTTAAAGAGGCCAGTTTCTTGTCTTGAAGTGCCGAGGGTAGTTTTTGGAGAACCTTGGGGTGGCTTGGTGTGGCCGTCGATAGTGTTGCCGATTGGTGATGTTAGTATGCCAGCGGTGCGGAGGCTGGTTGCTTAGCTTTGGGATGCCAATGATGAGGATGTTGTTGCGGGAGGTCGAGGGAAAGTGTAGAGGGGTACGCGCACCCACAGGACTAAACGACACATCATGAATCAAGAGGATCTAAGGCTGAAAAGAGGCGTCTTGATCTTGCCTAATCTAGACCGTCAAATTAGGCGTGAACTAGGGGTGAACTTAGGGTATACCATGGGGATTTTTGGGACTTAGAAAAATTTCGAGGGATTGAATCAAGAGGATCTAAGGCTGAAAAGAGGCGTCTTGATCTTGCCTAATCTAAACCGTCAGATTAGGCGTGAACTAGGGGTGAACTTAGGGTATACCATGGGGATTTTTGGGACTTAGAAAAATTCTTGCCTAATCTAGACCGTCAGATTAGGGGTGAACTTAGGGTATACCATGGGGATTTTTGGGACTTAGAAAAATTTCGAGGGATTGAACTCAATGCAAAAGAAGATTCGAACTCGAAACTGGCCGCTCGAATTTTCATCATCCAACCACTATGCTATACATTCTAGCAGGTTGTGGAGAGTGTTTTTAAATTTAAATCTTGGTATTTTTGTTCTCTAGTTTACTCTCTTGCCGGAAAATGTTTCCCTAGTTTACCCCTAATTCACCTAGTTCACACCCCGAGTTTACCCGCGAGTTTACCCCTAGTTTATCCCCGAGTTTACTCGCAGATCACCTGTAGTTCTCTCAAAAATCCAACGATGTTGATCAAATCCCGATCGCAAGGCCTCTTTCCAACCATAGATCCCTCCCGATTCATGATGTGTCACTTAGTCAAAAGAGCGTGCACACACCCTCTGGCTCTCCTCTTATTCTCAACCTCTCACACACATATGCTCTCACAACCCTCCTCTTCGCTTGATGGGGAGAAGCAATCTCTCTCTCTAGCCGTGTTCAAGAGCTGTCTACCGTCCCTCAACGACTCAAGAGCTCTCTCACACCCTTACAAACTCTCAAGCCCTCTTCAAGAGCTCTCCCTCGCGGCACAAATTCTCGTGGTCTCAACGGACAAGGCTACTTCCACCCCCTGAAGCCTTTTTAATGCCACCTGGATGCTTTGCATCAGCAAAAAATGGACTGCCCGCTATCTCTTTGCGCGCTTGGGGACACTCAACGTCTTCGCAACCAGGGATGGAGGATACTCTGTGCATAAGTTGTTCCCAGAGAGCGCAATCACCTTGTGAGGGGGGGGGGGGGGAATTCATGGCCTACAGATCTAGAAGCAGCAAGATTAACGCCCACCAAATTGGGAGGATTCAATGAAGAGGGGTGGTAGCAGCTGCTCTTTCGAGGCTGCGTGAAAGGGACATGGGGGGGCGGGGCGGGGCGGGGCAAAGTTGCTGCCCACCAGCTCCTTGTGGAGGGTCGTCTTCGCCATTAGGCGCGGATAAATGTAGTGCAGACTACCTTGTCAACTGCACTGCTTTCCATGTGGAGCGCCCGACTTTGCCGTTTCCTAACTCAAAACATAAAGGTCGAGTAAAAAAAATTCCGGCAATTTCTTTACAACTACAAAGAGCAACCTCCACACAGAGCACCAAACGAGTGCCCACACACAGACAATGAAAACAAACATGGATCAAGTTTGACAACTCCCTAACCCAACTATGGGCCCAATAGATTTATACCATCCAAAGAGCATGTGAGAGTTAGATTGGAAATAGCTTCCAAGAATAGGGCTTTAAGAGCCAACACCATAGAGTAAGACCACCTTGCCATTATTGGGATGACTATTCAATGCATCATGTCATTATTGTGGATTTCAAGCTATATATATTTGTCTTGTAAACTTGCAACACCGAACTTCTGAATGTTAACTTTCACTATTCGAACCGTGAGTGGGCAAGTAAAGCTATTCGTAAACTTTTTGCTTGCTCGATGCTCGCTGACCCCAAATCGCAATAATCAATTTGAAGCCTCTAGCCTCCAACCTCCTAGAAACTCTTAAGGATGTTTCTCCCACAGCTAGCATGCTATGTGAAGAGCCCGTCATGTATTTCCCACGAATGTTAATGTTACCGATAGGCTATGATCATCTATGTAAAGAATGGAATGCAGTTTGCACTCTTCTCTGTGGAGTGTCTAGACTAGAATCTAGACATAGAGGTATAGCTTCCAAGCTTTACTCTATCACGCAACCCTAGTGCCTGAGAGTAGCGTCTTTTGTATTGCCTCAAACCTGGAATACACCCTTCTTTGTTGAAAACCTTAAAAACTTGCAAAGAGAACTTATCTGCTTTCCTTAAACTAGTACAGGGACCCTAGTGTGTGTATATAAGTAATTATTAGCACGCCCTCCCCGCCTTTGCTTAGCAACACTGCCATTAATGTAAATGGGTGAGTAAAAGTTATTCAAATGTAGATTCAAATGACATAATGGATAATGTAGGCATGGGTATATCATGCACCACATGAGCTAATTGGGAGAATCAAGGGTTGACATAGAGTGAATGGAGGAGTTGGTGGATATATTTGGATGATGCGGATAAATGAAGCTATAGAAAGATGAACTTCCTTTTTTTGCATTTATTTATGTTTGTGATTATATATTGTTTATGCTTATCTTTGTGCCTATCATTAATCATGCATCTTGCGAAGCTAAGCTTTCATCCCAAATTTCTAACTTAAAGAAAGAATGAGAAACAAGAAAAAGAGGATGTCAAAGATGTTGAACAATTCTTCTTCTTCTTCTTCTTTTAATTTCATAAGATGATAGAAGGAAAAAGGGTAAGAAAAAGATGACGATGATTCAAAGGAAGGATGATCCTTTGCTTGAAGCAAGAAGATCTTCTTGGCATTAATATTTTTGTTATTATTTTTCTTATTACAAAACCATAGAACATCAAACCTTATACTTATTACAAAACCATAGGATATGAAGACCACAATCAAGGCTCATGAAAAGCCTTATTTCTTTTAGTTCTTTTATAGCATACCTTGTAAATACGAAGGGCCTTTGAGTTATATGAATGAGATACACATTGTCTCCCACAACTCCGAGGGCAATTCTATAATACATACAACAAAATAAATTTACGTATATTTGATAACAAATTAATTGCCACAAAAGTTTCAACTTGTTTTGAACAATAAAGGATTCAAGATATTGGACCCACAAAGAGCTTGTGATAATTGACATTATAAGAGTTAAACATATAACCATCAAGAAGTACTATATTAATGTTCAACGTATGACATCAAGCCAAGGAAACAAAGTTTGACGACAAGTAATGCACTAGAACACCTCAACACATGATAATTCATTCTATAAAATGTACAACCCAATCAAAGTATGCATTGATGATGACAGATAAATTGCCACAAAATCTTTAACTCAACTTGCATATATAATAAAGGGTTAAAATATACAACTATTAACTATTATAATGTTTTTTGGTCTCTAAACCAGTCATGATGAAGAAGTGCAATCTGCGGGCATGGGTCCATCAACCAGCGCTTGGACTCGGTCCACGACAAGAAGTGCCCATCCAAACATCGAATTCTAGGCTGTCGAATACTGGCACCCCCGAATGAGACGGGACATGGAAAATGTGGCCAGGATGGGTCAAAGATTCTTCCCCACCTCCGAGGAAGTAGAGTTAGATCTCAGAATGAAGGAGCAAGGTGGAACAACAGCTACGAGAATTAAGCTCAAGGAAAGAAGAGCTCGATACTCGATAGGCGAAAGCTGAGCAAAAGGAAACGAGAAGTTTAAACCCACTCCAATCACGAGGTAAGGAACCAAAATTGGTTATGTGAAGAAGTGAGGGAGAAATTCCAAACTTGGAACCCATAAATGAGGAATCTTGACTGGAGGAAGGTTTTACAACCATTGAAGAGGAGGATAACCAAGCAAGAGTGGCGGGTGAAGTGGAGGACCGTCTGTACACCAAAAAGGATATTGAGCAGATGATGAATCACCCTACGTTCCTACAAGAAACAGAACTTCTGATTCTACAAAGACGTACGGAGGCGGCTAATAATGAGCCACTCTAAGGTACAGCGGGGCTGGACCATCCCATGGACCAGAAATACCTAGAAGAGTTAATACATGAAGGGGACGAGGTCTAGGAAGGGGGGGAGCAATTCCTCAAAGGCCAAAGATGGATCCAACCATGGACCTTAATACAGCCACAAGGACAGACTTGTTAAATATGGCAGCAGAGATGGGCCAAGGAATGGTTAGGGAACTAGGCACTGCTCTAGAATCCCGACCCTCCCAGATGAAACCACATATCATTTCTAAACTCGTCCCAAAAGTTCTCTGGGGACGGAGATCCTATCCAACATGTAGAGATTTTTGAATCCACATGTGAAACCTATGGGCTTGTCAGTGATGTGACAATGATTCATGCCTTCTCACTGATCTTGGAAGGAAAAGCTCATCAGTGGTTCCAAACCCTCAAGCCTGAGGATAAGGTCAACTTCACAAGACTCAAGAACGTTTTTGTGCCCAGTTTTGCCCGAAGTGGTGATAGATGGAGCCATGTGGCAGAGTTACATAGTATCAAACAAAAGGAAGTTGAGTTGATGAGAGACTATATGTCTTGTCTTAAGCACTTAAATTTAAGATGCAAATTTCGAGAAAGGTTAACTGATGATCAGTCATTGCCTTACTTCCGGAGAGGGGTTAGAGACCACAAAATGCATGATTACCTGGTACTAGCCCAGCCTGCTACTCTTGATGCATGTTGCAAACTGGCAATTGAATATGAAGATAATATGCTAGAATTGCCACAAAACCGAAAGATGTCAAAACATCTTCAGCAACTACGACTTCGCGTGTCTTGAGTCACCAAGAAATTGGAACTCGAAGCAAGCAAGTCGGAAACATGACGGTGGATGAGCTCAGTAATGCCATATTAGAGAAATTGAAAGTAAAGGAGGAAAGAGAAACATCTGGGCATGGGCATAATTATCTTTACCCCTATAGGGAATTGGTATGGTACTCTATGTGCAGATTGAATCACACTACCACGGAGTCCACAATTAAGAGCAAGGCCATTACTCTATTGTGCCCACTGTGCAAAATTAGGAAATCATGAGTCACCGAGTGCCCAAACAAGAATATGGTTCATGTGCACCAACCCCAACAAATGGCCGCTACACCCAATGACATGCCAATACTCACCTGTACTAAATGTGGGATTGATCATTTGATCAAGGATTGTCCATACCACGCAAGTGGTTCGACTTCTACTGCCAATCAAGCCACTATCTGGACCATTAGTGTACAACCTGGGAATATCACACCACTCAACGTCCTAACAAGAGCTCAAGCTCAATTAGGAGACAAGGGAAAGAATCGAGTGGATGCGACTGTTTCCAAAACTGGAGAAGAGTGAAAAAAGTGGGAAAGTGTTAAAACCCTAAGATCTCTCTAGATAATTGTTATACATAAACATGCATAAATCAGGCATAAACTCAACCACCCAACCACCCCTGAGTCCAAGGGATGCACACATGAATCATAAATGAAATACATCACAATGAAATACATCATACCTCTACCTTGATGTCTCATACCATCAAGAGGTATAACACAATCCAATAGCATGTAGCTATAGTGTGAAATGGTAGGTGAGTAGATATGGACCTCTACACAAGAAGAGACCATAGCATAAGCCTCCAAGCCCCCAAGCCTCCCTTGAGGGCCCTCCTATTATATAGGAGGGTCCTCAAGTGACTCTTGACTTTCCATTTCTCATGTGTGACCCTTGGATGCCTGACCCTAACATTAACCCTTAAGGTTAGTCCTAACCCATGCTCCACTAGAGCTTGTTCCCATGCTCCCATGATCCCATGCTCACAAGCCTAATGTGGGTTAGCCTCCTAGTATATGCACACATAATGTGCATATAGCAGTAAGGGTGACACAAGGGTCACAATCCAAGATGGATCTGAAGAAGACACAGTCGACACCGGATCCACCCAATTGAGGGAAGAGGGGGATCAAAGGATCAATCACAAGGGTTCGAACCAAGAAGAGCAAAGGGAGCAACCAACAACTCCTAAAGGGGTCAGTGAATACCCCAATGCCGACGAGGAAATAAGGAAGCTCAAAGATGCCAGGGCTTAGTCGAAGAGTGCCAACGGCTTCATGAAGCCAAGCTAAGGGCCAACCGGGTTAGGGTTACAGTTTATCCACGAAACGAGCCAACTAGGGAAAGGGAATTAGACGTGCCTACCCCAATTCCGGAAGAAACAGAAGAGGGGTCCCAAAGCAAACACACTGTCCAGAATGTTTGAGGAAAATGTGTTGGGGGAGTCCATCCATTCCTTCCCTATGGAGGAATATGAGGCACATACATGGGGAGAACTCTCTATCTCCAATGAACCCAGAGACATAGAAGTCTCGCGGCTATGTTGTCCACGCCTAGGGCAATCGTTATGCAATTCACCAACCCTATGGACAGACATAAAAGAATGGGTGGAAGGTAGACTAAAGCCAGCCGATCCTATAGATGAGACTCTACCACCTTTGGCAGAAAGAGCCTTGAGACACACAAGGAAAACCCGAGTCATTAAGATACCAGCTTATGGTGTTGAAGCAGTTATGTCGCCATGGAATACCTAGTCCCAAACTTAAGGATTGCTGTATAAGAGCATCTGGCGGAGAATGCATTAGCTGAAAGGCTAATTGACTTAGAGAAGCTTGATGAGACAAGGCTGATAGCATCACATGGACTCATGGTTGAGAAACTACGCAGGAAACATTGGTTCGACAAAAACCTTAAGCAAAAATAACTGGAAACGGGGGACCTTGTCCTTATGTATGATGGTGTCAGAAGCACCAAGAAAAAGAAACTCAATACGAAGGCCTGGGACCATTCCGAGTATCAGAGATCACACCTCAGGGGTCTGTTCGAATTGAGACAATTGATGGAGGGTTACATCAATGGAAGTAAATTAAAAAAATATTTTGGACCACTCACCCAAGAGATGCTCTTACAAGAACATCTCTTAAAACAACATAAAACAGCTTGCAAAGGAAAAAATCGAGCAGGCTCAAGAAGAAGCTAAGGCTAGGGAGGCCAAAGCCAAGCCAAAGCCAAACAATTGCTACACAATAGACTGATACATGTCAACGTGGCTTCTCTGACTCTCTTGGATGAAGAGGAACTAAACATTGAGCCAGCACAACTCAAGGTGGGACTTACTATAGCTAAAGGTCATGCAACAAGCATTGCATTAATAAATATGCTATCGAGTCATAACTTGATCTCATATGAAACCTGGGTAGCATTAGATAGACCACACCTTGAACCCACTGATGTGCAAGTACGTAGTATTCACTTGATAACCACAAAAGCCAAGGGATTTTTAAATGTTAACATTTCCATTAGAAATGATTCCTCGGTCGTCGCGGGAAGGTGTTTATCATGCCTACAGGTTCCATGGAAGAAGAAATGATTCTAGGACGATCTTAGATCTATGCAAGTAAATGCAATATCCAATGGAAAGAAAGGACAGAATTTTTAAGCTTGGGCGACAAGGTCATGTCCATACCCTTATGGAACTTGACAAAGAGGGGGAAACACATCATAACCGATGAACAAACAACGAGTATACTAGCAACACCATAGAAAACAGAACCAACATCCGTCCCACGAAGCTTGCACACCCAATACCCAACATCTAAGGGAACACAGAAGTGGGTGCCCAAGGTTCAACTTCAAGATCAACCAGACAAAAAGGACAAAATGAATGAGAAGGGGACAACAAGAAGAATCTATAAAAAAATTCAAAAGTTAGACCTTGCTGACACAAACCGATTGGCAAGACTCCAAGCATCTCAAGGGACCTCAAAGGTTCCATAAGCAATGGATCCGAAAGGACCTACTGCGAGCACAAGGATACTACCAAGGCAATATGGCAATATGGGTACCCAAACCCCACTCAGTGGGGCCAATGCCACAAGCAGTTCAAATCATAAAAAAGAGGGTGGTAAGAGCATACAACATCAACTCCCAACTCAAGCAAGAACCTCGCCAACCCTTGTGTGGAGGAAAAAGACAACTCGGCCAAATGGGTTGGGAATTGCCAAAGCAACGAAAGAACCCACTCTGATTACAGAACTGAACAAGGAACCTAAAGGTAGAAATAAAGAAGTTCAGCAAGGAGACACAAATAGAAGCCCTCCACCACAAGGCACAGTGACAACATTGTTCAGTTGGGTGGAAAGAACAACAAAAAACTCTCACATAGAGCTAAAACATCTGCATCAACAAATGCCCAAAAGTGCTCAGGTGACCCCTTGGTTCTCGTGGGGCAATAAAACAAAAGGGGTACCACTGGTTACACAATGGATACGAGGTAAGCAAGGTATCATTCACTCATCATGTGCATGTTTGACTGCTTGAGCATGAAGGAAAAAATGAGAAGGTATCAATCTTATGCATTCAAACTTTGAAAAGGTTCACGCTGTGAACAAATTCCAAAACGTTCACACCGTGAACAAATTCACAAATATTTATGCAGTGAGCAAATTGCAAAACGTTCATGCCGTGAACAAAATCACAAAGGTTCACGTCGTGAAAAATTCAAAAAAACATTCATGCCGTGAAACGATAATTTTTCACGAGCCAATCAAGCAGCGCCAGGTGGTGTTCTTCATTAAGGCAGTCGCCCTTTCCGGTGGCTACGTTATAAAATTAAAATTCTTTCCTTTTTCGTCATTTTGCATCGTGTGCTTTGAATCATCGATTGCGCTTGGCTTCCATTTGCATCTCCCCACCCCCCATCTCTGGATTTTGACCCCTTCGACTCTCTCCATTCGAGGTGGGAGCTTAATCTTCTTTCTTTTCGTTTTTCCATTCGAGGTGGGAGCTTGATCTTCTTTCTTTTCGTTTTCTTTTTAATTCATCACATCTTGTGTACAGAACATCCTAATTAGTATAAACAGTGTCTTCGTAGAATCTTCACATGTGCACCTTTTCAATAAAATAAATAAAAAAACCTCATAAACAAACAACCATAATCAACGATTCACAATAACATCCTACAGTTTCACCAAAACTTAGGTTCGTGAACCTACAGTTTCACGCTAACTGACTTTTCACGTCTGCCTTTTCATAGCTAGACTTTTCACGTCTACCTTTTCATAGCCAAACTTTTCACGTCTGCCTTTTCACGGTGGTTGACTTTTCACGTCTTAACTTTTCACGACCTCACTTTTCACGAGTAGCTTTTCACTTTTTCACGCCTCACTTTTTCACGAGTACCTTTTCACGAGACTGACTTTTCACGCCTCACTTTTTCACGACTTGCAGATTCACGAACTCACTCTAACCAATGCACCTCCATGCCACGACCTTCCCCTGACTATTAACACACCCCAGAATTGCTCCTACACTAACAAACTCCTCAATCCAACTAACCTATTAGCCCCCCCCAAAAAAAAGAAGATATCAACCCCACCAGTTGATAGACTGATCCGAGGTGCATGTACAGATGTCGGCCTCGGAGTCAGAAGCCTTTGAGACCCCAGTTGGCGACTCAAGCCAGTGCCACTAGATCCCCAGCAATTTAGAAAGAGATCAGTACAACGCCCAAAGATGAACTTTTTGGGCCCTTATGCCCAAGCCTTCCATGGGACCATCATCAGCAAACAAGAAGCTCTCACGGCCCATGGAGAATGCCTACAACTTTTGGAGGAGGCCGAGGTTAAAGCAAAGCTGGACAAGGTTGGTCTAGGTAAGATGGCACAGATACTCCCAAGAAGTATCGACACAGAACTATGCGCAGAATACCTTAAGACCTACGACAAGGGGACCAAAAGAGGAACCATAACCAAAGCAGATGGCACTACCGAGCAACTCCTCATCACAGAGGATCTCATACGTGATGCTCTGCAACTTTCGTCTGCAGACAAGGTCCATGATGATGACAAGATGCCTCTGGATGCCATGCTCAAGAAAAGTTCCTACAATTCGAATGGGGCGAAGTATGAAAACATCCAGGATGAGGCTATGAAGAAAGCTTGTAGAGGCATGTCCTTGATGCTACAAGTGAAGCCTGTGGACAAATACAACAGGGTCAATCTAAACAAGATTGCAAAAGCACATGAGGAGAAAGAAGACGGCTGGGCACACTATGTCCATAAGGAGATGGAGAATTACTTAAAAGCCCACCAATCAAAAATCTGTAACCCATACCTCCTCACAAGGTTCTGAATCACGTAGCAAAAAGGCCTCTCAAGGAGCCCAAAACCAAAGGAGCACATGCAGTTGTTGGCACTGCTACCAGACCAACCCACACTAATAGCTGAAGATATGCAAGAAGGGCAAGCAATCTTGATGGAGACCAAGGAAATCATGAAGCAGATCAAGAAGGGGTGCAAGAAGAAAACATATAAGAAGATGAGGGGAATGCTGCCAGATATAGCTGCTGAGTCACTGAGACTAGAGGCGGAAGTGGCCAAGGAAATCCGCACATACCAAGAAGCCCTGCAAGAGACAACTCTCAAGCCACACAGGAGCCCCTACAAAGAATTTCTCCTCCGACAATCCCAGTGCAACTAATATTCACAGATTTATCTCCTCCCAAAGAGTCAACTCTGGCAGACACGCCAACAGAGACATCACCCGAACAAGCAACACCAATACGGGCTGAGAAGAGACAAAGCATTGAGGCAGCCATAGCTCTAGTACAAGAACCAGAGGGCCCAATTGATGCAAGAAAAAGACAAAGAACTCCAGAGCCACCCAATCCAAGCAAGAGAAGGAGGTTGGAAGATGAAGAAAGACTACCCCAGCTGGCCTCCCTACAGAACATAGATTATCAACAATTCTTGCGGGAGACCATGGAAGGACTCGATGAGCTGCTCAACCAACCACAGACTGGGCTGGAGGCCGAAGCAAGCACAATTGCAATGCGCGAGCACAAACAAAAAGTATGGCGGTGCCACCTCCTGACAACGCACATGCTCCATGACCGTAACGCCGCCCTCTAGAAACAAATAAAATATGCATCCACACAAGTGCAGAAATTAAAAGCCAACCTGGAAGTAGCTGAAGAAGCGACCCATAAAGATGTCATCCATGAAGAGCTTGAAGGCCACGAAGGAGTAGGAGAAAAGGTATAATGCCCTAGAGAGTGTAATAACATGGTCTTAAACCAAACAATAGTGTAAAGAATCAAGGACAATGTGGACCTCAACTCCAAATTAGAACAGCGAAGGAGCAGCTTCAGAAAGAAGTCACCCACACCAAGGAACTCACTACACTTCAGGCACAACAAATACAAGAGTTCCAAGCCAACGCCGGGGCCAAAGAAGAAGATTTGCAAGGCCAAATCCAGAAGGTAACAACACAGCTAAAGGTAGAGGAGGAAAGGGCAACCCATTTACAGCACAAAAGGGAACAAGAAAACAAGGCCCATAGAGAAAAGCTTAGATCCCTTACTGAAACAATAAGTGCAAGCCAGGCCGAAGCACAAAGAAAAGAGTTGGCACACCAAGAGGCAATGACGCAGCTTACACAACAACTACACGACACTCAGAGGCTAGTTGCCCAAAGACTCCAACAGATTATTGTGGCTCAGAAAAGAGAAGCAACGGCCAGGCGGGCCCAAGAAGACGCAACAACAAGAAGATTCAAAGAATTAGATGTTGAAAGGATGGTTAGAGAAACAACGATTTCAAACCTCCTTAGCAACACAAACTCTTGCCTACAAGAGTAAGATTGTCGGCTGCTGGCGGTACAAGATAGAAGTCAACGACCGGAGCCTATTGATGATCTCCGCATCCTCCTTCAGAGTGCCTCCGAGTTAGGTTAGCTACCAGTAACTCCTCGGGCCCCTCCTCAAACTCTTACCTTGTTTTTGTCTACACTGACACTCTCTCTACTTCAGTATGACATTAATCTATCTGAAGATATAGGCCCAGGAGAACTAACCTTAATTAAACAAAATACTGAAAGAGATGCTGATCCTACCATCATAATGGGAATTTTGAGGGAAGACTTAGTATTAACGAATCCCCAAGACATATTTTTCTACCCTCTACATCCTATAGTGCTAAACCTTCGTAGTTGGTGTCATGTTCTCCAAAATTCAAAAATTCTAGACAACAGTGTTGAAAAATTTAGACCTGTTTGTCCTAGATGACATTCCAGAGACGCCCGCCAACTATGAGGTAGTAGCACATAGTTACCAATGGATTATTAGTCATGGGTGGCTAGAAGTATATAACACTCACCAACATCTAAATTTATGTGAGTCCACATTATATCATCCTTTTGGCATTCTAAAACTCTACTCTAATATCTGAAAACACTTAGAAGCCATGCTAACAAATGTACAATACAATTTTGATGCTACCCACATAGAATATCCCACTATCAATTCCAAAGAAATTCCAGACTTACAAGAATTTATTAAGTCTCATAAGCCTAGCCACCCACCCCCTAGCAGGTCAGGGTCAAGAAGAATCCTCTTCTTCATTTTCAAAATCAACTTACCCTATCTATTCTAATGTCGCTAGTAAGTTACTTAATCCATATCCTAATACGCCACCTACTACTAACAGATCTCAAGAGAGCTGACTCTATTTTCTCATCTTTCAATCCTCCAAAGATAGATTTTCCCACTAACACTCGTCCCCGAGGAGATACTGGCACCTCACCCATCTCCACCACACGACACTCTCAAGAGGTACGACATCCTATCCCACAAGATAATATTGAGGCATTTACTGATGATACCATATTGGAATCTTTGTCAGGTGCAGATTATGAGGGTTTCATTCATGCTGGCAACCCTCTTTTGAAGCCAAAGTTAATGTTCAAAGCCCTTATGCAGATAACCCCATTTGAGACCACAAGACAAATCATGCTAGAAGCTTATTCGGAAATCACTCTGACAAAACAACACAATGTGCCATACCATCTCCATGCTCCATGCCCTGAATTAGAAGAACTACTTCCATTGGTTGGAGAGGGTACATAATGGGCGAATGTGGCAAGGAAAGCCTCAGTTAGCTGATCTGCTAGAGATACGGATCGTTACATTCATGATCAGCTACTGTTTTCGAAGGTGGAGGAAAGCAAACCATGTGCACACAAGAGGTGGCTACGCCATAATAGTCACCAATGAAGAGCACCAATCCTGGAATATATCCAGGTGTATATGGGTGCTCCACCAACATTGGGAGTAGATCCTCTCTACATGCCAGTTAAAAGAAGATGGACACTGCTAGAATTTCAGGAAGCCAAAAGGCGTGACTCACATGTTTGCTACAACTTCCCAATTTTCTTACCAACAACATTTGCAAACATTAAGAAGCAAAGACAGCAAATGCTTACATGGATAAGGGCATGGCGTAGAATTCCGGACCCCGCAATTGTGGCTAGCATCAGATTTTTAAAATTGGTGGTGGTGATCTTTGTCTTGGTGTTCGAGCGGTTGACTTTGCCAATCTGATCTTTAATGTTATTATATAGGACCTCTGCCTAGGCCACTTTCATTCTTGCTTCTACTACTTTCACCAATCCATATGCCTTCCTTGGCATGCAGTATAGCTTGTGGGTGAGATTGATCATCTCCACCACAAAGCGCATACACTTCTGTCGGTCCTCATATGGCGTCCCTATGATCTTGAATTCCTTTGCCCTACCTTCTAGAGGGCCGAATTCCTTTACAAGGTTTTCGTCATCTGCTGCCTTGATTTTGCCCTCACCTTCCACTGATAGCTTGAACACCTCAGCCACATAGAGGGGATTGAAGGCCCTCTTCTCACCCGACGGAAGTACGATGGTGTCGGTTTTCTACAACTGCTCTTCTACCTTATAGTTCTGATGGAGCTCCTCCTAGCAGGAGGGCAGCTCCGCAAACTCTTTGAGTGCCATCCTTTCCAGTCATTGTGCATGCTTGTCACAACCTCCTTGTACACCGTGGATTACAGGGGCTTAAATTCCAGCACCATGTCTTCTTCTTCAGGAACACTGGGGTTGCATGGAAGAAGATGAGAAAGCAAATACGGTTTAGCAGGAACAAAGTTAAGCGCGTAAGGTAGCTTTTCAAAAGTTGATTTGGGAACTATGCATTCGATGAGAGGCATTCAGCCCTTGCCGGGAGGTGCACCCTTCCCAAGGGTGGTAATAATGGCTTCATATTTCCATGATTGCCCCAGATCTCCCTTGTTATTCAGCCATCAGTCCCTTCTCACTATTTACAAGGTTATTAATGGCCTTTTCACATCCATGCACCCCTTTTTGTGGCAGCAACTTCTACTTTTTGGCTAGCGCCATGCTGCTGCCACCTGGCTCCTCTCGGTATCTATACACACCATTATCATATTTACACATGGGGGTCTAATTTTGGGCTATTTTTAAGCATTTTAAATTTCTCCGGAATCCTATCCTTCTTGCTCTTGGCTGGACACAGATTCCAATTTCTCAAGCATCTTTGGACCAAGATTCTAAATCCCTTCTGGACACTTTCTCTCTTCATCTGGCATCTTTCCATAATAGGGCTTCAACCTGTACCCATTTACCATCTTCCTGAGTTTTTCACCATCTAGACTAGGGTAGAAGAATAGGAAACAAGATACAGCGCATTGGAGAGCAATAACTTAGTTTTGAGTCAAACCATTGTACAAAAAATAAATGAGAATGCTGACTTGAATGCAAGGCTGGAGCAAGCAAAGGAGCAGATACAAAAGGAGATAGCTCACACACAGAGCTTAACAACTAGGCATGCCAAGGAAATGCAGGAGCACCAGGAGAGCGCAAAGCGTAATAAGGATATGCTTTGACAACAAATAGAGCTCCTCATAGCCAACCTCAAAGAAGAACAAGAAAGAGTACAAGGACTGCAAACAGGAAACGAGAGCAAGTTAACAAAGCGTATGTGGAAAAACTCAAGGCTCTCAATGAAATAATCATCACCAACCAAACAGAGGCGCAAAGAAGCCAAGAGACAATATCACAACTAGAAAACCAATTACAGAATGCACAAAAGATTGGCAACACAATAGGTAACTCAAATTACTGAAGCCAATCAAAGAGAAGCTACTGCCAGAAGAGCACAAGAAGTGGCAACAAGAAGATTCGAAGCGCTCGATGCTGAACAGATGATCAGAGAAATAGCCATTTCTACAGAGCTCAGCAACAACGGTGATATCCGCATGCAAGAATTGGCCCGCCAACTAGTCACATAGGAAAGGAGTCACAGGCCAGAGCCCACAGATGACTTATGTACCCCCCTTGAGCGCGCCATTTCTACAGAGCTCAGCAATAACGGTGATATCGGCATGCAAGAACTGGCCCGCCAACTGGCCACACAGGAAAGGAGTCAAAGGCCAGAGCCCACAACTGACTTACGTACCCTCCTTGAGCGCGCCTCAGAATTGGGACAATTGCCAGTAACTCCTCGGGCCCCTTCTCAAACTCTTACCTTGTTTTTGTCTACACTAACACTCTTATTACTCCAATATGACATTAACTTAGCTGAAGATATAGGTTTAGGAGAATTAACCCTTATTAAACAAAATATCGAGCGAGATGCTGACCCAACTATAATCATGGGCATTTTGAGGAGGGGTCTGATATTAACTAACCCACAAGATATCTTCTTTTATCCTTTGCATCCAATAGTCCTCAACCTCCGTAGTTGGTGTTGTGTCTTACAAAATTCAAAAATTCTGGACAACAGGGTCGACAAACTCGACTTGTTTGTTCTAGATGACATACTACAACACCAGCCAACTACGAGGTTGTGGTGGCTAATAATCAATGGTGGTGGGTAATCAGTCCACGGGTGGTTAGAAGTATATAATACTCACCAACATTTAAATCTTTGTGAGTCTACCTTATATCACCCACCAGTGGGCATCCTTAAGCTATATATACTAATATCCATAAGCATTTAGAAGCTATGCTTACCAACGTAAGCAATAATTTTGATGCAACTCACATAAATTACCAGATGTGGATAACGAAGAAATCCCTGAAATTCAAACCTTTTTCCAAACTCATAAACCTAGCCACCCACCCCCTAGTTTAGGTCACGGTGAGGATGAGGGTTCATCTTCTTTTTTCAAAAACACCTACCCTATGTACACTAATATCACCCAGTAGGCTTCTTGATCCTCCCTATCCAAGCATGCCTCCTACTACTTCTTCACAAGCTAGATGTATCTACTCTTCCTTCTTGCCACCAAAATTAGAATTTCCCACTAACACTCTCCCCCCCCCGAAGATATTGGCACCTATTCCATCTCCACCAAGGAAACCTCAGGAGGTACGTAATCTGCCTCTGCAGTTGATAATGTTACACCTTACACTAACAATAATGTTTTGGATTCCATGACAGCTGCAGAATATGAAGAGTTCATACAACAAGGCAATGCAATGTTAAAGCCAGAGCTTATGTTCAAGGCACTATGTAGATTACCCTGTTCGATCCTACGAGCAAGATTCTTCCAGAGGCATATTTTGCAGTCACCCCCACATGGCGACATTATGTGCCGTATCCTCTCTGGGCCACTCGTCCAAAATTAGAGGAATTACTGCCATTGGCTGGAGAGGGAACATTATGGGTCAATGTCGCAAAACACACAAGGCTAGCAAAACCCCATCTCTCAGACTTGTTGGAAATTTGCCTGGTCACTTTCATGATCAGTTATTGTTATAGAAGATGGAGAAGGAAACATTCAGTGCACACCAGCAGAGGTGGATACACCACCATCCACCAGAGGATGGAGAGGGAAACATTCAGTGCACACCATCAGTGCACACCAGAGAGGTGGATACACCACCATCCACATGAATGAAGAGGCACCACAGCTGCAGGATTTTGGAGTGCAACGTTCATGGAAAAAGGAATTTTTAACAGTAGCTGAATACAGTAGCATTTACATGAGTGTGCCGCCAACATTACGAGTGGATCCACTCTACATGCCTATTAAGAGGAGGTGGACACCGCTGGAGTTTCAAGCTGCAAAAGAAAGGGATTCTCATATCTGCTACACTTTTCCAATATTTAACCCAACAACATTTGCGAGTATTCAAGCACACAGACACACGAGCTCGAAGCATTGGTAAGTACCCCACAATGATTGTGTTTCATTGCTCATCCATTACGTGAATGTGTAGAGTTCCCTCTTGGAGGTGTGGTCAAGCATAACACATTCAGGAACTGAGAAGCCAGTAGGCACCACTCCAGGAGGAGATGCAAAGGCAATTAACAAGGCTCCAGAAGGCAAGCGAAGAAATAAAAGAAGAGATGGAAATGATGAGAGAAGCCCTGTTCGGACAGAACAAACAAACAGGTAGCTACAAGATGAGGTGGACAAGGCCATTACAAGCCAAGCAAGGGATGAAGGACAAATCAACATGATCAAAGAAGAGCACTCAAGAATCATAAGAGAAGTACATGCCAGGGCAGATAAGGACAAAATGGAGCTGGTCAAGGTAGAAGCCCCCGGCTGGCAGTTCTAGATGCTAAAGAATTCTGTGAGGTCTATGAGCTGGAGGTAGAAAAAATGGAGCAATGGGAGAGCCATGCAATAGAGGACTTAAAGGAGGTGTGGGGAGAATATTTGAGGTAGCTGATAGTGGCCATGCAAGCCCCCACACCTACCTGCAAACAAATTTCTCCCCTCCAGACTCAAGACAGGAATCCAGATGGAGGGACCGGGAATCCGAACACTCCAAAGAGCCAACAAGAACGCACCTGCTGACAGGAGCAGTGGTGATCGACAGAGACAACCAAAGGGGCACAAATGCGGGAAACAGAGGGGAAGAGGCTGCTAAAGAAAAATAGTTACAGTCGTAGATTGAGTAGCTGAGAATAGAGGTAGAGGCCTGGAAAAAATGTTTCATGCTTTTAAAGGGTAGTGGCAAGAAACTTGTGAGCACTTGGAGGGGAAGGGGAAGGAGCTGGTAATCTACAAAAGGACATTAATGGACATAATCCCCGATGATGAGCTGCGAGAGCATGCTTGGGTGACCACTAAAAAGCTAGAAGAAAGGGCCAGCAGATGAAGCTGCCCTGAGGGCTCAGATTGAAGAATACAAAGGTTTAGTGGAAGAATATAAGAAGCAGCAAAGACAAGACAGGGAGACAATCAAAGCTCTAAAGAAGGAAACAGAAATAGCTACAACCAGGGTGACAAGATAAAAAAGGGGGCAAAATGATGGTCAATGAGCTGAATGTCGCTCTGACAATAGCTCATGCCGATCTAAAGAAGAGACGAGCAGATGAATGACTTGAGAAAGGCACATGGAGAAGAATTAAAGTCATCTAAGGATGAGCTCAGGAGAAGACATGAGCAAGTGGAAGCTATGAGGAAGGCTCATGCCACGGAAGTGCACAACAAAGAAAAGATGATCGACGACTTCCAAGAATGGGTGAAAAGAGAGAAAGCAAAAAAAGAAGATATGCAGCAAAGGCTCTAGGAAGAGAAGGGGCAAAGAAGCATAGACTTTCACAAAGAGACGGCCCTTAGACATATGGGGAGTTTAATCCAGGATGCTAAACAAGCGAGAAGTAAAACCATCAAGCAGGAATGATATTGCACATTTTCATTCTCATGTCTGAGGTACAAGTAATTGTAACCCCAGTCTTGAATCATTTTGAATTGGCGCATGAATGGCCTTCCTAGGATGACTTCGTAATTTGTGTTCTTGCCAAAGTCTACAATAGCAAAGGTATGTCCGTACTCAATGCCACATGACTTGACTATAACGTTCTCAAGCAATCCTATGGGACTCTCTAGATTTCCGTCTGCCAATTGCAAACTCATCCTTGTACTTCTAATTGCAGGTTTTCCCCACATTTCCCATACAGTTTTTGTTGCTATACTCACCCCTGCTCCGCTATCTAGAATAGCTATAGATTCAATCTTGTTGATCTCCACAGGAAGCGTAGTATTTCCTTCGTCGTCTTCACAATGCTTGCCAACTTTGTTCACAGGAACCGGAATTGTTTGCTTAAGCATTAGCTCAGAAGCCTTTGTCTTCAACAACTCCTTAACCTGGATGTTCTGGTTCCACAAACCTTGCTCAGTTAATTGTGTAGCCACTTCTCCCCACAATCTTGGCCTAAGCTTTAAGAACTCTGGAATGGTGCACATAAAAACTGGTGCCGACATTAAAGCTTGCAAACTTCCTATGTCTCGTTCCTGATGAGGTTGTCGTGTCATTGATGGTACTCGCATGATTTGGCTATGTGCTTTGTACAGTCCTAAATATGAGGGTAGTGTCTTGCATGTGAGCTTGTTGCTCCGAGCTGAGACAACAGCCTGAGCATCATCTGGTAGAGATAAAGCATCTAATTCTTGAACCCTTTGATTCGAGAATTCTACTATAGAAAACGGTGGTGACTTGTCAGAAGATGCTAGATCCTCAACTTGTTTTTGCACCGCTTCCCACATCTCCCTTGCTACTGCTTCCTCTATTTCAGGAATTTCATCTCCAAAATCCGCGGTAGTCAATGGTTTTTACTCGTCTGCATTGGTATGAGGTAAATCATCTCCTTCAGGCATTTCTGGGAAATGTAGAGATACAACTTCACTTCCCCTTTCCATGCTTGGCGTGGCTTCTGGTATTGTCTCTAAGTTAGGCTTCAGAGAAGCAGGTCCTCTTGCGTACATAGGTGGTGGGCCATCTATTAGAGTCTGAGTATCCCTAATCAACGGCTTATGGATAGCCAAGTTGATTGTCTCTTCACCTCACGAGGGTTGGGATATTCTTGCAGCTTCTTAGGTAGCTCGGTCAGAGCTGTGATCCTACTATTATACGCTTGAAGCGCTGCATCTAAAGGCTCGTACACCTTGTCCACAAGGACTGATCCTCCTGAGCTTTCCTCAGACTCGGATGCTTTTCCCTTTTGCTCATTTTGAGTTTTCTCTCCGATTTGTTTTGTTTTCAACATTCCTTCTAGCTCTTTTAGGATAGAGTTTCCTCCATCAGAGCTCTTTTGCTCCTTCGACTTCTTACTCCCCTTGCTAGGTGGTTTACGTCGAGTTGATTTCTTTCTCTCTTTTCCATCTTTGGATAGAACCTTAATCTCAGAGGGTTTCTTAACAACCTCTTTGACATTCTTTTGCGCTTGGGCTCTAGTCACTACTCTTAGCGACACTAGTTCGTTCTCCTCCTCAGATGTCGTGGGTGATGGAATCACTTCAACATAGTTGAGGGGCGCTTTAGCTTTTTGTGCTGCCGGATCCGCAGGCTTCAACAAGCAATCCTTTGGTAGATGGTCAATGCTACACCCTTGGCAAAACCTCTCTATAGGTTGAAACGTAGATGTTGTGCCTATGTTAGCTAAGAGGGGCCGTTTCTTGTTTGGACATTCTCTCGCCCAATGTGGTCCACCACATTCGTAGCATGGTCCTGTTTGTTATGTAGGGTATAGTCTCTTTGTAGGATATGGTCCTAGATAACCTTGAGTCTTGGTTGGCTGAGATCCTATAAGCATCAAAGAGCTTGGGTCTCCATTAAAGTCATGAACTAGGCTTGGTCCGGTTGGGTTCTTAAAGTAGGGTTCGACAAGAGGATGCTCCACTTCGATGTAGCATGGTTGAGAGCTAACCATCTCCATTCCTAATTCAGGATTCTCATATTCCACATATCTAAAGGAAGCTGTGCCAGGTGGAGGAGGTTGAGCTCCTAGCACCGGCCGTGCTTGCTCTTGAGCAACTAAGGTTCTCTCATGGTTCACAACTTGTTGTCTAGGTGCAGAGTTGGCTGCTTGTTCCCTTTGTATCCTTGCAATGTGATTGCAGTCCGAAGTCACATGTGTGTAGTTCCATTTACAAAGTTGGCACCACTTCTTTGTTGGTTGATTGCTATAACCAATGGTGAGAAGGTTGGGCACTGCTCGGTTTTATGGCTACCTTCACATCCTCCACAGACGTAGGGGCCTGTAGGTACAGTATGCATGTATGATGGTTGGGGTCGGTAGGAAGGTCTGTAGTATTGCCCCATCTTTTTCAATACTATCTTGGCAATCTGATCTGGATTAACTAATGGCACACTAGAGTCAGAGCCCTTCCCAGAGCTACGTTTATTATCCGGATGACTATCTTGGTTTCCCATGCCAGTCATGTCAAAGTTGTCATCGTAATCCATGGCATCCATGCAACACTCATTGAAGATGACATGCTTCTTTGCGTACAAGTGAGCGTGAAGCGTCTTGTTTCGTAAGCCTTCCAGGAAGATAGAAATTAATCTCTCTTGGCTTGGCTTCTCATCGTCAGGGCATTGATTGATGTATTGCTTTAGCTTATTTACACAATCTCGCATAGATTCTTGATCTTTTTGCTTAAAAGCGTAAATTTGAGCTATCGCATTGTGCTTAATTTCCATTTTTGAAAACGCAGCTATAAAGCTCTTTTCCAGCCCATCAAAAGATCGCTTTGCCTCAGGCTCTAAAGTCTGAAACCATGATAAAGACTTACTCTCTAGCGTCAAGCCAAATCCTTCGATTTGCATATGCGTATCCGTGACTTGCTCCGCATGTATAGCTTGCTTAAAAGCTGCTATATGGTTATATGGGTTAGCGGATCCGTCATACTTCTTGACAAGCTTTTGCAGCGCAGATGGTCTCACTTTTCTAGAATATTCATCGTCATGTCTCCTATATGAGTCTCGGCCTCTAAATCTAGGCTCTTCAAATGTCAGTTCACTTGGTCTATGGGGTTCTCTTGGAGGTACATATCCACTTGCTCGTGGTCTTTCTTCTCCCCTAGATTCTCTAATAGCCTCGGGTCTCCTCGTAGGATCAATCGTTGGAAAGACTGGTCCTTTAGCAGTTGTTCGCATGGAAGGTGCTGTGGTCGAGCCACAGTTGGGGTTCTAGCCCATGGTGGTGCTAGTGTTTCTCCTCGAAAGGTAGATTCATCTGGACGTGCCGTGTCTAAGGTAGACACCTCAGTGAAAAGGGGCCTTCCTTTCCATGCCATTTCCCTAACCTCTGGCCATTCAAGGGTTCTAAAGTCGTTCCCCCATCTATCATGAACACGCTTAGTGAAACTTTCTAGATGCTCTACAGTTATTGTATGCGTGACTGGAAGCTCTAAGCTCGGGTGCTTAGTGGTTGCATAGTAGGTTTCTACCACATCCCTATACACCTCTTTAATTGGGTCGTCTTGATAGATTTTAACTACTGGAATTTCTTTTACTATGTCCCATGGGTTTTTCTTGGTCTCTTTTTCTTTTCCCGTTCTTTCTCTATCCTCCCAATTCCTGTCGGAAAACAATTCTTTAAGTAAAGAAATGGGCGTACCAGTTTGCGCGATGTTCCTGGCACATTTGGGTCCGATGGAAGCTCCTTCTTCTGCTGTGCTTGTGCGCTAGGTTGAAGTACACCCAAAGCATCCACTTGTTCAGGATTTTTGGTGACCTCGTAGCGTACTCCATTTCTACCCATGTACATATCGTCTTGGTAGTTTACCCATGGTGTTGGTTCAAATGCAGAATGAATGTCTACAATTTTAACAACAAACCGGCTCATTAGATCTTTGTAGATCTCACCGCCATGCGCGTTTGTATACAAGAAATGGAGTCTCATGTTGTCAATCAACTCCCCATCTGGGATTTCAAATGGATTAGCAGAATCTGCCATACCAATGGGTGTGGACGGTCTATTCATGCCAAATGACTCGTTTACGTCCATTGAAATATCACTCTCGGTTCTTGAGAGGCTCTCTGTTTGAGACTCCGAAGATGTCTCGAGAATGCTCTCCAAGTTGCCTACAACCGATTGAGTGCCGCTCCCTTGAGTGGTTACCCTAGATGGTGCACTAGTGTTACGTCCCCCTAGTATTGTTCCCGAGCGTAGATGCATACGCTCGTAGCAGTGTCTAGTTTTTTTTAATTTTTTAATTAATTAATTAATTTTATATATATATATATATATATATATATATATATATATATATATATAAAAACCCTACCTAACCACTAAATGCAACTAACATGAATATGTGTGTAAATACCTATTTTATTTTTTTATTTTTTTATTTTTTTAAATTTTGATAATTACACAAAAATACGAATTATGCTAAAAAAATACTACTTATGCAAATTACACTAATTATGCAAAAAATTACAAAAATTTAAAAAAATGCAGAATATGCTAATTTATAGAAAGTTTTTTTAATTATTTTTATTTTTATTTTTTACTTTTTATTATTATTTTTTTGTTTTTTTTAAAATGCAAAAAACATGAAAATTGGTATGCACATTTTGAAAAATAAAAAAATAACAATAATAATAATAATAATAATAAATAATAAAAAAATACTAACCTTATCCTCGGCGAATCTGCTGCTGCTGCAGCACCCTTCGCCTCCGCACGTCTCCTTTGCCTTCGGCAACCTTATCCTCTGCGCCTCACTGCTGCAGCTGCCGCCTTCGGCCACTTCTTCTTCGCCTTCTCACGTTCTCTGCAGCGCTTCCTCTTCCTCTGCTGCTGCTGCTCACCTTCGCCGGCCACCTTTCTTTCCTTGCGGCCCTTCAGCGGCCAGGCACCCTCTCTGTTTGCTTCATCGGCCAGCAGACCCGGCGACACAGGCCACCTCACCACTGCCGGCCAGCCTTCGCAGCCTGCCGGTTTTGCTTCCACACAGCCTCTCCTCTGCAGCCTCTTTCTCTGCTTTCACCTTCGCTTCCACACCGGCCGCTCTTCTCTGCTGCGCCAGGCGGCCCTTCGCTCTGCTGAAGCCTCACCTTCCTTCACCTTCGCCTTCTCGCCCTTGCGGCCACCTTTACCTTCTTGCTGCCAGCCTTTGGCCACCTCTCCCGCGGGTGAGCTGACGCCACCGCTTCCTTGGGTGACCGCCCTCGCCTCTCCTCTTGGCCTACGCCTTCTTTTCCTCCTCGCCGCCTTCACCTTCGCCTTCGGTAGCCAGCAGCACAGCTGACGATGCACAGCAAAGGCGGCTGGCTCTGGAGTCTGCAGAAAGAGGAGGTCCCGTTCTCTCTCTTGCTCTCTGTCCGGCATGCACTGTATAGGGGCGCAAGATTGGAGGCGAGCAGCTGGGACCTAAGGCTGAGTTGGAGTGTAGGATACGATGGGTGACGAGGGGAGGGTGCAACCGCATCCGCCTACTTTCTTGCTAAGAACAACGTGATGTACTAAGGCATAAACATGAATGAAAGCATTGCAATAAAGAAAAAACATTAGCGGGAGTAGATCTCAACCGCATAAGTAAGTACTAATCTACTTTTTCTCTTCTAATCACTAGCTCCGAGATTCCACACTCGTGCTAACCCTAAACCTAAAAACAAAAAGAATTAGTGGTAGTAATGCAAGCTTCTCAACTGGTTTTGAGTCTTTTCCCCGGCAGCGGCGCCAATGGAGAGACAGAAGACTCTCTACACTTGTAACAAGAGTAGCATGATCCACGTATAGCTCAATCCAATGGGATTTGCATTCCTTTCAGAGCTAGGGATTCAACCCGTACCGGTGCACGGAAGCTTATCCCTTTCGGGAGAGAATGCTATGAACACCACTACCTTGATATAGACTTTACACACACAAGCTCAATCTTGCTATAGCTCATTCCCTCATCATCCCACTCATTCATGCATCCAATACAAGAAGAAAGCTAAGCTAATGCATACACAAGCCCAAAGCATACTTCATTCTCAAGCACTTACTTCCCTAGCATGCACACAAACTTTGAAGCTTAATGGAACTTGAAATAAACATGCATTCTCATTCACTACTCAAGCAATGCCTTGCCCATGGATAAGCTACAAGCTATGGAGAAGCTTAAGCTTGAATCCACTACCACACAAAGCTTAATAGAGAATCCACAAGCATCAACAAAGGAGCATGCACACTAGAGAATAGAGACGAGAAGAGAGAAAACCATCATCTCATTGCATTGAATTGGAAGAGCATTGCTCATACAATAGTGTAGATGGGGAGAGAGAAGAGCTTGCACCTCTATGAACAAGAGGGAGAGCTAGTCTCAAGAGAGCTCAAGCATGAGTTTAGCCCAATGTGTCTATGAGCTCTCAAATGAGCCACTATTTATACTAAAACTCCTAAAACTCCCAAAACTTTCCATGTGGGATTATTCTTAAGCCCACTCCCACACTCACCTACAACTTGGAACTCTTTACAAGAGCCCTAAATAAGAATGTCAAGTCTCTTGTTTTCTTGCTTCCATCTTTGTGTTGCATCCTTGCATTGATCACCACTCGTCACGCAACAAAGGCACTTGTGCATTCATGATCATTTGAACAATTTGTATCTGTAACAACAACCAAGCTAACTCGCGTTTTTATAGCCTCTTCCCTCATGATAGAAGAGATGAGGTTGGAGGGATGTAGGACCACCAACTCAAGCTCTTGGTCATCAATTACCATGGACCACAAGAAAAGTAAGAAACCAAGGTCTTGTTATTATTTCAAGAATAAAGGGAAAATACTGCTTCAAGTGAAAAAATGATGAGGAAGAGAAGAGCAAGTCCAATGATAAGGAGGACGCTTCTTCAAAGCATGAAGAAGCAAACTTAGTTGACCGTTTGTTTTAGTAACAATGTGTTAATTCAAAGCCTTTGTGGCTCCTTGTCCTTTTATGGTTTATAGCCTGTGGGAATGTTTTTTTAAATATGTGTGAGTACACTCTAATCTACATACCATGTTGATATGTATGTAGATCAAGAGATGGTGTTAAAGACTCAACAACTAAAAATAGATTCTAAGAAGGAGATTTAATTGAATTAATTATTAATGCAATAATTTTTTTGTCATGAAAAATCTATCTCTCATCTCTTAAATACTATGTAAGGTTTAGGAGAAATTTATAATAAGTTGAGATATCATTTTTTTATTGCATGTAGGAGCCTATTTTGTAAATTCGTAACCTACTTGGATTATAATGCTAGATATACCTCTACTTATGGTGATTTATCACTTATATTTAAGGTTATTTTTATCATTTTAATAATTTTCTAAGGTTGGCACATTCATGTGAAGACATGTCTTAGAAGAGAAATGCTAAAATACTGCTCCCATTCACAAGATATGAATTTTTTAGCAAACTCGTAAAAGACATATTTATGTCCTAATGAACTACCAAACTAGTGTTAAAAATGTGATCTACGTACGTGTACGTGTACGTGCTATACGGCCACATACAAATCCTTTGTGGGGTAGATTACAACAAATTATAGACTAAGGTATAAGGTTCACATAACTATGGTTACTATGTGCTACTATGGTCAGGCAGGTCAATTTTAACATTCATGGCACCTCTAGTTAGTGGAGGGCACATGGCCAAGTGGTAAGGCAAGTGGATCTAGGCACTTTTCTTGAATGGGCCTATATATTTGGGAGACTCAAACTCTATTGGGGACATGTGTGAGAGGTCTAGCTTTTGTAATCTCTCTTGGCATAGCGTCTCTTTCATATTTTTGAGCCTTTGATCTTGTTAAGTGTGATGATTAGTGTTAATCTTGAATGCATGTTTGATTAGCACAACTTCTTTAGGATTTAGCATCTCTCAAGTAAGATTATCAAGGAATGCTAATGACTCATATCCAATCAATGATTGGGTCATTGAGCATGAGATCATCTTAGTGATTATAATTTTAATAACCAGCCCCTTCTTCCACAAGAGATTGTAGAACCTCTAGACATCAACGAGCAACTGCTTTGGGTAACTAAATATGGGCAACTAAAGAAGATCAACAAACCATTTAGAATCCCCCAAAAACTAGCATATCCACCACTGAGCGTGTAGGATCGATAGTAAGATTGAACCCATAGGGAACCTTATGTCACTGAACTCCTAGAACCAAATCCATAGAAGCAAAACAAAATTAACATATCCCCCAAAGGCCGTGCCACAAGGCAATTGTCTCTAGAGATGATGAATACCCTTTATGACATAGTTTTGAGATATGTCTTGTCAACTAGTATACATACAAAAGTTGTATGTCCCCACACTGAAAGCTCAACCTACAAGAGGGGGTCAACCCCTAGGTAGATCTCTCCACCAATGATAATATGAGGCTATAACCAGAATGGAGATGTGGGAGTACTTTACTCCAAGAGAAATCTAGATGGACCTGTCCCTTGTCAATGGTCTTGGAGAAACTTCCCATAATTCAAGAAAGCCATGCCATTACATAATTTCCTAAGCTTTATGACAGCAGGCCACCACCACTACTCATCAAAACAATATATATGTGGCTTTACATTAAGAATTTCCTCAACAACTACTATGACAAAGTGCACGACCCTGCCATTGTATAGCTAACTATAGATATTCTTCAAACTTATTGTACTTACAAAAAACTGAAGAATATGCCAATGTACTCATTGTACTTACAGATTGAAAAACATGCCATTGTAGCTACTTTCTTGAAAACCTTTCATAGGGTATATTAACCACTTTGGTTAACATGGTCCTCGCCTCGTCTGGTTCAGTCCAGAAACCCTAATTTCTACAAAAACAGGGTATCTAGTGGAAAAATGGGTGTAGTGGTGGATAGCTCGGGTGCCCGATTGGTGAGGTTTAAGTCTAGATGGGAAGCTTAGGGTATGCAGAACCTAACCCTATGCTCACTTTGCCAATATGAAGCATTATTTCTAATTGGGCCCCACTTTAACCTTTTTACAGAATCTTCCAATTAGACAAGCAATCGTTGTCGAAATTGAGTGCTTAATAGCTTGAATTGTAGCTCTTAGTACAAGATTTCAAGCTATGTATAACCCTTCAAATTAGCTCTGTCGATTTTGGAGTGAATTAGGGTTTCAAGTTACACTTATGCATGGATTTTCGATAGCATCTCCTTTGTTTTTGCAACCAAATCTCAATACAAACTTGATTGAAAATCAATTGCAAGAATAAATCAAATGCTTGCCAATCCTTTGACCAAAAAAATGCATCCTTCATAAGCACTTGAGAGTCAATGTAGAGCATTGAAGCTTGCCGATATCGCGGCCAAGCTCTTGCCACCCTCGTACCTAGGTCGAAACTAGGCATAAGCTGGGGCCATGTCTTCACCACTGGTACCTAATCCTCCACCTTACCACTTTTCTGAGGCACCCACAATAAGGAGGATTTAAGACATACTCCCCCCGGCCTCTCCTCCAAATGCTGAGGGTACCCTCACACATCACTTGATTAGTAGGAATTGAAATGTGAATACAAGTGTGCGTGAGTTGTATAGCATGAACTTGAGAGTCGATGTAGAGCATTGAAGCTTGCCGATCTCCCGGCCATTCTCTTGCCACCCTCGTACCTAGGTCGAAACTAGGCATAAGTTGGGGCCATGTCTTCACCACACGACTGGTACCTAATCCTCCACCTTACCACTTTTCTGAGGCACCCACACAGTAAGGAGGATTTAAGACATACTCCCCCCGGCCTCTCCTCCACCAAATGCTGAGGGTACCCTCACACATCACTTGATTAGTAGAAATTGAAATGTGAATACAAGTGTGCGTGAGTTGTATAGCATGAACTTGAAAGTATATATGAATTGACTTACAATTTGGCACTTATAGATGCATGCCAATTTCCATCATTACAAGAGTTTAATGGTGATGTTGAGGATTTCAAGGGTGAGCTTCATAAAGATGTCTTCCAACTATCACTTCAATTGCTTGCCCTTCACAATGCTCAAAACATGTGCCTCTTCATAAGAGCATATAGCATAATACCTCATATCATTTGCATCACATGATCAATGGCATACATCATCATTTCATACTCATATGAACCCAATCATGCATGTCATGTGACATCTCATAGCATGAAAATGGCTATGAATGGCATCTACAACTCTCCAATGGCATGTAACAATGCATGGAAGGAGTCCAATGCCACCAATTGAACCATGGAATTCCTTAGTGCCAAGCAATGCTGAAAGTGGAACTAAATCCCCAAATTGCTTCCAAGAAAATGACAAGAATGCTAAAACTTGCTTAGGGTTCTCCTAATGCTTCAAATACCTCCATTATTGCAATAAAGCTTGTAAGTACTCACCAATGGTAAGGAAAAACCTTAATAAGAAAATTTGCAGCCGGTTTTGCGCTACTGTGATCCATACAAGCCCTTAAGCAATGAAGAATGACATTATGGAAGCAAAATTTGTGAGATTATAAAGCTTAGCCTTGTGATATTCAAGACTTGTTTAGCTCAATTGTAGGCAACTAGCTCCTCAGCAAAACATGTAGTAAATTAGCCATAATAAAGCTTGAATCAGAGCCTCTTCCATGTTGAATCCAAACCCTAGGCAAGGGGAAATGTGTGCAGCCGAATCAGTCCATCATGGCCCAAAAAATGAGCTTAATCCTCTCCATTGTAGGCCATAAGCTTTCTAAGCATTTGATTAGAGGCATTGACGAGTGTTAATCACGATCTTAGCTCTAAGATCCTTAGAAATCACGCAGCCAAACCTTGGAAGGAAAACCCCACCATGCTGAAAACTGCCACCATTACCATACTAAATTGGTATTCTAGGATTTACCTAAGCTTGGACAAAGCCTAAGCAAACCACATGGTGGCCTTGAAGCTCCTCAATGGGGTGAAATCACCAAATGTGACCAGAGATATTCAGGCATCAAATGGCCATCCATCCCTCCATGGAGAAGCTCTTTGTGGAAGGGAAGATGATACACAAACAAGCCCTAACTCAATGCTACCCCTGCCACACATATTGAAGACCAATGGACAAAGAATTGGATAAATAAGTGTTTGCTTGACTTTTGTTTTGTAACATCACATGGCAATACGTTGCCACTATGACAAACTAACCATTCATTTTTTTTTTGATCCCAACTGAAAATTGGTTAATTACTCGATCAAGGTCCATGGCCAACAGCTTTGCCCATGCTCAAACGGATTGCTTAGACTCGCAAACTAGTACTCCAAACCAAAATATTAGACTCTTGACAAATCCACTACTAAAAATGTCAAAACTTGCCGAGTCCTCTTCTGCGTTTTTTGCTCCTTGGAAACCTAATAGATCAATTCTAAAAATGTCAAAACTTGCCGAGTCCTCTTCTGCGTTTCTTGCTCCTTGGAAACCTAATAGATCAATTCTAAATAATAGAAGAGAGCGTAAGAATTTTTCAAGAGTATATGAAAAACATTAATAGAAGATACTATTGAATTACTACTCCAACTTGAAATCTTAAACTTTTGACAAATCCACTATTTGAAATGTCAAAACTTGATGATGACCATCTGTCCTCTTCTTGGTTGCCATACTCCTTAGACAATAGTAGAAAACATTATCTTCTCACCAACTCATCTCAAAATCACCAAAACCTGAGAATACAAAACACGAATATTCTCAAGTGTCCCACAACATAATCACCTTTAAAAGCTATCTTAATAACACAACATGATGAATAATGCAAATTTTGCATAAGTGAAGGAGAAAGATAACATATTAATTTTTCTTTTAAAGCTTCTTAGATAAAGATATTGTGCATTTGAACATGCTTTTATTTAACAATAAACTTCGTATCTTGAACCTTCATAACTTTTTTTCTTGGAAACAGAATACAATCAAAAGGGTACTTAAAGCTACTTGTTGAAGATGCCATTTTTGCACTTTAGTGTGGGTAGATTTCTCAAAAAGTTACGTATATGAACATTCACTTTTACTTTGGAATATTTTTAAAACTAAAAGGTATTTGAATGTATGGATTATTTATGGCTTTATAGGACTTCTCAATCTCCATGTAAAAGATACTTGAATCATCAAAACCACCATAATCTTAGTTTAAATGGCTTTATTCACTGTTAGAACTAAAAGGTATTTGAATGTATGGATTGTTTATGGCTTTATGGGAATTCTCAATATTAATAATATCTCCATATAAAAGATACTTGAATCATCAAAACCATCATAATATTAGAATAAATGACTATATAGCACTTATTAAATCATCTTCATACACAATATAATTATTAAATAAAGGCATCTTACATGAAAAACAAAACTTTATTCTTAGACTAAGTATGATAACATGTGGTGTGGGCTCTCTGTGTTCCCTTGCTTTTTCTCAAACCCATGTACCTATTTATTTCTCCAAGTACTCTAATATTAACAAAATATTTAAGTTTATCAAACCACACCATAGTACTCTTCTTTTACCAAACTAAGCAATCGACATTTTCTCAATAACTTTAATAACCTTCAAGCGTATGTTTCTTTAATAACCTTCAAGCGTATGTTTCTTTCACATGAATCATATTGAAAATTTCATTCCAAACTAGAGGGGTCTCACATCCTTGCTTCCTTCAAAGGAGATGTCCTCATCTTAGAAAATATGAAAACTTCGGTTGCAAGTCGTCTTCTGTCAACGAAGTTGCATGCTTAATCATTAATAGCTCAATTTTAAAGACCTCTCTCGAATAGTTAGAATCTTCTGCTTCGTGAGCGTTAGCTCAACAGTAGCACTCATCTATACTATATATGGAGGAGACTGAGGTCTCTTTTTGACAGGTGTCATCAAAGAATGCAAAGTGCGCGGGGGGCGGGGGGAGGGGGATGAGAGCAAGGGGGAGAGAGAGAGAGGGGGGAGTGTCGAAAAGAGAGAGGTGTCAACCCTGTTAGAGACGGGTGAGAGCCTACCAGAGGCAGTGGGTTGTTAGCTCAACGGTGGCACCCATAGTGGCTAACATTGGCACCCTAATGGAATTTGATTTTTTACGCCCCTATTGGAAATTTTGGGGGACCGTTTCTTTAAACTTGTTCTGCTTTCCCATTGTCCGCCCGGCGCCCACCCGTCGCCACCCCTTTCGGGCACGTGTGAACATACTTTTGGATGAAACGACACTGCAACAGCATCGGTTCATCAATGCCAATCTACTTTCCCTTGCGCGAAGCTTGGAGGAGTGCAGGCTCTGCAGTGTGGTTCACTGTTCACACGGAAATGGGCACGGGGTTGGGCTTTGGAATCGATCACCCGCAGGTTAATTGAAGCTGGGGGCATCATACACTCTTCTGCAACACTCTCTAGGGATTGGATCCGGAGATTCAAAGGTTTCACCCTGCAGAAACAGTATAGGCTTGTGAGCTGTGTTTTTGGGGCTTGTTAGGGCTCCCCGTCTGGCTTAATACCGGTTCTTATTTCTCTACCCTGATCCGTGACTTCTGTGAAACAGTCTTATCAATACATGAAAATACTGGCTCTTGTTTCTGTACCCTAATATTTATCTTCTGTGGAACCTTAATCCATGAACTCTGTGGAACCCTAAGCCATGGCCTCTTTGAAACCCTTACCCATGGCCTCAAGATCACGAGGACTGTTGAAAACCCTTATCAATGCATGAAACCCTACCTTTCGATTGTATTTGAATCCGTAGTCTACCTTTTGGCTCTGAAACCCCAATTTTTCTTTGCAGATAGAGAGCACAGGGGTGGTTTTGCATGATTTTTACTCCCAAGGAGCTTGTTTTGTGCAAGGATACGACTCTTTTCCATCTGCAAGCAGACCTTGGGCAAGAGTGTTTGGGCAACTAGAACCCTAATTATCATGTTTTAAAAGTGGTAAGTGGAAATAAGCAGTTTTCTGTAAGTACGTTCAACCCACGTATAGCAAGGGATACCATCTCCACATATCTTTAGATTGCCCACATACGTACAGTTCCTGCAATCAGGGCAGCATATAGCTATACGTGGCCACTACATGGCTTGTTCATCATCACATTACATCGTGATGACCGTGCAATTTGTGCTTAGTGCAAAGAGGAGAGCATATCATTTGGGTTTTTGGCTAAACTTTTTCGCAGCTTGACACAACCCGGGTGCGACGTTCAATTTGGGGGTTTGCATGCTACACCATCATCTTCTGCCTTGCAATTGCTACAAGTGATCAAGGTGAGTACTTTGTAGGCTTTGTTGTTCAAGGTGAGATATAATGTGGGATTTTTACTTGGCTGGCCATGGAGAAGAGGCATTTTGTAGGCTGGTAGCCCTCCTCCTACTCAAATCAAGAAGACAAGAGGCCTTATGCATCTATGAGGTTCGTTGTAGGGCCACATGGCTTGCAGATGACTCTTATAATTCTGTGCTTTGATTTGTATTTGCAGACTGCTCAATGGATAATCACACCGACTACTTTGATCGCCTTCCTGACGAAGTCATTCAGCTAATTTTTTCTTGCATCTCTGACTGCAAATCTCTGGTCCATTGTATGTCCGTTTCAAAAGCTTTCCGTCAGCATGCGGTTCATGTATCCTCCCTCTCCATTGTATGCCCTGGCAGTTTTTCATCCTATGATGAAAGGCTGCATAAGATCTACTCCATGGTAAGGGCATTCAGAAATCTGCAGTCACTAGTAGTTAGAATCGGGCAGCCAAAAGAAGAGCCACCCTCTTGGGCAAGATGTATGCGTTATGCTGAGATTGGGGGCTCAGTGGAGAAATTTATGTTCATGGCTGCGAAGTCTGGGGACTTTTCTGAACTTGACTTCACACTTTTGGGACTAGATGAAACCGTAGATGCAGATGGATTACAGCGGGAAGATAAAAATAGGTCAGGCCCAAGTAATTCTATGGGAGTTGTGGAGACAGACCTCAGTAGACAAGATCTTGTGGAAACAAGTAGCACCTCCATCAGTATGGGGGCACCCAGGGAAGAAAGCAAGAACAGAAGCTCAGAAGCTTGGAGTGATATCGAAAGTGATGAGGAGGATGGGCAAAGAGGACAATTTGCAAAGCATAGAAGCGGTGAGATTCAGGACACAGAAGACATCCATAGTGACCGAAAGCTACATGAAAAGAGGTGTACTCACAGTAAATTCACTCCATTGGATGCATCCTTTCTTCAAGAGCCTGGACAGAGGAAGCAGCTATCTAATTTTAGTCTTCGCCAGGTGATTGCACCTAGCAATGATGTGCTGAAGCGCATGCTTCCTGTCATTCACTTTGCCATTGTCCAAGGTCTTAATGAATTGAGAGATGCCATACCAGCTTTTGTTGCACAGTTTCCTGAGTTGAGAAGTTTTCTGCTTGTTGACATGGTGGAAAGCATAACAGTATTTATGAGGGAGCATCATCTACAGGAGATCAAGGCATTGTACCTTCAAGAGTTGGATGGATCAACTTTTCAGTTCAAGCCAGCCTTACCAAAAGTGGAGCCATGTTTTAGTGGAGTAGGACAAGCAATAAAAGAGGACCAAGCAAAGTGTTCCATTGGCAAGGTGGAAGAAGACGGGCATTTTGTAGGGGGTATTGATGCAACAAAGTCCAGCATACAAGATGCGGGGATTGACATTAGGCCATCTGAGACGTCAGATCCAAGACACCTAGAGGGAGTTACGGGTTTCATTGTTGGGGACAGATGTACCCAAGAAATGGAGGAAGTGAGACAGTTGAATTGTGGAGATGGTGTCAAGGGCAGTATCCTGGCAGTGACTAACAAGCAAGCTGATGAGAGGCATGACTTTATTGATGTCACAGAAAAGAAGGGCAAAGACTTGGTAACCCCAGTTAATGGGGTCTGTAGTTTCAGGAGGAAAAAAGGGGAGATTCATAGTGGCTCCAACTCCATGCTTTCATCTTGTTATCTGCCTTTGCCAAAAAGCTTCTTTCCAAAGAACACAAAAATCTGCAAGGGAAAAGGAAAACTTCTAGAATATCAGGACTCTTATCTTCAGATCGAAGGCAGCTCTTCCATTCACAATTCTTGGTGTGTGGACTCCACAACATGTCGTGATTGCAGCTGCTCTAATCCTGCTGTTTTTGAGAATTTTGTGGGTGATTCTTTTAGTGGGTGCTCGCCAAGACACAAGAAATCCTTTGCTTCTGAAGATTTTGTTAAAGCTCAAGATGAGAATGTGATTACAGTCAATTCTCTTCCGCCATCGTTGGCAGACTTGAAGGAAGGAGCTACCGATGTGAAAAAGCAATGTTCAGTTTCTGTAGATGCTCGACAAACTGACACATCTGCAGATGAGACTGTCCTTGGGACATGTACTGGATTACGCCTGTCCAGAGCCCTTGATGAAAGCACATGTATTGTAAAAGATCATGACTCGTATCCCCAATCTGCTGCAGAGCTCAGAGGATATGAGGAGCTCAAAGCAGTGAATTGTGGAAGGGACACCAATCAGCTATTTAAATTTAGGTATGTGGAAGGTTGGGATGGGGAACTAGGTGGGTTGGATGGGTTGGAAATGAAAGATGGTCACAGGTTGAAAGGCTGCCGGCATAATAGGGAGGCCAATGTGGATTTGGCAATCAAGCATCCATGGAAGAGATGCCTGAAATTTGATAATCTCAGGATGAGGGATGGTGGCAAGAGGCTTCAATTTCCTGCAGGCATTAAGGGTGATGGCAGTTTATTCTGCATCGATGCTGCAGAGGATATGGGTGTTCAGAAGTGCTCAATGCTCACAGGTAGAGCTGAAAAGGAAGGAAATGAACCGATATGTAAGGATGGTGTTGCACAAGCAGGTAGTACACATGACGATTCTCCTGATGAGAGTTGCAACCCTGGCATGCTGTGTGTTAACCATGAAGGAACGATGAGTGGCACACAGACTAGTAGAGATGGAGGCAAGGACTGTGACAGACTTGGAACCGAATCAGCAGAAGGCCATGAACTGGATGTGGGACAAACTAGAAGTGAAGGGCCAAGCAGGGAATCCCAAACACTGCATTCAGAATCTCCTGAAATAGCAATAGAATCTAACGCTTGGAGACATGCATGGCAAGAACGTGTAAGGAGGCTGAGGGATTCGTTGCGGGTGGCACCAGGTCAAGAAGAACATGAACATAACCAGGAAGATCGGAGGAGGTCTAGAGAGCTGTTGAGGAAGCGACATAGAGCTATGGAGAAGGATGCACTCTCTTTTGATTACACCTTTTGGAGGGCTGAGCAAGTTTCTTCTTGCAATTATGTCATGTCTGATATATCTATGTGCATTGCTACACATGCTGCTAGACCTCTAAGAGATGCAGACAAAGAAGTTCTCGCACAAGCAGCCATTGCAGGACCTCTCCTTGTGGCGACGGTGTCTCATGTAAATGAGCATTACACTTGCCATAACCTGTAGATTGAAGAAGGCTTGCAAGCTTTCAATTCTTGTAATGTTCACAGGTGATCGCAATTGTTGCTTAACGTGCTGTGTATAGAAACATAATTGGCTAGATTTCTGCGAGCGTACATGTGTGTGTGTGTGTGTGGGGAGCGCGGGGTGTGTGTGTGTGTGTGAGAGAGAGAGAGAGAGAGAGATCTGCCCATAGGAGGCTTTGCATTTGATCGATGTTTCTTTAGACTTAGTGTTCGTTTTTTTTTTTGGTTTTTTTGGTTTTTTGGTATAGCCTGTTTTTTTTGAAGCAAGAAAGTGAGTTTTTTTAAAGAAGATAAAAAAGGTAATATCACATCTTGTGTTTAGACTATATGTCAAAAGGATCTTGTGCCTTGTCCGTATTAACCAAATAAATAGGAGAACTCAAATACTATGAATGGAATATTAACTCTTGCACCAAGCTTAAACAAACACATAAGACGATACAAGATTGGGTGCAATCTCTCTCCTAACGTGTGGCTCTATCTTTCATACGCGATATTAAATCATAATATCAAAAATTAGTTCTTGGAGTCATTAAATAGAGTGCTTTTTCAAAATTGATAAAAATAAATAAATTATAATGTAATCTTTGTCTAATATCTAAGGTATCAAACTAACATAATCTTTGGCACAATTGGCCTAATCATAATGGTCCACACATACACTCAAAACAAAAATAATCTAGACACCTAGGCAGGTGTTCACGTTTGGTGTCTATCATTGTCATCTTGCTACTCATAGCTTATATTCATGCAATCTACAATGTTAGGTCCTTCATATGATGGTAAGAGTTGGTTGTGAGTGAGTCCAATTAATTACTACCATATGTTAGCATTATCTTGTTAAGTGATTTCAATTTAATTATGTAGAATTGTTTAGACTCACTAAACAAATTAACTTACATAGTATGGTACAAGCATAAACACCACCACCTAAATTCGTGCAAGCATATATTCAATATCAAGTACTAAATAGAATCACCTATGATATTGAGCTAAATGTAATGACATACAACCAACTCTTATCATCATATGAATGTGGAATTATTTGGACTCGCTCAATAGATAAACTCTCACACATATGGTACAAGCATAAACACAACCACCTAAATTCTTGCCAGCATATATTGGTTAAGTATAATATAAGCTTAGGGTGTGGAAAGAGGATATACCATCTATGTTGTAAGAGGATATACCAGCTGTGTTGTAAACAAAAGAAGTAGAATGTTCTCTCTCTCTCTCTCTCTCTCTCTCTCTCTCTCTCTCTCAAAGAAGCAAAGGTTCACGAAATACAATGAGGTGATCATGATCAAAGATAAATAAAATCCAACAAACCATAATATACACAAAGCTTTAAGAAAACAAACTTAAAAGATAATATAATGACATATATATTGCAAAATATCAAGTAATACTAGCGCATGATAGTCCAAAGACCTTAGAACAAAGAAAGAGACTATAATAAAATAGTGTTAACCCAACTACTCTGGGTTTAGTCATTAGACAAGAGTACAATCAAAATCTAAGTACATTATATAAGGCTACTCGGGGTTTAGTCACTATATCCACCTAGTCTAGGTCCTCATCTCTAATAGGCTCACAATGCGCTCAATGCTGCCAATAATGTCAACGAGCCCCTATGACTTGCTTTGCGATACTCTCGTCTGTGCTGGTGCCATCGTGCTGGGGCCTAGGTAGGGCTAGGCAAAAGCACCGGTGGGCCACCACTGGAGTGCCCTCTCGGCCTTTGCCTATCATGCATGACTGTAACCTGTTATTATGAGAATGTATTTTAAGCCCTCTTAAAAATATTATTCCACCCTCTTAAATAATTCAGGGATGCTTGGAATGTCTTTGCGTCATGCCAAATTATGTTAGTATCATGGGTGATGCCTTTTCAAATATTGATACATTTGGTGTACATTGACTGGCTTCCTATGTTTGTTGTAGTTAGTTTGTATGATGGCAGGGTGATTCCTGGAGTACTTACATGCTTGATGAACATGTGTGTGGTGATGGTTTATATGCATATGGAATAATTGTTTAACCAATTCATTGTTGGATATTTTATAGGTGAAGAGGACTTATTATAAGGTTAAGCTAAAAGCGTAAAAATTATTACTTTTGGAAGGCATTCATTATTTTGTACAAGCATTGTATTTATGTGCTAGCTTGTGCACATCCATTTATTTATTTCTACAAGTTTAGACTTAAACCGTAGACTTGGATATACATATTTTCTAAAACTTAAAAGTTTTCTCCTAGCCCCAAGTAATCTAATATTTAAGAGCTCTCTATTTTGGGTAAAGAGATAGCACCGTGTAAGAAAAAGAATAATTTTTGTATTTTTGGAGGCTATGGTCTGTTTTGGCAAATGAATGGTTAAGAACAATCATGTGTGGGGAATAGGCCACCCAATGTTTGTGTCGTACAAGGGCCAAGTATTTTTCGTGTATGAATGCTTAAAAATACTCATGTGGGGAATAGGCCGCCCAATGTTTGTGTCGTATAAGGGGCAAGTATTTTTCATGTGTTAATTCTAAAGCTTGGTTTATGTCAAATTTGTTGTTATTATCTTTCCGAACATCTCCTTTGGCCACATATTTACCCTTGTACGTCTTGGATTTATCAAATTTAGTCTAAGCAAAAGAGGATTTAGAAGACTTTCCATAAGAATTATCATGTATTCTAGAATCTCTAGTAGTAGAAGTTTTACGTTCAAAAGTGAGAGAAAGATCCTTAGAAAAGCTGAGATAAATGACGATGAAACATATTAACATCTATCCTAATGGTTGGCTTGAGTTCGACAATGAATTTCCTTCTTTGCTCTCTTTCTTTGACCTTATTAATCACTTGAACCTATAATAATAATAGAATATCCCATAATTTATCAATGCAAGCTTAGACATTCTCTTTCTCTACTTGGCATAGAGTATCCCATCATTGAGACGAGCTTTAGCCTTGTGCTATGAAGAAGGAAGAAAATATTGACACAGGATCCCCATCTAGGAATTTGCGAAAATAATTTCTCGAGCAAAATAATTATTCAACCATTCAACTTAAGCTATTGCAACAAATTCAACTTAAACCAAGATTTACAAATTAACACATGAAAATACATGAAAAATACTTAGCTCTTGTATGATAGAAACATTGGGTACAATCTTTTCCCCTCATGCATATGGCCTATTTCCCACACATGAATATTTTTAAGCATTCAATTGCCAAAAGCCATAGCCTCCAAAAATACAAAAGTTATGCTTTTCTTTCACGACACTCTCTCTTTACTTAAAATAGAGAGCTCTTAAATATTAGATTACTTGGGGGAGGGGGGGGGGCTAGGGAAAAGCTTTTAAGCTTTACAAAATATATATATACAAGTCTATGCTTTAAGTCTAAGTTGTAGAAAGAAGTAAATTGAAGTACACAAGCTAGCATATAAATACAAAGCTTGTCCAAAATAATGAATGCATTCCAAAAATAATTTCTTCTCTTTCATCTCAATCAAGGCCTCTTTACTTATAAAATATCCAACAATAAATTGGTAAACAATTATTACATAAGCATATAAACCATCACCACACACATGTTCATGAGGTGTAAGTATTGCCATCACTGCACACATGTTCATCAGGTGTAAGTACTCCATAAATCTCCCTGCCATACAAACTAAGTGCAACAAACATAGGAAGTTGCAACATAAGAAGCATACATTAATGTGCACCAAATGTATTAATATTTGAAATGGCATCACTCATGATATTAACATAATTTTCCATGACACAAAGATAATCTAGGAATCCTCGAATTATCTAAGAGAGTAGAATAATATTTTTAAGAAGGCTTAAAATAGTATTCTCATAACATTCCCACTTGCTTAAGTTTGCAATTTCTTTTAATTGTGGGTTTGTCAAAAAGAATGGAAGATCTCAAGAAAGGCACATAAATATTTCTCAGGCACCCATCTTGCATCTTCACAAGGAACAATGAGTCATGAAAAACGACAACGAGTCATGAGTTATCATTTGCAAACCTGTCTTGATTTTTCACTAGTCCTAAATATTGATCAATTTTACACTCTTTTAGAGACATTGAAGAGATGTTTTTAGAAATTTTACAAAATAAGCATAGTTTTATACATTACATAGACATGTGTAAATTACATAGACTTTTTTTTCTTCAAAAATTTAACTAACTTCATCCCAATCATTGCACCTCGTCTAATCATTGAATTAGAGCATATATTTGATGTTAAGATAAGTAGGTATATGGAGTCCATGGCCATAAAAGAGGCTTATTGAAAGAAATGATTTCTCTAGATTCAGATAGAAAAACAACGATCTAAACGCTCAAATTTTAGATGGTAGTGAGTGCTACAATTTATCAATTTACTTTATTTTGATCTAACAGTTTGATTTAGAGTTATCATCTTTGCAAAAACACAATTTTTAGTTTATAACAATTAGATTTTCAGCCATGAAAATGACAACTGTCATTTTGAAAAATTGATGAAAATTTCGATTCCAAAATCTGCTTTGTTGACAAAATGGATTCTAGAATCCAAAATTTCAGACAATTGACGTTTCTATCCTGAGAGTGAAATTTTTGTCCAAAAAAGAGAAATTTTGGTTCATAATGAATAAAATTTTCACTTTTATTGGGCAAAAAATTTAGTTCGTTGTCCAAAAAATTTTCCATCGAAAAATGTCTCAATGCAAAAAATTCCGTTGATGAAAAGATGCGTCGACGAAAGAAATTCCATCGATGAAAATTTCGATACTAGAATCCACGTCGACCCATTGAAATTTCCGTTGGGGACGGACTGAATTTTTCGTCAACGGAAAATTCAATTCGTCGACAAAAAATTCAATCCATTGACGGAATTTTTTCGTCGATAGAAATTTCAATCCATCGATGGAAATCTGGATTTCGTCAACGGGAATTTTTGGTGAAAATTTTTTTAAGAGGATTTTTTCGTTGACAGAAACTTTTTATGAAAATTTTTTCCGTTGCGACAAAATTTTTCATCTAATAAAAGTGAAATTTTCGTTCATTATGGACCAAAATTTCTCTTTTTTTGGATGAAAATTTCGATGTCATGATAGAAACGTTAGTCTCAATGGAATTTTGGAATCGAGAATCCACTTTATCAACAAAGTGGATTCTAGAATCCAAATTTCCATCAATTTTCCAAATCTAGCTGTTATAAATTGAAAAGTGTGTTTTTACAAAGACTATAATTCTAAATTGAACTATTAGATCAAAATAAAGTAAACTGATAAATTATAGTTCTCAATACTGTCTCAAATTTGATCGTTTGGATCGTTGGTGTTCTATCTAAATCTCGAGCCATCTAGCTTTCAATAAACCTCTTCTATGGCCATGGACTCTATATACCTACTTTTCTTAATATCAAAATATGCTTAAATTCAACCATTGGATCAACTTTGTATATAAAGAAAATTTATTTTCTTAGACAATGCACTAACCCCATGTAAGAGTTTCATCAAATTATATTGGGTCTAAAAGTAATGTCAATTTTATCACTTATCAGTTTGTTGATAACATGCTATGTACAACACGCACTGTAGAAATGTGTATTGGTACAAAACTTATCCGTGCTCAAGGAAAAGTATGATATAGAGATTCTTAAATAAAGCAAAAAAGGAAAGAAAAGTGAAATTTATTGACATGTGGACATGCTTAATTTGCATGATATAGAAATTGTTATGTATGGATTTGAGTTAAAAATTTCTTGACACTTGCACCAAAAAATAATTGATACTTTTAAGCAAAAGGTCCAATGACTCTCCTAGTTGATTGGAAAGTTTCTTCTCTTTTGTAATTATTTTTTCAATTGGACGTTTTTGGGTTTAGAGTAAAATGTAAGTAATGTTTTATGCATTTTTTTTCCACAAAAGTAGTATTTTTTTAAAAATGTTTGACATGAAAATGTGTCTTTTGTCTCTCCATAAATTTAAAAAAAGGTATATTTTTTGGGTTTTTTTTCTTCTAAAAATGGAGTTGAGTTGTCGTTTGCATGATTTTGTTATCGTTTTTCATGACTCGCTGTTAAGGATGATTTTTAAAAGTCAACAGATATTTGATATATTGATTTCTAGTCAATGTAATCTGCTGGTGGTCAATGATAGTATCTAGAATCAAAACTTCTTCCTTACCCTCAATAAGAGGTGGATCTTCATACATAGGATGAGTGGAAAGTGATCCCCCAAAAGGTTTAAGTAGATTAACAACAAATGAATTATGAATGTGCCACTAATGAGAAGGTAATTCTAATCTGTAAGTAACATCATTTATTTTGTGAATCACTTGAAAAGGTCCATAATGTCTTGGGACGAGCTTAACAGCTAGGAATTTTTTAACACTCTTAAGTCGACGTTTCTTAATTCTTAAAAGTACAAAACCTCCAATTTCAAAAGATATAGCTTTACATTTACGGTTTGCTTTCTTAATATATTACTCTTAAGCATGTGCAATTGAGTGTCTTAACTCACTTAAAATGCTACTAAAATCAATAATAAATTGATCAATAGCTTTGATTTTGTGGGAAAGCATTATAGCGAGAATAGAAAAAGCTTTACCATACATGACCTCAAAAAGGTGCTCAACCCCAGTACCCAAATGAGGAGTATTATTATATGCAAATTACAAAAGATGAATGTACTTATCCCATGAACTAGGTTATTGGGCAACATAGGCTCTAAGTAGATCCAAGATAGTGCTATTGGTAACCTTAGTATGTCCATTTATTTCCGGATGGAAAGCCATGTGGAAAGGTCAAACTTAGTGCGTCTAAGTTGGAGAAAAGAGTGATCCAAAAATTACTATAGAATATAGAGTCTCTGTCTCAGTAACAATGACTTTTAGCAAACCATGACGCATAAAGATTTTTTCGATAAACATGATCGTGACTTGCTAAGAAGTCAATGTTTTCATACAAGGTAGTAAGAAATAGGCTTGCTTATTGAGACGGTCCACTACTATAGTCCAAATCATGTCATTATGACCGGAAGTAGTAGATAAACTCGTAAATGAAGTCCATGGATATCTATTCCCAAGTATCACATATGTGAGGGATTGGTATAGGTGTGAGAAGTAATTGGTTCTTACCTTTATAGCTTTTAATTTTTACTTTCAGAATTTTGGATAGTGGTCTCAAGACATGAATTCTATAATGGACGGTGTTTCTCGAAGGGTTCTAGCTTTCAAATATTATCTTTTTAAATCACAAATTTGTGAAGCTCAGCATGGGGAGATTAAGACCCAAATTTTTATTTATTTTTTTAAAAGCTTTGCTAAGCTTTTTAATAATAAAGCTTTAATAAAACAAGCCTTATATATATATATATATATATATATATATATATATATATATATAAATAGCTTCTCTTCCCTGGCAAAGGGCGACTTGAAATTTTCCTTCTTCCCTTCGTCTTCTCACAGCGCTGTGCGCTAATTTCGACTGATGGATGCCCCAATTTAAGCTTTAATTAAAGCTTAATAATCAAAGCTTTTGTATATTAAAGCTTAATAGTCAAGCCTTATATATATATCCTTTAAATTTTGTTTTCTCTACTCCCCTTCGACAATGGCGGGCAGCGCAGACTGAAATTGTATTTTTACGCCCTCTCTCTCTCTCTCTCTCTTCAAAACTCGCGCTGCGTGCTGGTGGGTTTCTTTCCTAATTTCTGATATGCGTGTGTAGGATCTTCCGTTGGGTGAAACTAATTAAAGCTGAGCTTTATTTTTAGCTTTACAAAACCTTTACACCAGCCTGATTTAAAATATATATTTTCCTTTTTCCTCTCGTTTCTGCGCATACAGCAGATTCAATCTTTTTTTCCTAGCCTTGTTTAGAGGCTTAACCATTAAGCTTTAAAGCCTTGATTAAAGGCTTAATAAATCAAGCCTTATATACATACATACATATATATATATATATATATATATATATATATATATATATATATATATATATATATATATATATATATACCCATTTTTCAATTGTAAATCAATAATCATCAATAATCATCGTGTTGTAGAAATTAAAGAAGTTAATAATTAAATATACATGAGGCCTCTATATCCTTTATATATTAGTTACTTATAACCTTTTCCTTCTAAAAAGCCTAGAGAAAACAAAAACATAAACCTAGAGTATTATAATTTTAAGGTTTAGTAACACTTAAGATATTCATCGGCCAAGGGGAAAGTAGAAGAAAAGTCTTGTTAAGTGACCATTGTAGAGGTGGACAAGTAATTTAGTAAAGCCTATATCAAACTATCCATCTTATTTCTCTCGCAAAGAGAAACGTTTATACGCTTACCCTTAAAATCTCTCAACTCATCTCATCCCTAATTTAATTATATTGACTGTTCATATGTTGTAGTTCAAATTTTTAATGCCTTCTCACTGTTAAACAGCAAAGCATAGCATATAAATAGGGGTAGATCAAAAACTTGCCTCTCGTTTAAATCTTCTTTTTGATTAAATGTTATGAAGGTATTTAAAAAACACTTACCTAAAATTTGCTTACAAATTTTTCTTGTCTTGTAAAGCTCAACAACTTTGGTTTGAAATCAACATCGGTAAAAATGATTGGGTAACCCTCGATTAGACCACTTTTATGGGCCCTCAGAGAGAGACTACCGGACCACATATTTACCTTCTAGTCGAGCATTGACCATGAACCTCCCCCATGGCCCTTCTGCGAAGAATGGACTTCTATAATACTATGGGAATGAGGAATTACTTCGGACTCCACAACAAAAGTCGTGGACTTCAACATCACATAAATTTATTTTTGGTTTTGAATTATAGACTTTAGTAGTTGTGTTACTTCTTTTCATTTCTTTAGATTGTAATTGTGTTACTTCTTTTTATTTCTTTAGATTGCTATTAGTTTTCATTGTATTTAAAATTATAATAGTGTATAACCTCAAGACTCCTTCACTAAAACCAAAAGTAATTATATAGCATAGCATCCTCATGTCAAAATTTTTTGATGATTATAGCATTATGACTCGGTCATCATCTCATGATCCTCTTATGCAATCGGAACTCATGCGACTCATGACACAATGTACCCGTTTAGCATATATATTTGAACAAAACCATGCTATTTTTCAACAACCACTATGGATATTCAACAACCAGCAACAAGATGAATGGTCAAAGATCTAGACACATGATCACGAGGGATGCTTTGTTTTCATACCTATTGGAAACCCCACAGTTTTTACTCCAAACATACGTTTTTGCCACCTCCTGGAGCGGATGGACATCATACGTAGATATACTATAGAAGATGACTCATCGATAATGGATGAAGAATTTATGAATTTATTATGTTACCTTAAAGCCAGATTACCCCCTGAGAAGATACTAATACCTGACCATACCTGCATCATTAAAAGAATGTAAATTTTGTTCAAATTTCTTGTATTCATTTCTCTTGTTATATTAAAACTTTCTATTTGGGAAGTGGTATTTTATTATCTTTATGCCTGTAGCAAATTGATTCTCCATTTCCATAATTTTTAATATTCGTAAAAAATTAAACAATCACATATACTTACAATATTTGTGTCCTTTAAACAATGTATCCTCTATAACTTAGTAATTTTTTTTTTAATATTTCTATGTAAGTTTTATCTTTAGATAGTAATTCGAATACCTTCTTCCAAGTAAGTTTCTCATTTCTATCCTTGGCTTAAAATAATTATACGTAGAGTTTCATATCATACTACTATAAGTTCCATTTCTTATAAAATCATTGCAATTAGATATATATAAAAGGTATGACTCTCTTACGCTTTAGTTTCATGTTTATTATTTAAGTTCATTTCAACTACAAATGTAAAATAATCTTTCATCATCTAGACTTGTTCACTTAATCAAAATGTTTAAAATCATTACTTGTCATTTGTATTTTATCAAATTCATCCATTCTTCATTTATAATCTCACATCCTCAAGGTTAGCATTTTTCTATCCTTATAATCATAACAAATTTAACTTTTATTCTTATAATGTTAAGTTTCTCATGAGATTTTGTTTAATAAGTTTATATATCCTATCCATAGAAGTAATAACGACTCACATCTCTTTTGAGTGTTAATATTATTTTTGACAGATTATTTCAATCACACCACAACGATGGAGGTATGTATATGTATATGTATATATATATTCTTTTCATTTTATACAACTTTTCATAACTATTCTTACAACCTATGGACCTAATTAATGAATTATAGATTCAACATTAAGATCAATTCAAGTCCAGTAACTTAAATAAAATTTCTAGATAGAGAAAATTTGTGTTGGAATTTAAGTTTCAAAGGGAACTGGCCACTCCGCCTCAAACTTCTATTCTGAAGGAAGTGATGTATGGAATTAATCTGGTGGTATGGGACATCAGATTGGTTTTATATACTCTCCAGACATATTTATGTCTTCTATCTTCTACCATCCTATGCGTGTATGTACAACGTGCCTATGTGGTATGGGACACTTAGACTTATCTTACATACATTCATTTGATTGGTTCAATGCATATGCATTTTGTGTAGATCTAATCTTCCACACCAATCATGAAGCCATCCTCTCATCTGTTTATGCAACTGTATATCGGGGATGCTCGTATATAGTATGCTTTTGGGCCTCCACTATTTGTTTTAGTTGGTTCGTATATGGAGGGGTGATTCGTGGGGTACTTATGCCTCGCAAACATGTGTGTGGCTATTATTTGAATATTTATGAGTTATCTATATCTCAAGATGACGTTGGGATTAATTGATGTGTTCAATTAATTATTTAACTAATGTGGATAGCATCTGAGTATAGAAACGAGAAGTGCGAGGGTATCGATTGAGGTGTCGCACTATACGAGGGTACTGATTGAGGTGTCGTATGGCTAGTGGATTGAGCGGTGGTGTGAAGATGATGATCATTTTTCCTTTGTATTAAACTTTTTGTGCATATTATTTTTAATTTGATAATCAGTGTGACGATCACCAATTTAGGTGTCGCACGAGTTTTCTGGTTCGTAGTCCTCCAGAAGAACCTCTGAGCCATGTCTTTGTGCCTCTGAGCCATGTTCGGACCTCTGAGTTTACCTTGCAAGGTTATGGCATCAATAGTCTTGTTCTCTCGATATTTTTCTTACACAACTGACCACAGTTGCTTCCTCAAACGGGAGGACTATTACATGTATATTTTTTATTATATTTTTGATGAATTAATAATCGTGGAGAAAATATGTTTAATTTAATTTGTGCAGGATTCAGTTTAATGGAATGTGCAAATGTGCACAAGATTATCATATGTGCAAATGTGCACAAATTTATTTTATGTAACAAGGCCCATTAGCAATTATATTTAGGCAAAGGTTTTTATGTGTACAAACCTTAGGGATTTTGGTATGATTAAAAATATGCAAAGAAATACCCTAAAAGTGGGAAAAGCAAGCCCAATTTGTACACTCATCTATTCTTAGCTCCTTGGACTATTTTTATGAATAAAATTCTCTAAATACTCAAGTCGTGGAAGTGGAGCTACACACTTGAGGGGGGAGATTGCACCCAATCTGGTTTACTGTGTGGTATTCTCTATCCTTTACTTTTGATGGTGATGTTATTCTAATTCTTTTCCCTGGTGTTATGCTAAGTTATTTAATTATCAATTTCAATTCAAGTCCTTGTTTAAATTATGATGTAATTAGTAAAATTTTTAATTAATTCTTCAAGAAGTACAAAAAGGTCCCGTGACATTCGCATCACACAAGATTGTGTTTTGGGCTTTCATCTATTCAATTATAACCTTTCAAATGAAGCTCAGCTCCCTTGTGACATCACTGGAGGAGGGAGGTGATGGGGTGGTCAGTCTTCACAAGAAACTCTTACTACCAAAAGCATGGTAGATAGCCTCTTTTGTCAAAGGATGACAACGAGACCATGGAGTAGGTGTACTTGTTAGGGATCCTGCTAGATAGTTCGTGAGGAGAAAGGGTAGTGTTGTAGTGCTACACTAAGATTCCCTTGGAGATTAAAGTGCCTTTTGTGCCGACAGTTTTGATATCTTACAGGGGAAGAGAAAAATATGAGAAGATAGTTGGAGGAGCTCCTCATTTAAAATAAAAGGCAAAAGGCGATGAAGGACAAGGCAAGGCGGAGGAGGACGGTGTGAGGAGCATAAATTAAAAAGGAATACTTGGATATGGTGCGATGTTTGGAGGCGAGTGTAGAAATAGCTTTTAGTGGTGGTGACTTTTGAGTAGAAGCTTCACTTCAAGACCTCGAGTCGAGAAAAATGAAATAGTGAAAATGAGTAGAAATGGCCCTAATTTCTAAATTTACTAGACCTCAAGTCAACGTAGAAGATTAATGGATAGGATCAATTACAACCTCAACTTGATGTATTCAACGAACATGATTGAATATATGTGTATGGTGTGCATGTCATGTTGTGGACCTCGAGTTGAGGTAAAGAATCAATGTTTATGAGGATCAAGGTAGGTAGACCTTGACTAAAGGTATTTAATGAACAACAAACATGATTCAATGTACATGTATGGTGTGCATGTCTTGTATGTAACCTTGACTCAAGTTTTGGATCAATGGATAGGTTCAAATTGCACCTCAACTTGAGGTATTCTCAATGATATGGATTTAATATATGATGTATTTGTACATGTCTTGTATGTATGCATGTTTTGTACCCAACACAAGGTATATCTATTGCCATGTAAGGTTATCGATGGATGCTTTTTGACTCAAGGTATGAAAACCACCATGGTGGATATGCCATGGAGTGTGTTAGTAGCCATGATAGACCTCAACTCGAGGTCTAAGAGATGGATTATTTTATGACTACTTTATGACTGATTTTGAGTTCTTTATGACTACTTTTGGGTGCTTTTCAAAGATCTAAAACCATATTTATATGTTGAAATTTACACAAACCTTCAAACTCAGTACATGCAAACCCTCCATCTTCTACCTGTGCCCTTGCCCTATAGCAAAATGGCAGTCCATGTTCATTGGTTACTTGTAGAACATGCATGGTTTCATCATCTAGATCCCCAGCATGAAGAGCGTCTAGGCATATGTATGCACAATCCATCAAACAGTTCCATAGCAACCTACTCAGGCAATGGACAAGAAATATGTCCAGATCTAGCTTTGACATGGACTCAAACTTCTCTAGTATCATGTATGTCCCTAGTCTATTGACCACACATTTATACAAGTTGTCATCAAGTAGTAAAGTGTCGTATTCCTTATACTGAGGAAAATACTCCCAAAAGTTAGCCAAGTTTTTAAAGAAGATCGGCTTTCCACCAGGAAATTGAAATCAGCTATGTCACATAGGTTCTACCCAAAGAAGCCTATATTGTTGACATGCAACCGTGGAAAGCAATAGGTTGTTGATGCGGGTAGAACTCTAGATGTAGACATTGAAACGGTAGCTTGTCCAGAAAAGAATCTCCCTACGTCGGGCCACACAAGCAAGTGTGACATCTGTAGACCCTTTAATTTGGTGGAATGTCCTAGACTAATGGGGAAGAATGCAACTTCTATAATTGTTGTAGCCTTGGTTTGTCTCCAGAGATAAGAATGTATAACATCCAATGGCTTGCACTCACGTGCTTTTCATGTGGAACTTTGGCCTGATGACCAAGCTAGCATGCTTCACATACTTTGTGTATACCATCAACCTTAAACTCGGCAAACCTACAACAATATTATGGGCCTGCATAGACTTTAGCACACTGTTTATTTACATGATCAATGTGCTTTTACCATATAAAATATCTGATGATACCTGTCCTATGTGTTAACATGGTTATCTTCACCTCAGGCATGTTGACATCCAAAGTAAACATCATGTCATTTGTGTTCCTTTGTAACCAAACAACACTGATTTTTAAGGTCTTTCAAAAAGAACCCTTGAGGATTGAATCTCACTTAGACTCTGCTCCACCATCTATCCAACTAAAACTAGGTTTTTGGTAATATCAGGAACATGAAGTACATCTGCCAGGTACTTCATTTTGCCATCCTACATGGATAATGGCACTTTATTAACATGGGCTAATGGGGTGTGCAATATCATCACTTGTTTCCACATACCCTAGATTTTGCATATCTTTAAAACACTCACCATGATTAGTCATGTAATTAGAGGTGCCAGACTCTATATACCAAATATGTCAGATTCCTCCTCAGCCTCAATAATGAATAAGCCTTTACTTCAATCCCCTGTAATCATTTCCTGTTTTTGAATACAAGGTTATTTTTCCTTGTTTTTTCCTAGTGAGATGAAAATTTCTAGAGAATGGTAATTCAATATTGAGATATTGTTGGATATATAAATTCTACAAATATCAAAAATATGTTTCCTTGAAACAAAAAATCAAAATAAATTTTCCAAAGTGCATTAGGAATCAATAAAAAATGAATTAAAAGACCTTAGCCTAAGGTGGAGAGACGGAAGACTCTCTCACTTGTAGCATGAGTAGTATGATCCGTGTGTAGCTCAATCCAATGGGATTTGCATCCCTTTCGGAGCTAGGGATTCAACCCGTACTGGTGCACAAAAGCTTATCCACGAATGGAGAAAATGCTATGAACACCACTACCTTGACATAGACTTTACACACACAAGCTCAATCTTGCCATTGCTCATTCACTCATCATCCCACTCATTCATGCATCCAATATAAGAAGGAAGCTAAGCTAATGCATACACAAGCTCAAAGCATACTTCATTCTCAAGCACTTACTTTCCTAGCATGCACACAAACCTTGAAGCTTAATGGAACTTGAAATAAACATGCAATGCCTTGCCCATGGATAAGCTACAAGCTATGGAGAAGCTTAAGCTTGAATCCACTACCACACAAAGCCTAATAGAGAATCCACTAGCATCAACAAAGAAGCATGCACACTAGAGAATAGAAATGAGAAGAGAGAAAAACATCATCTCATTGCATTGAATTAGAAGAGCATTGCTCATACAATAGTGTAGATGGGGAGAGAGAAGAGCTTGCACCTCTATGAACAAGAGGGAGAGCTAGTCTCAAGAGAGATCAAGCATAAGTTTAGCCCAATGTGTCCATAAGCTCTCAAATGAGTCACTTTTTATACTAAAACTCCTAAAACTCCCAAAACTTCCCATGTGGGATTATTCTCAAGCCACTCCCACACTCACCTACAACTTGGAACTTTTTACAAGAGCCCTAAATAAGAATGTCAAGTCTCTTGTTTTCCTGCTTGCGTCTTTGTGTTGCATCCTTACATTGATCACCACTCGTCACTCAACATTCCCCCCTTCCTATTTTGCGCACGTCCTCGAGCGCGTAGATGCCAAGGAAGAGAAGCATCTCCAGTGTGTACCTGCAAGCAAAACGATAGGTGGTTTTTTTTTTTGGAACAGTGTAGAGATTGAATAGGTTTGTTCAAGCCTTAATGATTACTACCTGCAGCTAACTAAAGTAAAGAATGTTTTATGCCAAATGTATTGTTCTTTTCCTAGAAGGCAAAAGACAACAGTTAATCGAGGGACTATCAAGTAGTATACTGAGCCTATGCTAAGTCAAAGATGTCGATTCAACATTAATAAATCTAACATAATTATGTAGTGGCAGACTCTTGATATTGCTTAGTGTTTGGTTTAATATTTTAAGCACAACGGCGACCATCCTGGATTAGACAAGCATTTCTCTTGGTGCCTTTTTGTCCTTTTTTTTTTTGGACAGGGCTCTCTTCAAGAGTATGTTTGCACACCCGCGGTATGGCTATTCCTTACTACACATCTCCTAGCAATAATGATTTGTTTGCTTCATACCTAGGGGCTTCTTGAGGTTCCTCTACATAGATCGGTCTTAGCATTCTTATGGGAATAATGTCATACCCATCTGGATCACAGAACTGTGTTTGCCTTGGCAATGCACAAGTGTCTATGGTAGCTAAAACATGGTTCCATTCTAAGGGATCTATCAAGTTCTCAGGAAAAGGTATAGGGATATACGCCTCATCCATCACACTTTTGTCTATGGTAACATTTCCACGTTGCAAGTCTCGACAAGATACTCCACGTTGCAAGTCTCGACAAGATGCTCCACAGATCCATAGATCAGCTCTTCCTTCAGACATAGTTGCTCCCGATGCTTCTGAAGAAGAAGCGGAATCAAACTCATCCACAGGAGAGTGCGTCACATCTCGATCAGCGTGGTTTTTCAGATTCACCCTCGTGGTTACATTCTCATGTCTGAGGTATAAGTAATTGTAACCCCAGTCTTGAATCATTTTGAATTGGCGCATGAATGGCCTTCCTAGGCTCACTTCGTAATTTGTGTTCTTGCCAAAGTCTACAATAGCAAAGGTATGTCCGTACTCAATGCCACATGACTTGACTATATAACGTTCTCAAGCAATCCTATGGGACTCTCTAGATTTCCGTCTGCCAATTGCAAACTCATCCTTTTTCTTCTTCTAATTGCAAGTTTTCCCCACATTTCCCATACAGTTTTTGTTGCTATACTCACCCCTGCTCCGCTATCTAGAATAGCTATAGATTCAATTTTGTTGATCTCCACAGGAAGCGTAGTATTTCCTTCATCGTCTTCACAATGCTTGCCAACTTTGTTCACAGGAACCGAAATTGTTTGCTTAAGCATTAGCTCAGAAGCCTTTACCTCTTAACCTGGATGTTCTAGTTCCACAAACCTTGCTCAGTTAATTGTGTAGCCACTTCTCCCCACAATCTTGGCCTAAGCTTTCAGAACTCTGCGAGTGGAATGGTACACGTAACTGGTGCCGACATTAAAGCTTGTAAACTCCCTATGTCTCGTTCCTGATGAGGTTGTCGTGTCATTGATGGTACTCGCATGATTTGGCTATGTGCCTCGTACAGTCCTAAATATGAGGGCAGTGTCTTGCATGTGAGCTTGTTGCTCCGAGCTGAGACAACAGTCTGAGCATCATCTGGTAGAGATAAAACATCTAATTCTTGAACCCTTTGATTCGAGAATTCTACTATAGAGAACAGTGGTGACTTGTCAGAAGATGCTAGATCCTCAACTTGTTTTTGCACCGCTTCCCACATCTCCCTTGCTACTGCTTCCTCTATTTCAGGAATTTCATCTCCAAAATCCGCGGTAGTCAATGGTTTTGACTCGTCTGCATTGGTATGAGGTAAATCATCTCCTTCAGGCATTTCTGGGAAATGTAGAGATACAACTTCACTTCCCTTTTCCATACTTGGCGTGGCTTCTGGTATCGTCTCTAAGTTAGGTTTCAGAGAAGCAGGTCCTCTTGCGTACATAGGGGCCGTCTATTAGAGTCTGAGTATCCCTAATCAACTGCTTATGGATAGCCAAGTTGATTGTGTCTTCACGAGGGTTGAGATATTCTTGCAGCTTCTTAAGCAGCTCGGTCAGAGCTGTGATCCTACTATTATACGCTTGAAGCGCTGCATCTAAAGGCTCATACACCTTGTCCACAAGGACTGATCCTCCTGAGCTTTCCTCAGACTCAGATGCTTTTCCCTTTTGCTCATTTTGAGTGTTCTCTCCGATTTGTTTCATTTTCAACATTCCTTCTAGCTCTTTTGGGATAGAGTTTTCTCCATCAGAGCTCTTCTGCTCCTTCGACTTCTTACTCCCCTTGCTGCGTGGTTTACGTCGAGTTGATTTCTTTCTCTCTTTTCCATCTTTGGATAGAACCTTAATCTCAGAGGGTTTCTCAACAACCTCTTTGACATTCTTTTGCACTTGGGCTCTAGTCACTACTCTTAGCGACACTAGTTCATTCTCCTCCTCAGATGTCGTGTGGGTGATGGAATCACTTCAACATAGTTGAGGGGCGCTTTAGCTTTTTGTGCTGCCGGATCCGCAGGCTTCCACAAGCAATCCTTTGGTAGATGGTCAATGCTACACCCTTGGCAAAACCTCTCTATAGGTGGAAACGTAGATGTTGTGCCTATGTTAGCTAAGAGGGGTCGTTTCTTGTTTGGACATTCTCTCGCCCAATGTGGCCCACCACATTCGTAGCATGGTCCTGTTTGTTGCGTGGGGTATAGTCTCTTTGTAGGATATGGTCCTGGATAACCTTGAGTCTTGGTTGGCTGAGATCCTATAAGCATCAAAGAGCTTAGGTCTCCATTAAACTCATGAACTAGACTTGGTCCGGTTGGGTTCTCAAAGTAGGGTTCGACAAGAGGATGCTCCACTTCGATGTAGCATGGTTGAGAGCTAACCATCTCCATACCTAATTCAGGATTCTCATATTCCACATATCTAAAGGAAGCTGTGCCAGGTGGAGGAGGTTGAGCTCCTAGCACCGGTCGTGCTTGCTCTTGAGCAACTAAGGTTCTCTCATGGTTCACAACTTGCTGTCTAGGTGCAGAGTTGGCTGCTTGTTCCCTTTGTATCCTTGCAATGTGATTGTAGTCCGAAGTCACATGTGTGTAGATTTACAAAGCTGGCACCACTTCTTTGTTGGTTGATTGCCAACCAATGGTGAGAATGTTGGGCACTGCTCGGTTTTATGGCTACCTCCACATCCTCCATAGACGTAAGGGCCTGTAGGTACAATATGCATGTATGATGGTTGGGGTCGGTAGGAAGGTCTGTAGTATTGCCCCATCTTTTTCAATACTATCTCGGCAATCTGATCTGGATTAACCAATGGCACACTAGAGTCAGAGCCCTTCCCAGAGCTACATTTATCATCCGGATGACTATCTTGGTTCCCCATGCCAGTCACGTCAAAGTTATCATCATAATCCATGGCATCCATGCAACACTCATTGAAGATGACATGCTTCTTTGCGTACAAGTGAGCGTGAAGCATCTTGTTTCGTAAGCCTTCCAGGAAGATAGAAATTAATCTTCCTTGACTTGGCTACTCATCGTCAGGGTATCGATTTATGTACTGCTTTAGCCTATTTACACAATCTCGCCCAGATTCTTGATCTTTTTACTTAAAAGCGTAAATTTGAGCTACCGCATTGTGCTTAATTCCTATTTTTGAAAATGCAGCTATGAAGCTCTTTTCCAGCCCATTGAAAGATCGCTTTGCCTCAGGCTCTAAAGTCTAAAACCGTGATAAAGACTTACTCTCTAGCGTCAAGCCAAATCCTTCGATTTGTGTATGCGTATCCGTGACTTGCTCCGCATGTATAGCTTGCTTAAAAGCTGCTATATGGTCATAGGAGTCACCCCCGTCATACTTCTTGACAAGTTTTTGCAGCGCAAATGGTCTCACTTTTCTAGAATATTCATCGTCATGTCTCCTATATGATTCTCGGCCTCTAACTCTAGGCTCTTCAAATGTCAGTTCTCTTGGTCTATGGGGTTCTCTTGGAGGTACATATCCACTTGCTCGTGGTCCTTCTTCTCCCCTAGATTCTCTAAGAGCCCCGGGTCTCCTTGTAGGATCAATCGTTGGAAAGACTAGTCCTTTAGCAGTTGTTCGCATGGAAGGTGCTGGTCGAGCCACACTTGGGGTTCTAGCCCATGGTGGTGCTAGTGTTTCTCCTCGAAAGGCAGATTCATCTTGACGTGCCGTGTCTAAGGTAGACACCTCAGTGAAAAGGGGCCTTGCTTTCCATGTCATTTCCCTAACCTCTGGCCATTCAAGGGTTCTAAAGTTGTTCCCCCATCTATCATGAACACGCTTAGTGAAACCATCTAGATGCTCTACAGTTATTGTATGCGTGACTGGAAGCTCTAAGCTCGGGTGCTTAGTGGTTGCATAGTAGGTTTCTACCACATCCCTATACACCTCTTTAATTGGGTCGTCCTGATAGATTTTAACTACTGGAATTTCTTTTACTATGTCCCATGGGTTTTTCTTGGTCTCTTTTTCTTTTCCCGTTCTTTCTCTATCCTCCCAATTCCTGTCGGAAAACAATTCTTCAAGTAAAGAAATGGGCGACCAAGCCTGCACGATGTTCTTGGCACATTTGGGTCTGATAGAAGCTCCTTCTTCTGCTTTGCTTGTGCACTAGGTTGAAGTACTCCCAAAGCTCAAATACAACTTAGAACTTTTTACAAGAGCCTTAAATAAGAATGTCAAGTCTCTTGTTTTCCTGCTTGCATCTTTGTGTTGCATCCTTGCATTGATCCACCACTCGTCACTCAACATAAGGGTCAAGATTTTCTAAAATTTTTGGATTATAGTCCAATTAAGGTTCCTATGGACCAATAAGATCAATCCAAGTGTTGGGATGAGATAAATCCAATGAATAAAAGAAAATACCCAAAAATGAGTAAATGCCCACATAAGATGAAGAGTTGACTGAGTACAAGATTTATTAGTTAAAAATTATGAAATATTACTAAACGAATGAGATATTTTGGAGTAATCATACCATTTTGACACCTTGGTAAAAAGGGGGAGCCTTCAAGGAGGCACCTATTTCACACATGTGAATGAGTTTTAAACTCAAAAATATTAAGATATTTTTATCTCTCCTCTCTCTTGGATCAAACCAAATCAAAAAGGGAGCCAAGCTGGTCCAAATCTTATCCAAATTCAGCCAAATTGAAGCTGAAAAATTCTAGAACTTAGTTGGACTCAGTTAGTGGCCTCCCTCACCTATAATTAGACCCTCATTCTTTTGTATTCTCATCTGTGAACTAGACCATGCCAATATTACATTAGAATAAGCATATTTTCTATTATCCTCTAAAAATCCTCTACAATTTGGAGAGATTGGAGCTTCTCTCTCTCTTCAACCTCCTTTGGAGCCTTCCTCAACATACTTACCAATTGATTGGTTGAGGGCCTCTCCTAAGACTAAAGAATCAAGCAAAACAAGAGGTAAGGTGTGACTTTATGATTTTTCTTAATCTTCTAAATGTTTTTCACTTCTCAACCCCTCTCAAGCTTGAGAAGTATTCAATTGAATGGTTTTTCAATGCAAATGAAACTCTCTAATGAATTCTAATGATTAATTGTAAAAAGTTTACATTTATGCTTAAATGTTTTTTTAAAGCATATCTCTCTCTCCCCCAAAGAATGGTCATTCCTATGACCAATTCTATATTCAAATGATGCTTCTCATGGAGCAATTCTTAATTCTAAAAGTAAACTCTATGCTAGTCAAATTAGAGGCCAAAGAAATGGTTTTTTAATACTTTTATGTTACTTAAATTATGATAAACTTAGGGATTAAGTCCATAAATTGGATATTCGTCCAAATGATAGTTATTCTATCATATTGTATTACTAAAACTTATGCTTTTCAAAATTATTGAAAATTATCAGTAAAATAGCAGAGCAGAAAAGCCTGTGCCGAGCTCTTGACTAGCCTTGGTATGTTTAAAATGGTGTGCGAGGACCGACGAAGCGGTCCCTGAGTGAAGTGCTAGGACACCTAAGGAGGATCCTAGAGGGTTCTGACCAGGCGATGCACGGGCTCGTGGTTACTAGGACACCCATGCGTGCGTCGAGGAAGATTCGGATGGATTAAAAGGAAAGATTTTTGTGAATTAAATTTTGATACTGGATCTCGTTGGTTGGCCAGCTGGTCTTCAACAGAGAGTCCAGAGGACACATTTTGTAATACAATGGACTCAGAATTTTGGAGGATGATGATCAGTAATATTATGATTTCTATTGAAGGATTGTTTTAAAGCCAGCCGAATTTGTTATAGATGGCAATTTCATATTGGGTGTGTACGTGGTATGCCTACCTTAATTTTTGCATGAATCGCCGGCTGGGGGGCCTGGGAACTCTTTTCCTCAGTACCCGAGGAAAACACAAACAAATCTTTATAAAGGAATCCCACCTATATAGTGCTCGGGTGGTTGGCTTAATAATCCATGGGTCGGCTGGATCGAAGGATTCCTTCGAAATAATTAACGCCATTAGTTACGTTAGTTAGATTAAGTCTTGAGAAGACCTTGTTCTGTGAGAGGGGATCAGCGGTTGTGCCTCGTTAAAGGAGGAAAAAAGCGGTGATTCCATGGACCAAGTGCAAGTCTCTTCTTGATCTGACCATGTGACTTCAGGTTTGGTCAGATCAGTTTAACTAGTTAAGACTTTGACTCGTTAGATTAATTCCCCCGTTAGAAGATTTTCCCATGGTGGAATCGCCCGTGCCTCTGGGCGCAAGGGGAGTTTTTTCGGGAGGAACTGCCTGGGCTAGTCTCTCATCCAAACATCCGTTGGTGGGCGAGGCCCCGAGTGTGGATCCCGGCCCCGCACGGGAGGCCGACGCTGCTTCCACCACCGGCGCCCCCGGAGGGGGATCTCACAGCTGGTATCAGAGCTTTGTTGAAAGCTAATAAGGAGAAATGAATTCTTATTAGAAAAATTGTAATAAAAACTTAGAAAGAGCATTTACATATTGTATTTTCATTCCTTAAGCTTCACTAATGAAGATTTTTAATCAAAGAATTTGATTTTATAGATGGAAGTTCCACACTTATCTGGTGTTCCTGAGCTCACCCAGTCACAAGACATGACTATGTTCACCTTCGAACATCTCATCTCTTCCGCTACAACTCGAACAAGCCGAGCCAGACTCGCAGGCCATTTCGAGGATCTATATTTTCCTGACCCAGTGAAGAGACATCAGCACAAGTGGTTTACAAGGCAGTATGTCCACGCCTCTTGCGACCAGCGTGCGATGCTGAGGCAGAATCTCTCACTGACCATGATTCTGATGAAGCTGAATGTGATACATGGTGTTATTTTATATCACTCAAGGCCTCAAAATTTGAGACTTTCCTACCAAATCTACAGACTCCTTAGTCGTTTTATTCCTAAGGAGAAGATAGTAGCTCCCTTGTTGTATCAGGGCATGTCTATAGCCCAATACCGTCGTCTTATGCGTCTCTCGAATGCGTCTCCGAGGAGATTTTGACTTCTGGAGCTGAGCTGCTGCTCTATGTACACATTGCAACCTTTCTATAAATAAAGAAATGTTTTGTGGAAAAATTCTCTGTTGTATAAGTGATTGTTTATGGACGAACTGATAAAGCAAAATCTGTTACCGGATATATGTCATAGATCTCCAATAAGATCATTTATCTTGTTTAAGAAATTATTTTTCGAACCTCTTAAGTCTTAGGATCTTGTAGTAAAAAATTAATAACATATCATTTTTGGCAGAATCATGAGGCGAGGAAACCGTGGCCGTCAGCCAGACCCTCTCTCTGAAGAAGAAGAGCTTGACCTCGAGGTTCGCAAGGCTCTTCACAGGTCTTAGCCAGGACCCTTCAAAGGAGAAGGGGAGAACCTGGGCAAGGTTGTGGAGAAATGGGTGGAAGCTATGGAAGAGTATTTTGATGTCACAGGCTATAAGTGGAGCAAAATGGCTCTTGCCAGGCTGAAAATTGTGGAAACAGCCAGGGTGGCATGGAGGAATCATTGTGACACCAATCATCTGGACAGGAATACCCAGTCCTGGAGAGATTTTATCCCCTCGGGTTTTTAGAAACCAAAATGAATGAATTCTTAGAGCTAAATCAGGGGAGCAAAACCATCGAAGAATATCACCAGGCATTTGCTCTTCTACTCAAGTATTCACCACCTCTAGACGAAGAGCAACTTATGGCCTGGTTCATTCGAGGAATGAACGAACCCTTAGACACAGTGGTCAAGAATGCCAAGCCAGTGTCCATGGCAGAAGCTGTCAGAATGGCGAAGGACTTCGCCAAAGCCTTCATCGTGAAAGTCCTGCCAAAGCCAGCTCCCTCATCCTTCAAAAGATTTCAGACACAGGGAAGTTCTTCGAACCTTTTGCCTCCAAAGAGACACCAAGGTCCCAACTAGAATTTGGAGAAGGGAAGTTTCAGGAATGAAGGAAGACCTTTTCCTCGAAGTTCTTTCTCAGGAACTCCGGCTCTCTCAAGAATGCAAAGGGAAGAGCTTCGAAGTGAGAACAAGTGCTTCAGATGTCAGGGGTTTGGGCAACACCAGCTCAAGGATTGCCCATCTCCCTTTGTGGGCCAAGGAAGCTAGGGTCCTAGAGTTCAGAGACAGACTCCTTCGTATCAATCCAATCAGGGTCCCCCATGCCAAAATCATGGCAACCCCAGAAGAGTGCCAGCTCAGCCTACAGCCTCCATGCAAAGCAGTCTCCGAACTCCCTCCCAGAATTGGAGTAACCAAAGAGAGAGAGTTCCACCTCGGACTGCAGCAGCCAAAGCTGTTACTATAGCTGATGAAGTGGAGGAAAAAAAAGGACAGATCTATGCAGCAATAGAGCATCAGGGGAATAATCGTCAATTTTCAGTCCTCCAGACTCCAGTAGAGTATCAGGGTAAGCAATTCAATCTTTTGATTGATTCAAGCAGTACTCATTCTTTTATTTCCCCAAGATGTCTTTGTAAATTAGTCCTAAATCAAAAATCAAGGGAACCTATGCAAGTGGAATTGGCCAGTGGAAAGATTCTTTTCACACACCTTGAGACAGACCTTATTCAGTTTAGCCTAGATGGGAACATAACAGAGTGCCAGTTCAGAGTCCCACCCTTGGGAATCTATGATGGAATCCTTGGAATGGATTGGCTCCAAAAGAATCAAGCTGACATTCATTGTCACAAAGGAACCATCTCTTTCCTTGACCTTCACGGGAATAAAGTTCAAGGAACTGGAATTTTCGGATCCCCAGTGCTGCAATTAGTCAAGGCTTCTAAATCTCTCTCTCTCTCCCTTGTCTCTCCTCTCTCTTCTCTCTTCTTTATCTCTCTCTCTCTCTCTCTCTCTCATCCTTCTCTTTGCTCTGTGTGTGTGTGTGTGTGTGTGTGTTAGTGCTTGTCTCTTGGCTCCCTCTCTCCTCCCTTCCTCCCTCCTCCTTGTCTCTATGACCCTTAACCCTCTTTCCTTGCATATTTCATTAGTAGTCTATCACTGTCTCTCCCTTCCCAACTCATTTTTTCTATTCCTTCTTATGATCACAGTACACTTCACTCATTTTATGCACATAGATCCTTCAAGTCTCTACAAACTTAACACTACCTTATTCATCCACATAATATAGAAAATGTCAATTCTATATTACTTTGTATGACATGTTGAGAACAAACCTTGTTGAAATTATTAACCATATCTTATTGCAAAAACCCAACATGCATTGCTCTCACCCTCTCTATCTCTCTCTCTCTTTTCATATATAAAATAACATCATGAAATAATCATAAACAATTGTTAAACCTAATCAGTTGAATATTCATAAACAAATATATTCATCACACTACAATGACATCTTCATCAAGACACCCTCTACAACATCCTCTTTAGCATTAGGACCTCAATGGAAGGCTTCTTGGGCCCTTTTATTTGGCAGTTTAAGGGAGTCAAACCTTTTCTCTTAAGAAGAAACGTTTTCTAATTAGAAGCTTCAAAACGGCTACTTTATTCGAATTTGAATTTTGGGGGAAAAATGGAATTTAAAATGTAGCGGATAAAACCATATCATGTAACATATCTATGGAAAGCTCTTGATGCGTAGATCACGGATCTGTAATCTCCGCTCAAATCGGAGCTTGTATGTAGAAGTTATGGAGGTCCGAAAATTGTAAAATTGCCCCCCCTTCCTTTTTGGGGAAAAAGTGCACCCTTTGACCACTCTTACACCTCTCTTAAAAACCCAACATTTCAGTCCACATGGCAACCCCCCATTTGGCTATTCCTTAATCACCTTGATTAGGCTTGGGCAAATTAAAGGGCCCAAGAAGACCCCATTCACTTCCATCCAGGATCAATAAAAATAATGTTCATGCCTTCTTTTGCATGTTTCTTCAATAAGGTATCCCAAAAGTCATATCCACATTGACATCCACCTGCAAAGAAAACATTTCTCTAAATTCCACATAATAACTAGAACACCCATAATTCGGAGTACTTATATGTTTATACCATACCTCACCATGCTGTCCCATCTAGGCATCTTCCCTAGTGCATTGTGGTGCAAGGATCAATGATATAATCAGGCGAGAAAGGATGTGCATGGTTTATTCCAACTATGCTTTGGAAGGTAGCAGCGATGACAAGGGTATATGTCTGCATTGTGGTGCAAGGATCAATGATATAATCAGGCGAGAAAGGATGTGCATGGTTTATTCCAACTATGCTTTGGAAGGTAGCAGCGATGACAAGGGTATATGTCTGCACAAGAGTATAAGATGATTTATTGTAATAGAAAGTGATGTTCAATGGCAACCTTTTATGAGATTCATAAACAGCTCTATGTTAGTGTTGCTCACCTCTTGTCCAAACGCCTTTCCAATCTTCGTTGTACACCACACATTCAGTAGGGTGTCTAATACAAAGCCATATTTCTCAGCCTTCCCTATCATGGTTTTCACTTGATACATAGTACCAATCGACAATAAGGGAGCCATTTTCATCTAGGATGGTCTCACAAATCTTAAGCAATAAAGGCTCGTCTCCATCTATGTGGCATAGGTGTAAAACATGAAAATTTGTACCCAGCGTATACACAATAACACTTAAGGTCTTAATGTTGAAAAATTTCTCTTAATCACTCACATGTACAGAGATTCCATGGTGGGATAATGTTATTGAGGTAGTCATAAATAGAACCTCTTGTGGGCAACCTCACTATAATACAATCACATCATGTGCTTGTATTGACACCTTTAATATTAAAGGTCCGGGTTGCCTCTTTCACAATTTGTAACATGTCAAAAAGACGTACTAGATCCTCTAGACACTCCTGGCTTTGAATTGCATGGCCTATCTTGAAAGGATCCCCAATAAATGCTCTCACCTTTGAAAAATCATGTCCTTCTACACCATGTTGAGAAGAGTTACAGATTAATTGTCATTACATGATATAAAAGACACATATTTACTGTCATTACACATGTTTTGCACAATTGTCGAGTGCTAAGGCTTCTATAAAAAAATAGAGAAACTAGCACTTTGATGTTGCAACACGCTCAAAACACTGAGGACTATTGTAGAGGGCATATGACGAGACACTCCTACAAAGCATACATTTTGTAAGTGCATGAACTACACATATACGATACATTGTCATTACTATTTAGTAAAATCATACCTAGCAAATTCATTTGGATTGGTGTCAAAAAACCTAGGCTAGGTGGATTATTATGTTGAAATGGTGCATTTGGCACTTCACCTCTTGCCAAGCTTATCTGGATACATAACTAATTCATCTACATTAGTATTCCAACTATGTAATAATCAAACCCCTCACCTCTTGCCAAGAATCTCTGGATGCATAACTAAATCATGTACATTAGTATTCCAACTATTTAATAATAAAACTAATCAATCAATGAGTAAAAGAGTGCCTTGCTTGTGTTGTTGCATGATGCACTTCGTTAACGATTGGGGTTGCCTTGATGGGCCGAGTGTTATCCTTAGAATCTCTTTCGTCATACTCTGATGCAGAGACATCAGAGTCTTCTTCCCCTCATGCCTTTGCTTCTTCCTCTTCCTTTGTGGCATCCTTCTTTGGCACTTTTTTCCCTTCTTCATCTTCATCAGCCCCTTCATCTTCCATAAGCCCTTTACCTTTTGTCTTAAATATGTGATTGGTTACATAGAATTTGAGTCTTCATAATATAAATCATGACTCGAAAAGATATAAGATACAATATTAGACAAAAAATGAAATATCTAATTATATAGTATATACTGTCTTGGATTGATTGGATTTACAAGCCCGAGTGTCCTTCTTGCTCTTGGAAAATTTTCCATTTGGAAAGTCAAGGAATAGTGGGCATCTTTTGTATATCATGCATTCCAAAGTTCTCGAAGTTGTTGATGTGTATACATTGTGCCTCACCCCGCCACTCATTTATGATGGCTAGCACAACTGTAATATACTTCTTAGCATGGCACTTACGAATCCATCTACATATAATTATTTTCATTCAGATTACAAAAATAAGAGCACAATAAAGTAGTAAGTAATCTTTCTAGATTGTTATGCACGTAAATACAGGACACTTAGTAGCTTTGATAACAGCAGGGTTTAAAGCTACCATGCCTTGTTTTTTTCAGGGACCTCACCATTTTCTCAAATAGCTTTCCAAAATACAATCTCTTGAGATCGGTGAGGTCCTCCTGAAGTGTATCTAGAAAATATATTTTGTACTTATTTGTTATTTTTACAAACTACCACACCTTGTGCTCCAATCTCATGTCATATCACTTCTTGTCTTAGCCAATCTCTCAACAAACTTGCATTTGTTGCGTTGCCATTGAAATTGTTATTAATACAAGATACAATGCTTTGTATATGCTAAGAAAATAAGAAAAACGATTATTATTTACTCTTTGGGATTTGTATGTCCTTCAACATCTACGAATCTCCATTAATCAAAAGATTTAAAATCATAGCTTTTTGGTCATTTGGCAATGTGCTAGATGCCAAGCTATACAACCTATCCTCTGTCAAATAATTTGGTTTGTCATCGCAATTTACTTGCACTAGTTGATTGTAACACACAACACCAAAATCAAACCGCAAAATTAAAATCAAAATATGTTGTTTCCTACCAAAAAGATTAAGAGGGAAGAGTGAAGGCTTTCTTACTCAAAGAAACCTTCTCCTTGTGCAAGGTTTACAATCACGACAACCATCTAGTAGCATGCCTTCACTTTCTCTCATCTTTATAAAATGTAGTTCTTCATTTGTCTTAAAACTCATTTGCAGGCAAGGTATCTACTAGGGGGTCAATTTCTCAGGTGGCAGCGAGGTACTCATTCTATATTTCATAGGTTACTATATTAGTATGAAAATATATAAATGTTAAATCATATATTGCAAATGTTAGAAGATAAGAGATTGTACCTGGAATACTATTTAGGATAGTTCTGAAAGTTCACAGTAGTACCAAGATGGGCGACCCTCTTTTTTTGCATTGAGGCATGCTTCTCCATCCATGCCTTGTTCATCACTCTTGTGTGCTTAATAATTATTTCTTTATTTGCTAATCCAAGCACCCTCATGAGGCACACTTTGTCCACAAGAGACAACAAAACATATCCTACTTCATTCATCCTATGGTAATAAATTATGAGTTATGATGAAAGATAAAACATACTACACTTGGACCATCATAACTCAAAGAGATTTAAGACATATATTCTTGTAATGTATACATTCCCTTACCTGTTTAAGTGAGCTATGACTGTGAAGACCTCCACCTCGCTATCCTCATTAAATTCAATAAGGATAGCGTCAACACAAGGATGTCTTGATACAACATTCTTGAAGACTACATTAAATGTGGACCTAATTAGTCCATTGCTATTTTAAAAAACTTAACACCACTTTCAAAAAGTTAGCAATTTAAGATGACTCACATTTACTAATCTCCTCCATCCATGCCACAAACATGATGATTGCCATCCTCCCATACATAAAACACACTCCGTGTCTTTGATCACATTCTCAAACTGCTCGTTTTTCACTCTCCATATGTCATCCCATCTACTAACATCATCGTGTGATACTTCTCTAATAGGATTGCAGAATGAGGAGATAGAGAAAATGAACCTGCATCGATCGGCAACATAGCCATTTGTGTACAATTCCCTTACTGGCTTCTTGTACTTAAATTGTACTCTTCTTATATAGGGGTTAGGCACAAGTCTGCACAAGGGAATAGGTGGCAAAGGAGTGGATCTCTTCATGTACACATGAGGTTGTGCTTGCCACTCATAAAATGACCTTATGCAAGATTACTTAAAAAGTGGATAACAATTACCTTTACTATGTTTAGACTATCCTGTAGGAGTTCTAGTCACAGATGAGTTGCATGTGTGACCATGTAGTGGTCTTCATTCTCACCTTCTTCTTCACCTCCATCTACCACCTTTTCTATTTCCCTTGTTTGTTTCATGGATTTCAACGAAGCACATTTTTTTTTTGTAGACTTAGAAGATTGACTTGGATTTCTTTGTGGAGGTGTCCAATTGTCATCTTCACTATTTTCCTCCTCTTCTTTATGCTTGTTACTTCTTGGCTTGCTTGTATGGTAGCAGTGCTCTTTAAGCGTTGTGCACGCTTTGGAGATTTAATTACATGTTGGGTTTCCATTGAATGTGGGTTAATCTAAATAAAATGACATATATAAGATAAATTAATTTAAGTAAAATAAAAAAATAAACATAATTGCGAAGGTAACAATAGATATGAAAATACTTATGCAATCTCTTGCTGGACATATAATGATGTAGCCTTTGCTTTCGATTTAATGTGGAGACATCACCATCTTCAAGAGGAAAAGGAAGCGGTACTTCTCCCACTTCGACATCTTCAATTGACACACCAACATACCTAAGTGGCAAAGGAACTCCATGCATGGTATTGGCAGTGGAGTTTACATGCAACATGATGCAAGTAGCTACTTTTGTACCGTTGAACGTTAACAGCCCTCGTGTCCCTTTTTTAGGTTGCAAAGGTGCCATATCTGAGAGAAAAGAAAGAGAAAAAAGCAAGAGAAGAGAAACAAGAGAGAGAAATGTAAGAGGACAAGAAAGAGAAAAAAGCAAGAGAAGAGAAACAAGAGAGAAATGTAAGAGGACAAGAAAGAGAAGAGAGAAAAGAGTAAGAGATTGATAAATAAAATAGAAAGGCAGGATATTGGAAGAGAAAAGAAAGAGGACAAGCAAACAAAGTGAACAATAATAGAGAGATCAAAAAAAGAGAGAGACGATAAGAAGAAAGAAACAAAGAAAAGATATAAATAGAGAAGCAAAACAAACTTTTAAGGTTTTTGGAAAAAAAGAGAGAAAGAGATAAGAAATGAAAGAAATAGAAAGAGATAAGAAATAGAAAAGACAAGAGAGAAAAGGAGGACAGAGAGAAGAGAAACTAGAGAGAGAGAGAGAGAGAGAGAGAGAGAGAGAGAGAGAGAGAGAGAGAGAGAGAGAGCTAGCTGTGTAATGTTTATATGAATGTTTTGCAGAGATTTTTGAGCCACGAGCTGAGCTAACTAGATGGACGGTTGAACTTTCTCTACACCCATAACATAAAGATAATTGTACATACTATACTCTACTACTAAAACCTACAAGGTCCATAGTGTGAACCCGACTATATGAACTTGCATTATAACTATGCTAGGACTCTAGTAAACCAAAGTGGCTATCATCTAGATTGTAAACCATTGGCGACATATCAAGCATAATCTCACCAACCAAGCGAATGGCATAAGTGCAGAGATGTTATCCTGGCATGTCATGTATGCAGTAGTTGAGCTCGATATCTCAACAAGGCATGGCTCATGTAACTCTTCCAACTCATTTGAGCTTGATATCTCAACAAGAAGGTATGGCCCATGTAACTCTTCCAACTCAAGGCTTCTCATAGAAAAACACTAAACAAGTGAGTACTCTGTCACATCTCTATCCAGATTAAGGCTTTCAACATAACACTAAACAAATGAGGACTCACAACATAACACTAAACAAGGCATGGCTCTTGTAACTCTTCCAACTCATATATGCACTACTTGAGAATGATATCTCAACAAGTTATGGCCCATGTAACTCTTCCAACTCAGGATTTCTCATAGAAAAACACTAAACAAATGAGGACTTTGCCACATCTCTATCCACATTAAGGCTTTCCTCATAACATAACACTAAACAAATGAGGACTTTGCCCCATCTTTACCCAAATTAGGGATTTCTTGTGACTTATTTTACTCTAAATTACTTATAGGGTAGAGAACTCAAGGCATGGGGCAAGGGTGATGTTGGATAACTTGGACTTGGATCATGCTGGCCAAATACACTCCATCCTTGGAGGCTTGCATTCTCTTGCCATAATTAAAGGGTTCAAAAGTTGTACCGCTTGATTTGTGGTCTTTTCTAGTGGATTCCCCTCCAACGACTTCATCAATGTGTATGTGATCTAAAACCTCATGTTGCAAGAGGAACAGATCAATGAACATCGATGAAGCTACACAAACAATAGGAGAAGGAAAATTTTAAGCGGGTGTGCTAGGACAATTGCCTCTTTCCCTGTCTACCTCTTTCCCAACTCAAGTATACATCGGTTCATGTGCTTCATTGTGTTGCACTAGTTGTGGAAGTTGGGTTCCTTAATTAAATATATAATTGATGTAGTAGTTACCAAATGAACACATGAATTTGAAGAACTCGTGAAACTTAACCACTTGTGTGACTTCCACAACCTCTTCAAGGGGCCACGCGTTAAAGAACTTGTTCCATGCTAGTTCTCTTTTTCCTCCCACCTACACTTTTGCAAGGGTGTAGTAACCTCTCGTTGTTATAAACTCATGATTGGTAGAGCTTTTCTGAAGAAAATGAGCTTTTCATGATTTACTTTTCTTCGTTCATGATGTAGATACTTCTAATTTTTTATAGTTTGTTATTGAATTGACGTGAGGTTTTTTGTAAAACGCTCTAACTCAAGCATTATGTTGCATAGGAGATTAATGCCTTATATTTATTTTATGTTTTCTAAGATCTACGTGTTCAAGATACATGCAAAACAAAGAAGTGAATGAACTGACCATAAAATTTAGAAAAATAACGTAGGCAAGGCATTATTTGCAAAGACAATTTGCAACTTGTTTTACCGTCTTTGTTTGGGACCATATTGAGACTCCCTATGATATATGCTTTGTATGCCATCCTCCACTTGGCCTCAAGAGACTTTACACTCTCTCTATTTCTCTCTCTCTCTCTCTCTCTCTCTCCCCCCCCCCCAATGGGCCCCACTTTAAGTGACATCCACAAGCATGTGTCATTAGGTCGAGGCTAAAGAGTTACACCCTTCCTTTTTACATGAGCTTCATCTACGTATAGAAGTTGGAGCATTACACACAAGGGGGGGTTTAGCCTTCACAAAAAGGGTGAATGGAAATTTCCTATTAAAAGAAGGCAAGGTTTAAAAGAAATCAATTGTGTACCCTTCAAGGGCTGGATGGAAATTTGAGGCCTGCCTCTTGATCCTATGTTGATGCCATACAGAATTTCCTAATTGGGCATAATCCTCTCTTAGCCTACACGAGTGCTCTCTTAGTCATGCCACTAAAGCAAAAGAAACATGTGTATGATCGGGTGCCCGTTTCAGGCCAGTGGAAGAGCTGAAATGTTAATTTGTCAAGCCGACCCATTTATGTATCCGCATGTGTCATGTATGCCAATGGTGGTAGCAGAGGCCCAAGCCTAGTTTTGAAATGACCCAATTTCCCTACAAGGCAGCCTTCGGGCATGTGGCATGGCCCTCACAGTATCACATGGACAAGGATGCCACTCACATATGTCCTTTCCACACGTGCCGGCTTCAGAAGGATGGCATCCACCATTTGCCAAGACCAGCAGCCCACTGTATGGGTAATTCGTGTGGTAGAAGATGTAAGTGCAGGGCATACCCTCTATGCAAACCCTACATGGACATGGATGGAAGCTGATGAGGGTAATCCGTCATTGCCCGGTAAGCTTTGTGAAGACAAACGTAACCAGGTATCATGTTGGGTGAGCTGGACAAATCCTGCAAGCAACTAAGCCCTTCCGTTTACTCTGCTCTCCTGCAGAGCTGCGGGCATGCTGGCTCATTGTCGGATGGCAAAATCATTCATGATCACATCATAAAACATGGGTCTGAGCAGAACACATACGTGCTGAATTGCCTTGGCTACATGTATGGCCATTGTGGAGCACTCCGGGAAGCTTGTGCATTGTTTGTCAACATGCAAAATCGGGATGTTTTCTCATGGAATTTTCTAATCCGAGCATATGCTCAGCATGGGCAGATAAGAGAGGCTCTTCATTTTTTTCACCAAATGCAGCTCAATGGTGTACACCCAGACAGATTCTCTTTCATCAGCATTCTTTCAGCATGTGACAACCAGGCCGAGGGAAAGACGATGCACACCTGCATCATGGAACATGAGTTTGAGAGGGATATTCTTGTTGGAAATGCTCTTGTGAATTTCTATGGCAAATGTGGCAGCTTGGAAGATGCACAAAAGATTTTTAACATGATGATTAGGCGGGATCTAGTCTCATGGAATTCAATAATTACTGTATATGCACAATGTGGAGAGGTAAACATGGCTTTCCTTTTGTTTCAGCAGATGCAACATGATAAGATGAAACCTGACAAGGTCACCTTCATCACCCTTCTGTCTGCATCTGCTGATGAGGCAGCTCTAATTGAAGGCCGATATATACATACACTTGTCGTGGGTAGTGAGTTGGTTACAGATATCACTGTGGGGAATGCTGTTGTCAATATGTATGGTAAGTGTGGTGTCTTGACGGACGCATGGAGCATGTTTGAAAAGATGCCTAGGAAAGATATTATCTCATGGAATGCAATTATTACAGCATACGTGCACAATGGCGAGGGCAACCAGGCCCTTCAACTGTATAGTTGGCTGCAGCAGCTGGAAGGAATGGTGCCCAATAAGGTTTCCTTAATAAGCATTCTCGATGCATGTGCCTGTGAAGGATCTCTAATAGAAGGCAAGAGAATGCATGCACATATTGTGCATGCTTCATTCATCTTAGATATCGTAGTGGGAACGGCAATTGTCCATATGTATGGCAGGTGTAGCAGCTCACAGGATGCACAAAAAGCATTTGACAAGATGCCTGAGCGAAACTTATTTTCTTGGAACACAATAATTGCGGCTCACACCCAATGTGAGCAAGGGATTGAGGCGCTCTGCATGTTCGATAAAATGCAGTGTGAAGGTGTACTGCCTAATCACGTCACGTTTGTCAGCACGATTTCAGCATGTGCCAATCAGGCAACACTCTTGCGAGGAAAGTGTATGCATGCCCTTGTTTTTGCTAGTAATTTCTGGGGAGATGTTGTCATAAGTACATCACTTGTACACATGTATGGTAAGCATGGCCATGTGGAGGATGCACATAGGTTGTTTGAGAAAGTGCTGGTGCCAAATCTAGTCTCATGGAATGCCATAATCACTGTGTATGCTCAGCATGGTCAGTTCAAGAAGGTTCACAAACTCTGCAATCAAATGCAGCAGGAAGGACTGTTTGCAGATAAAGTCACCTTTCTTAGTATTCTTTCTGCATGTGCTGCTCCAGAAGCCTTACCTGTAGGCAAGCAGACACACACTTGCATTGTGGGCAGTACGTACAAGTCTGATGTTTCGGTTGCAAATGCTCTTGTGAACATGTATGGTGAGTGTGGGGCACCCGAAGACGCATGGTGGACATTTGAAAGCATGCTTCAGCGGAGTGTGTTTTCTTGGAATACTTTAATAGGTGCCTATATTCAGAATGGCCAGGGCCTGTCTGCTCTGGAAATCTTTAACAGAATGCAATGGGAAGGCGTAATGCCAGATGAAGTCACCTTCATCAGCATTTTGGGTGCATGCACCATGGAGGTAGCTGTGGGGGAAAGTGTGCTTTTGCATACTTGCTTTGTAGGTAGTGGATTAAAACTGGATGTTGCGTTGGGGTCTGCCTTTATCAACATGTATGGAAAATGCGGTAGAGTCAAGGAGGCACGTAGGATGTTCAACAGAAGTCCCAAGCACGAAGTGGACACATGGAATGCTATGGTATCAGTGTATGCCCAAAGTGGGCAAGGCAAGGAAGCCCTCCATCTCTTTACTGACATGCTGCAGGAAGGGGTTGTGCCAAACGATGTCACCTTTGTCAGTGTTCTGTGCGGGTGCAGTCACGCTGGTCTAATCGTTGAGGGGTGCCATTGTTTCATTTCAATGATTAAAGATCATAGCATTACACCTAAAGTGGAGCATTATAACTGCATGATTGACCTGCTCGGGAGAGCGGGAAAGCTTGATGAGGCAGAGTACTTGGTCAACAAAATGCCCTTTCGACCTATGGTCACTCCTCTGTTGACTTTGCTTGCTGCATGCAGACATGAGGCTGATGTACAGCGAGGGGAACACATTGCAAATCTTGCTTTTAGGGTTGATCCTGATGATCCCACACCCTATGTAATGCTTTGGAATATCTATGCTACAGCTGGCAAGGGTGAGGATGCAGTACATTCAGACGGTTGTATTGAGCAGCATCCGTGCTCAATTGATGTGTTTGATTCTTCAAGGGTGTCATCAGCTGACCACAAGGTTGGGGCTTTTTTGGACAGGACCCACTTCCATGACTTTAAAAAAAATGCATGGTCCTGTTTAGCAGGACCTGTTGATAAGAAGGCTGAACACCATCCTGTATCGTACCTTTCGGAGGACCAATCTCTCTGCAGTGACATTACGCATTTGCGAAGCTTGTAAATTGTCAAGAAATGCCCAGCATCCTTATGAGCCACATGATAGAAACCCAAACAGTGACATCCTTGTCTAGAAAGGGTCCATCTAGGCTTAGAGACCTTAACCTCCTCCTCTACTTATCAGATCAAAACCTGACTCTTGAGATTCTACCTAAAAAAGAAAACTTTCCAAGTCACGGAACTAGTAACTTCAAAGCTGAACAACTTATGAAGTGAAGGAAACTGCAAAATCTAATTCCTAGCAGGATTGCCAAAGATGTGATTTGGAAAATCTTATAAGACGTGGCTTGCCACTAAGGTCCAAGGAGAAGTAAAACTTATTTGAGAGGCTTGAAATTCAATGGACAACATGAATCCTAGACACATACCACAAGAATATAGCCCAATCAATACACTATTATGATAGTCTTGTTCTCTCTCTCTCTCTCTCTCTCTCTCTCTCTCACACACACACACACTCTATGCCTATGTGAATTCTATGTGAACATGCTTCTTAGATGCCTTTTCAAGGGTCCATATGAGCTCATTCTAGGGATGGGGTGTTTTACAACCCTGCAAATGCCAGGATTGGTTTAATAGGATTTTGCATGGACATAAATGGAGGTGAAATAAAAGGGACTTGGCATACGTGAGCCTTTCAATTATGGCAATATAATCGCATAGAAAATGCAGCCATAGGTTGGCAAAAGAGTTGGCAGAGATTGTAGCTCGGCCCGATGGACTCCAATAGATGGCAAGCTAGCTCCTCAATGATAGCAAGGTGGCTATAGGGATCCCTTGATCCTTTGAACTTGGACACTAGCTTGGATATGTGTGAGGCTATAATCCTCGGATGGTCGTGATTGTATTCGTCCCTTATTTCTTTGGGTGGCCAGATCACCATAGGAACAACATCTAGCATTGTTCTTGTTTCATCAGCATTGCCTACATTCAAAGGGTAGTAAAAAATAGGTATGTATACATGGTTTTTAGGAATACACATATCATTTTGTGTATATATACATTTTTACATATGAATATTTCACACACCTACTATAAGTTGACTACATGGTTTTTAGGAATACACATCATTTTGTGTATATATACATTTTTACATATGAATATTTCACACACATACTATAAGTTGACTACACTAGTAAGCTAATAAATAAACACCTCCTATAAATGTAAACATTGTAAATGGACCTTAAAAGAGAGAGAGAGAGAGAGAGAGAGAGAGTGAGAGAGAGAGAGAGAGAACTAGACTATCATAATAGTGTATTGATTAGGCTATATTCGTGTGGTATGTGTCTAGTATTCATATTGTCCATTGGATTTCAACCCTCTCAACTAAGTTTTACTTCTCCTTGGACCTTTGTGGGCGAGCCACGTCTTATAAGATTTTCCCGATCACATCTTTGGCAGTCCTACTAGGAATCTAAGTTTGTAGTTTCCTTCACTTCATAAGTTGTTCAGCTTTGAAGTTATTAGTTCCGTGACTGGGAAAGTTTTCTTTTTTAGGTAGAATCTCAAGAGATAGATTTTGATCTGATAAGTAGAGAAGGAGGTTAAGGTCTCTAAGCCTAGATGGAGCCTTTTTAGCCAAGAATGTCACAATTTGGGTTTCTATTCCGTGGCTCATAAGGATGCTGGGCATTTCTTGACAATTTATCCAAGCTTTCCAAATGCATATTGAGAGGTTTTGTATTCATGATGTTCTTTATTTTCAGTAGATGAGCACCTATGTTTCTCTTCCCTACCTAGTTTACCCTTTCCATTATTATATAAAGGTTTTCTTTAAGAGTGAGGCCCTTGGGCTACAAAACTAAATTGATTTAGAGTAAATATTAAAGAAATGGTTCAACTTTTGTATCTAAGCTCTGGCACAATGAGGGGCATGCAGATACAACAAACCAACGTGGCTTCCATAATGGGAGCTCTGCTTTGTTGTTGGCTCAAAAAAGGATGAGGATCGGTTCTTCTTAATCCAATCATGATACACCTATTGGCTTGGCCTCACAATTGATAATCACCCATCCTCAGCACACCACATTTCATATTTATCCATCTCCACATATTTAGGACTTATGAGAGAGAGAGAGAGAGAGAGAGAGAGAGAGAGAGAGCATAATGGAAGTAGGACTTATAAGAAGGCCTCTCAAGGATCATTATAATTATATAATAATGGAAAGGGTAGACTAGGTAGGGAAGAGAAACATTAGGTGCTCACCTATTGAAAATAAAGAAAATCATGAATACAAAACCTCTCAATATGCAATCATTAATACTAGCTCTAAAAGATATCTCAAGATTTGGTTTTCTTTTGATATCTATGTCTTTCTTAGAGGGGATTCACAAGAATCCACCTCGACAACCTTCTCATTTTCATGGCAAATTTTGATATGCTAAAAAATTTGTGAAGTGGATTTCATTTTTATAGAGTAAAAGAACAAATGAATTGCAAGCCCAATGTAGTTCCTACAAGGCATGCATATACATCTCACTAAGTGGAGTCACATAGGATTGAAAGCTTACATCAAAATCTTTTATTGCACATAAAAGAAAAAGCATGCATTATATTGGGTTTCCATCCACTCCTTATGAAAAGGGGGACAAACACGCACCCATTTCACTCAAACAGTTGTTGTAGATTCACTTGTGCACAAACAATTATGAAGCCACCACCTATAATAAAACTTTAGAATATAGATAAGACCAAATTTTTTTGGAACTTGGAGAGATTCCTTATCATGCCTTACACTAGATATAGTAGCTCTCAAAGGTAACAAATATTGATTGGTGGAATTTAATATTGATGTACTTAAATAACTTCTTCACCATTGGTAAGAGAAATATCATTATGCTACCAATAAAACTTAGGAAGGTATAAACAATAATAACTTAAGAAGAATATCATTTTTCTACCAGGAATAACTTAAATAGATTCGTCATACTTTTATATCAAGAGTAATGTACGAAGGTATAATTTTTATAGCATATGGTCTACTACCGTATCTATCTTGGCTCCAATATAATGATACCATAATAATTAGATTTCATTTTACTTGGTGCATGAGTACTTAAGAAATGCTAAACTTACTTTAAAACCAATAAATAGTTTAATAAGTTTGTTAAATTGATTCTACCATTTTTTCAACCTATAGTTCATGCTAAGGTGAGAGAGCACTCCCAATACCTATGTCAAAAGCATCAACAAATACATGAAAGACCTTTGACCAAACATAGGAGGTTGCGTTATATTGGGCATTTTCTTTAAGTTCTTAAAAGTTGCTTTATACTCGACAACCTCACATCCTTCTTTTTCAAGGCATAGAAGCGAGAACGAAACATGTTCCAAGTACCAAATTGTAACTCCTTTCTTTGGATCGAGTGTTAATCCGTCCTCTAAAATAATGTGACCTAACAATGAGCCACCCAAAATTACAAAGACACACTTGGCCAGATTTAAACTTAGTTGTGTTGTTATGCACTTTTTCAAGCATAGCATCCCTTTGATGTAGATACTTTGTGATCTTGCCAACAAACACACTCAATTCATCCACAAAGACTCATATAATATTTCCTGCACCATCCTCCTTTGGATTATGGCTGGTGCATTCATCAATCCAAATGTCTTCACCATTACACGTGTTGTGTATACCGCGTGGTTGATTCGGTGTAAACGGGCTCTTACACATGGCACTTTTTACTTTCTTGCTAGGAAGGGTTTTTTCCTAGGTGACCACCTAAGAGCACTTTTTACCTTTTTGGTGGGAAGGGTCTTTTCCTCATTTGACCATCCCCTTAAGTGGTAGTACTTGAGTACCTCTTCGCACTTCTGATTGCTGGATTCGTGGATCGACAATTCCTAGTTTTTTGCCACGATTCCTGGTTTGAGAAGCCATTCGAGAAGTCTTATCATGATTCCAAAAGTCTGATCGTCAATGATTCGAAAAGTCGGATCGTCGTGATTCCACAAGTTTGATCGTCCACAACAATTCCAATTCCAGAAGTCTAATCGTGATTCCATAAGTCCGATCCCTAGTAGCGATTCCAGAAGTCTGATCGTGATTCCAACGATCGAGCGATCCAACTCTTTAATCAACGATCTAACTCTTTAAATCCAACTTTAGCAATACAACTTAAACGATCCAACTCTCCGATCGGTGATCCTGAACTCTCCAGTTGGCGATTCAACTTGTCTCCGATCCTCTAATCTCTAACGATCTAGCTCTTCCCAACTATTCGACCAATGATCCGACTCTCCAATTGGGGATTCAACTTGTCTCCGCTCTCGACGATTCCTCAAGTCTCTAATCGTGCAGCGATCCATTGACTCCAATCGTTTGATTCCTGGAGTTTGATCATTCGATTCTTGGACTCGGATTATTCGATTCCTACTCACAGTCGTTCATTTGTGACCACCGCTGTCCGTAAAAATTCGAGCAAATTTTCCAGCCGGTACTCGCTCTTTTCCCCTTGCTTTTATTCATACTTTGCTGCTTGTATTTGCAGTAGTGTGCAAGTGTTTGGGACAACATAATGGCAGGAAGCAGTGATTTGTTTGGGATGGCGCCATCCAATTATCCTATGTGGTCATACATCATACGACATGTATTAATGGAAAAATAACTTTAGGCCTCTTAGACTCCAATGCTATAAGTGCATTGTCCACCTCACAGGAGCATCCTCTGAGACTCTCATGTATTGGGTTCAGAAGTTCGTTCTTTTCAAGAGAATGGTCTGAGACTCCAATGCTATAAGTGCATTGTCTGCTTCAGTTCCTCTCCCTCACAGGAGCAAGCCAAGTGGGATGGAAAGGATGCATAGACACATGTATTGATTACCTTATCATGCAAAAGGCACATCGTCCCATATATCAGATCGTGTCTTCCAGCCAAATAGGCATGGGATATACTTGCTTCATTGTATCACATACGCAATCTTATCTTAGAAAATCGTTAGAGATAGTCTAGCACATGATAGAAGAGGGTAATTCAGTTGATACTTACATCACGAGGATGACGTCAAGGAGCATGTGGCAAACATAGATGAGATCATTCCCAACAGTTTGTTTGTATTCATAGTTCTTGGTGGATTGCTAGATTTCTTATAGCACTTTGCTATTACTCTCTATTTGGTTGCTAAGGGAAATGCCAACTTGCACTCCTTTGATGAGCTTGTGTCCTTATTTTTCTACAAGGGGAACAGTCATGGGTAAGCCAGTCAAGCATGATTTTTGGAGGTCACACTTTTGTTGCCTCGCATAAAGGTAAGGGCAAGTCAAGAACACCATTGCCCATGCCAAGCCTGAGGGCAAGGCCACTTTGTTCACTAACTGAGCCTCAACCAAAGATGCGGACAAGAACAAGAAGAAGTGGTGTAATTATTACTCATCAAAGAATGCTAGAAACGCATTGAATGTGAAAGAAGAAGAAAAAAAGCATGTAAGTCACAGAGGTAGCATGTCAGGTGCTGTAAAGGAAGAATGACATAGCTATCTAATTGGGCATTTGTGGTCTCATGTGCTTATGATCCTTCAAAACACATAGAATTCATGTCACTGGCATAATCCAAACATGCTTTTGGTTTGATAGTGGTACTTTTAAGCACATTACCTCATGTAGAGGTTTGTTTGTCTCTTTATGGGATGCACCTAAGGGGCACTCTCATGTGTGCCAACAATGCTTCCTATTCCATCAAAGGCATTGGTCAAATTTTTCTTATTGTAGATGTCGTTACTCTCAAGGATGTTTTTTTATATACATGGTATTAAGAAAAACCTCATTTTGATCTTTAAGCGATTACCCAAGCAAGCTTTCTTTGTTGATAGATGCACATAATACATGATCATTGCAAAGGGGATATCATTTTCATTACTGGTACATTATGCCATGGCTTATATAAGCTAGATGTCTATGAGAGGAGTGCATCAGAAGATACTTTGGTAGTTAACATTGTAGTTATGATCGATACAGAGTTGTTCCATGCTCGGTTTAGTCATCTCAACTTTAACAATTTACTTTTCCTCAAAAGGCATAACATGGTGCATACTTTCCATCACTTAAATTGCATGTCAAACATGTGCAGAAAGGATGCATATACACCTTATTTACCAAGGATGGATCAGGGAGCTACCTCTAAATTATAGCTTATCCATAATGATGTATGCCTATGTGGATCCGATCTATCAGGGGTTATCTATATTTTGTTACCGTCATTGATGATGTTACATGTCATACTTGGGTGTATCCATTGAAGAACAAATTAGAGGTTTTTGTATGCTTTAAAGTTTTCTTAGCCATTGCTCAAAATTTCAATGATCATAAGCTTTTGATGCTTCACACAAATCGAGGGGGGGAGTATATGTCACATGAGTTCAATGCATTCTTAAAAGAGAGGGTTATTATACAACAATGTACTGTGCCACACATATCTCATGAAAACCGTATGGCCAAACAAAAGAACGTCTCTTATGGCGATGGCACATTGTATGGTTAAAGGAAAGAGTTTCCTCATAAATTTTGGATGGAGATGGTATATTGTATGGTTAAAGAGCCTACCTCATGAAAACGGTATGGCCAAACAAAAGAAGATGTCTATTATGGAGATGGCACATTGTATGGTTAAAGGCAAGAAAGCCTGCCTCATAAATTTTGGATGGGGGCAATCATGCGTGTAACTTATGTTTTGAACAGGTGCCTCATTAAAGCTTTGAACACTGTGATACTGTGTGAGGCTTAGAATGGAAGGAAGCCAGTGGTGAATCATATGCATGTGTTTGGTTGTTTAGCATATGCTCTTGTGCTGTAACACCAACATAAGTTTCAAGTCAAGGCCATGAAATGCATATTTGTGGGATATAGTTCTAAAAGCATATTTGTGGGATATAGTTCTAAAAGCAAAGGGTACTATTTCTATTAGCCTGATGAGAAAGATAATTGTTAGTCTAGATGTGGTATTTACTGAATACTCAAGCGTATTCCTTGTTGGAATGCAAAACACAACCCATTGTGGGTCCACAAGAATTGTTTAATGCTTTGTTGCCTTTGTTTAATTCTTTGTTCCAAAGTGGTGCACCAGGTTTCGACCATGTGAATTAGCCTATTGAGGCTCGACCACCCCAAAATCATCAGCCTGAGTTTCAACCCATTGCTTAGATAGATATTGGCTAAATAACAAGATGCTATCAAGGAGGAGGCCAAAGCATCCCCAAAATGGTTGTTACACTTTGCAGGATAACAAATATTGGCTCCTCTACCTAGTAGAACAAGATCAACTACTCGCCATGTACAAGGCTATTTTGTTGATCAAGAACTCATAGCTACATGATGCAATGAGGAGCCTGTTTCTTTTGAAGATGCTTCATAAAGTAAGCACTGGATGGATGCTATATGCATAGACAAACTCTAGATGGAGGATGTCTTACTTGCCAGAGTGCCTGAACACAATGAACTTGATGATTATGGAGTTTCATAAATCCTCCCATATAGGTCAATCGTTAGACCCTACCCACCATGACCACATGTATCCATCGACGGGATATATATAATACTATGAACTATAAACTATGAAGTATGAGCTATGAACTATCAACTCCTTGCCCCGCAACCCTAGGATAGTATGTTCTCGATTTGTTTTCCAAACCCCCATATAATGCAGTCACTTCGTCAACACAAGCATGCAGCTACATAAGTTCTCTCCTAGATATTTGGCCACACTTGATAGCACCTAAAAACTAGGAACTAGAGGGTGCCGAGGTGCTCACCACAATGGGTACTCCTCATAAAGGGGGCCTTATAAAATAGAGCACATCCATCACCCCACAGAAACATCATGAGGGTGGAGCATTGAGAAAATGATTTTCCAAAACCCCCCCTCAATATCCACCCATAGGTGAACTACCTCTTTGGTCTAATATTGAGTCGATGAATACGGCACTCGAGAAAATCTCTCCCCAGAGCCTTTGTGAAAATGTCTGCACAATTCTCTATTGTCGTGCAATAGACAAGCTCCACCTCTCCATCCATACTTAGCTCACACACATAATGATATTGTATCTCAATGTGCTTAGTGTGAGAATGAAACATTGGGTTGGCAATAGCCATTGAATTTTGATTATTGCAGAGTAACACTATCACTCCCTTTTGAGCAACACAAATGTCTCCTAAGATCCTTAGCTAGACTCTTTCACATGAAGCAAAGCATGCTACCTCTTATAATCAACCTCTGTAGAAGAAAGTGCCAATGTAGGTTGCTTCTTGCAGATCTAGGATGTAATTCTAGATCCAGCAAGAAAATAGTAACCAGAAACTGTTTTCCTCCTATCACAATCTCTTGCCCAATCTAAGTCACAAAATCCAGTTAATAAATTTCCTGATTTGTTAGTGATGCCATACCCAATGATACCTTTGATGTATTTCAACACCCACATCCCTGCATTCTAGTGGTTCTCTTAGGGCTAATTTTAGAACCTGCTAAGGAAATCAAGTACAAAGTTGTTGGCAAAGATGATGTCAGGCTCTGTATTACATAAGAAGATCAAACTCCCCACCAACTTCCTATCATCCTTCATATCCACTAGAGTACTTCCTATAATCCTTCATATCTCCTAGAGTCCTTCATGAACTCCTTCATATCCACTGGAGTACTTCCTGTACTCCTTCATATCCACATTGGAGTACTTCTTGTACTCCAGTGTGGAGAAGCATCTTTAACAGAAAGCTTTACATTAACCTCCATCGGCGTAGCGCAACCATGCTAATCAAAATTTCTCTTGCAAACAATGAAGACACCTTTTGAATCTTGCCAGACATATATCCCCAAACAAAAATGCATAAGCCCAAGGTCTATCATATCAAACTCTAAACTCAACATCCCTTGTGTCTACTAGATCTTATCTTCATGGTTCCCCATCATAAAAAAGCATCCACATATAGGACAATGATCATCTACCTGCCTTGCTTAGAGGAAATATGAAAATTTGCATTTGATGGGCATTTAGAAAGAACAATACTTATAAAGAAAGCATCTATCCACTGGTACGATGCTCAAGTGGCCTATCTTTTCGAGTTTGCACCCTTAGTTTTCTAAACCATGTGTATCTCAAACTTGGGTGGCTATGCCATATAGAACTCCTCCTTAAGATGGCCATTTAGAAATGCAAATGTCAGATCCATTTGCAATGCTAGCCACCTCCCATGAGAGCAACCAAGGTACGTACTGGTCAATCTAGCTATGAGGGTGAATGTCTCCTGAAAGTTGAACCCTTTCACCTATACAAAACCCTTCACCACCACAAGCCTTTCCTTGTACTTATTCAATGTACTATTAGACTTGTACTTGGCCTTACAAACCCACTTGGTGCCAATAACCTTCTGTTTTGCAAACGATCCACAAGATACCAAGTGTGGTTTCTCAAAATTGAGTCGTCAAACTTTGACTTGATGGCCCCCCTCTAGTTTGGATCTGCTAATGCTTCCTCCAAGCTGGCTAGCTCCTGTACTTTCATTATCTCAGCCATCAAAGCCATATTGAAAATGTGAGTGGAGGCCCGCTTTTGATCTCTATTCTCTTGGATCTGTGATTAGTTGTTGGTTCTTATGTGAGGTGGAGATTTCCCATCCAAGAGCTACTTCACCCATATAGGATATGGCCCCTTATGAGGTGTTGCAAGCTTCTGTTCTTCATCATCTAAAGAATCCACATCTTGTGGATTTGGTACTATCATTGGTGGTTGCGTTTATTGCTAAGATACTTCTTTGTTGAGAATGGTAAGGTAGACAGAGCCCTCTCCTCCACTTGATGAGATCGTTCCTTAAACACCACATCATGGTTGACAATTATCTTCTTTACCTCAGGTTTGTATAGTCGATAAACCTTTGACTCCATACTGTACCCTAAGAAGGTACACCTTTTGCTCTTAGAATCCCACTTGATTCTAGATGAGCCTCAAACATGCACAAAACAGTAACACCCAAATGTCTTGAAATATGAAACTAAGGGTTTCTTACCTAAATAAGCTTATTTTGAGGTGTCATACCCTTCACTGCTTTCATGTAATCCTATTAAGGATATGCACTATAGTGTCAACTGCCTTAGTACAAAAATAATTATATAATCCTTTACCTCTAAGCATAGTCCATGCCATCTCCACCACTATGTGATTCTTGTCTCTGCAACACCATTTTGTTGCGGAGTATGAGAAATTGTCAAATCTCTCTTGATCCCGTGCTCCTTGCAGTAGACATTGAACTCACTTGTTGATGTGAATTCTCCTCCTTGATCTGTTTGAAACTCCACTGCAGATGCTGAGGAATGTTTTTCTTTTGCATAGATTTCTCATATTACCACAAATAGCTCCAATTTTGCTTCAAACATAGTTCCTATACTCCTTCTTCCAAGGCTTCAAAGTGCCATTCTTCTCATCGGGCATGCAACTACATTAATTGCAGGTTGGTCTATCTCTCCAAATCCTCCTTCAAATAACAAACTTCCAAAAACAAGATTTTCCTAGAGTCTATTCTCTAATACCATGTAGCAATATAGAGCGGAAGCTGGATCAATGCAAAGCACTGAATTGCAGAAAGAAGTGGACAGTAAACAATATTACTACTTGTAAAAACTTGATTACAAAACTGATGGCATCTCACCTATGTGCTCTGGCTAAAGAGCTTTGATGATGATCTAGACACTCTAGAAAGAGGATGTCTTTCTTACAAGAGTGCTTGAATGCAATGAGCTTGATGATTATGGTGTACTTCCACAAATCCTTCCATATATAGTACCCCATCATAAACCCTACACATGACCACATGTATCTGCTACCACCGACAATGATATATGTACTATAAAGTATGAACTATGAACTCCCCACATAACCTAAGAACAATGTGTCCTCGATTTTTTGTCCAGTGCCCACATAATGCAATCACTTAGTCTGCACAAGCATGCATCCTAAAACTCTTTTCCATGTTGACATCCACCGATAAAAAGAAAACATTTCTCTAAATTCCACATAATGTGCAACACCCATAATTTGGAGTACTCATATGCTTATGCCTTATCTTGCCATCATTCACTTTGATATTGCAACATGCTTGAAACACCGACGAGGACTAATGTGTAACATATATTTTTATCAATAAAAAAATATTCATCTTACGGAATGTAAAGTAATGTGATAAGGTGCATATCCATACTTACCACCAGTAGTTATAGGTGCATGTAGTATATTTGTTGCACCACGAGATAATGTACTTATCGTACCACGAGAAACTCCTACAAAGCATACATTTTGAAAGTACATCCACTTTATATATACATTACATTGTTGTTACTATTTAGTAAAATCATACTTGAAAAATCATTTAGATTAGAGTCAAAACACCTAGGGCAGGTGGAACACTGTATCGTAATGGTGTATTTGGCGCTTCACCTCTAGGAAAGATTATCTCCACCTATAATTAAATTATGTAAGTTATTAGTCCAAATTTTTATTAATGAAAGTAATTAATTATGATTACAAGAGTGGCTTGCCTATGTTGGAGCATGATCTACTTCCTCATTTTTTGGTGTTGTCTCGATGGGCCAAATGTCATCCTTGGAATCACTATCATTGTACTCTGATGTAATGTTAGAATCCTTGTCATCTTCTTCCCCTCCTACATTTGCTTCTTCATCTTTATTTGTGGCATCCTTGTCATCTTCTTCCCCTCCTACATTTGCTTCTTCCTCTTTATTTTTGTGGCATCCTTGTCATCTTCTTCCCCTCCTACATTTACTTCTCCCACTTTATCATCATCATAACCTTCATCTTTCATCATCGTCTTTAGCTTCATCATCCTCTCGATCTTCCATAAGCTCTTTGCCCTTTCCTTTAAGATGTGATTGGTCATGTAGAATTCGAGTCTTCATAATATAAAATCATGAATCAATAGGATATAATATTAGATATTTACCTAAAAATCTATTTACATGCATGAGTAGATATATAGTACATACCATCTTGGATTCCTTAAATTTACAAGCCTGAGTGTACATCTTCTCCTCACTCCTAGGAAATTTTTCGCTTGGAAAGTCAAGGAATAGTGGACATATCTTGTACACCCCTGCATCCCAAAGTTCTCGAACTTGTTGCTGTGTGTACATTATGTTCTCATATTGTAAGGTTCCTCCCTCCAACTTTTGAGATGTAAAGGTTCCTCCCTCTCATAGTTTCTGTAATCATCCCCTATTTCAGAATGCAAGAAAATATTGTTTTCCCTTGTTTTTGGCCTAAAGACAGAAAATGTTCTAGAGAGAGGTAATATAAAATTGAGATATTTTTTGATTCAAATTTTCTCCTTATATTTAAGATGAATTCCCCTGAAACATAATTTCAAAAAGAATTTTCTAATGTGCATTAGAAATTAATTGAATATATGTATATGAGACCTTAGCCTAAGGGTCCACATTTTAAAATTTTTTTTATTAAGGTCGAGATAAGATTCCAAAGGACCAATAAGATTAATCCATGTGTTGGGATGACAAAAATACAAAGAATAAAAGAAAATCCCCCAAAAATGAGTAAATGCTCACATAAGATGAAGAGTTAATCAAGTACTGGGTTTATTAGATAAAAATTAAGGTTTATTAGTTTAAAAAATCAAAATTTGACACCTTAATTAGGAGGGAAACGGATCATGAAGGAGGCACATTTTTTTCATCATAACCTTGCATTTTTAATTCAAAAAAATGAGATATTTTTATCTCTCATCTGTCCTCCTTCAAACTGGATCAAAAAGGGAGCCAAATTGGTCCAACCAAAACTTGTCCAAATCGGGTCAAACTGAAGCTGGAAGCCTTTAGAACCCAGCTGGACTTGGTTAGTGGCCTCCCTAACCTACAAATAGACCCTCATTCCTTTGTATTTTCATCTTTGAGTGCCAGTATTATCTCATTTTAGCGTAATTCTATTATCCCTCTATTTTGCCTCTACTTTTGGAAGCTTTGGAGCTTCACAATTCTCCATCCTCTCTTGGATATTACCCTCCCCAACTTGGTGGCCAAAGCTTGGTTTGTGGGCTTCACTTATTTCTTTAAAGAATCAAGCCAAAATCAAAGGTAAGCCTTAATCCAATGGTTTTTCTATCTTTCTCAATGGTTATCTCATTCCCAACTCCTCTAATACTTGGGAATCTTTCAATTAAATGGTTTTTTCTTGAAATCAATCTTTCTAATGATTCATAATGTTTAAATGGTTTAATACTAATCTTTATGCTTAATTATAGTATTTTTATTAGTAAATCTCTCTTTTTGGAAAGATTAATCATCTTTATGGTTAGATTCTTGTTAGAAGGATGGTTCTTAATGAAAAACTCATTATCTTAAACAAAACTCTAGGCTTGACAAGCTAGAGAAAAAGATTAGGTATTTTTATGATTTTAATCTAGTTAAAAATGATAATTAATTTCTTTAAGCTTGTCTATGATTAAGAAAAATCATATTAATTTATTTTAAGTTGAAAGAGGGTTATGCTAACATTTTTGGAAATGAGGAATGGATATTTAATAATAATCAAGAGATTTAATCATAATTATGCTTATAATTATGATTATGTATGCATAATTATAACCATAATTATGATTATAATTATGTTATGTATGCATAAATAAATTTTAGTTTAAAAGAGGAGTTCTTATCATATTTCAATTATGAATATTCATTTAAAGTTAGAAAATTGAACATTCTCAGAAGTTGCAGCGAAGCTATGGTAAAATTTTCCAGAAAAAAGATAAATCTTATTTTTATGCATAAATTTAATAAAGCAAAAAGAGGAATTCCCATCATATTCTAGGCATAGATATTTTTATGCTAAAAGAATGATTTTTTTCATATTTATGGAGAATAATTTATAGTATTTATGCATAATTATTTAAATAGAGAAAAGAGAAATTTTTGTCATATTTATTTTTACATGCGTAAAAATTTAGATGCAAAAGGAGGAATTTCCACGATATTCTAGGTACAAACGTTTTTAATATTAAAAGAGAAATTTTTGGCATATTTTAAAATATGGGTGATTTAATTTATTTAAAAGTAAAATTTTAAGTATTATCATTTCTTAGAAAATATAGGGAAGCTATGGAAAAATTTATATCATTAGAGAATGAATTTATGCATAGAAAATTTTATGCTAAAAGTGAAGTTTTGAGCATTATTCAATTGTTGGAAAAATAAAGAAGGTTATGCATAAATTTTCTAGAATCATTTAACTAATGAGAATTATGAAAATGACTCATTTAGGTAAATGGATGTGATATGATGTGATAAGATGTGAATGGATGTGATATGATGTGAATAGATATGAATGGATGTTCACGATATGATGTGAATGGATGTGATATGATGTGAATGGATGCGATATGATGTGAATAGATGTGAATGGATGTGAATGGATGCGATATGATGTGAATAGATGTGAATAGATGTGAATGGTTGTGAATGGATGTGAATAGATGTGAATGGTTGTGAGTGGACGTGAATGGTTGTGAATGGATGCGATATGATATGAATGGATGTGAATAGATGTGGATGGATGTGAATGGATGCGATATGATGTGAATAGATGTGAATGGATGTGTGGTTGGATGTGAATGGTTGTGAATGGTTGTGAATAGATGTGAATGGATGTGTGGTTGGATGTGAATGGACGTGAATGGTTGTGAATGGATGTGGTTGGATGTGAATGGATGTGAATGGTTGTGAATGGTTGTGAATGGATGTGAATGGTTGTGAATGGATGCGATATGATGTGAATGGATGTGAATAGATGTGATATGATGTAAATGGATGCGATATGATATGAATGGATGTAAATGGATGTGAATAGATGTGAATGGATGCGATATGATGTGAATCTATGTGAATGGATGTGAATAGATGTGAATGGATGCGATATGATTTGAATAGATGTGAATGGTTGTGAATGGATGCGATATGATGTGAATGGATGTGAATAGATGTGAATGGATGTGATATGATGTGAATGGATGTGAATAGATGTGAATGGATGTGAATGGATGTAAATGGATGTGATATGATGTGAATGGATGTGCAATGATATGAATGGATGTAGGATGATGAGAATGGATGTGATTGGATATGGAATGATGTGAATGGATGTGATATGATGTGGAATGATGTGAATGGATATAGGACGATGTGAATGGATGTGATTGGATGTGGAATGATGTGAATGGATATGGAATGGATGTGAATGGATGTGGAATGATGCGAATGGATGTGATTGGATATGGACGATGTGAATGGATGTGATTGGATATGGAACAATGTGAATGGATGTGATTGGATATGGACGATGTGAATGGATGTGATTGGATATGGAACAATGTGAATGGATGTGGGACAATGTGAATGGATGTGGAATGATGCGATGTGAATTGATGTAGAAGAATGTGGAATAATAAAAAATGACGAATAATGGGAGTTTGTTGGAAACTGTATTTGTATATGAAATCTGTTTTTTAAAGATTGTTTTATGTTAAGAATGCTGGGGAAGCATTTTGACTATCTTGTCGAATAAGGTCGTGAGGAGCTAACTGAAAAGGTTACAACAGTTGATAGAGAGTCAATGAAGGACGTCTCGCGTGGCAAGGTCGGCTGAGGTCTTGACCATTTTCTCCGGGTTTGGTTTTAGAAGAATCGAGAGATGAGTCTCTTATCAGGACATTCATGGTGGGCGAGGCACCATGTGAGAAGGTCTGTCCTGTGCAAGAAGTTGCTACTTCCGCTGCTAGCACCCCAAAATTCGATGCGCAGAGGGGGCAGGGATCTTTCAGCTGGTATCAGAGCAAATTGTCTAAAGTGGATAAACCAAGAAACAATAAATGTCAAAAATTTATGAGTTACCAGTAAAAGATTGTAATTGTGTGTTGAAATTCATACAAATTTATATTCAGAATGGAGATTCATAAATTAGGAATTGGGTTTTTAGATGGAAGTACCGCAATTGTGTGGAATCCCTGACTTGCTTGAGACCTAGAGATGATGGTATTTACCTTATAGCTCCAAGAACCGTGATTACACGTATATACCGTGGGTATAACTACAGCTCTTTACTGACAATATATACAAGTGAATCTAAGACCTAAGAAAAAATGCTACCCTAGATGATGATTTTGGATGCTGGTTGGATATGATTTTAGAATTTTGGTTGAGAATTGATGAATTGATTTGGATTCTGATTGAAAGATGATGATTTCTGAATTCTGGTTTTGAAAGTAGATAAGTTGAATAAAGTCATGATGAGGATGAATGGAGAGAATCCCAGTGAGGATGATGTTAGTTACTTGGAAGACGATTATGACTTTCAGCAGATCACTATGAGATTAGTGGATTGTGTTGATAGATTGTTCATAGTTTGACCTTTGACCCAGTGGACCCAATTGAGGAATGACAAATTGAGAACTTGTATAACTAAAACTCCGTGGGGAATGTTCAGATGTTAAGTTGAAAATTATTGGTCTGATGGACCATTATTGTGTTAAAGATATGAATGAACTATTTTCCGATAATTAGTTCTGTATGTTTCTCTTCTTATAAAAGGGATCTTTATCCCAGGATTCTGTAAGAGTTGACCAAACTTTAAGGAACCCAAGATTAGGTAGATCTAAAGTATAATTCCTTTTTGGATTCGAATTATAAACTGGTCTTTTCACCAGAGTATCTTGGTTGGAAAAAAAAGGACTTAACAAGAGTTTTCGTATTGATAGGATCATGGATCGAGGTCATTGTGGTAGGAATGTTAACCCCCAACTTGATGAGGAAGAGCTCGACCCAGACGCTCGCAAAGCTCTTCATAGATGTCAGCTTGGACCTTTCAAAGGTGAAGGGGAGCACTTGGGAGAAACAGTAGAAAAGTGGATCGAAGCTATGGAGGAGTACTTGAATGTCACATGGTGGAGAGACGGAAGACTCTTTACACTTGTAGCAAGAGTAGCATGATCCGCGTGTAGCTCAATCCAATGATGGGATTTGCATCCCTTTCGGAGCTACTAGGGATTCAACCCGTACCGATGCACGGAAGCTTATCCACGAATGGAGAAAATGCTAAGAACACCACTACCTTGACATAGACGTTACACACACATCATCCCACTCATTCATACATCCAATAGCTCATTCACTCATCATCCCACTCATTCATACATCCAATACAAGAAGAAAGCTAAGCTAATGCACACACAAGCTCAAAGCATACTTCATTCTCAAGCACTTACTTCATTCTCAAGCACTTACTTCCCTAGCATGCACACAAACCTTGAAGCTTAATGGAACTTGAAATAAACATGCATTCTCATTCTCAAGCACTTACTTCATTCTCAAGCACTTACTTCCCTAGCATGCACACAAACCTTGAAGCTTAATGGAACTTGAAATAAACATGCATTCTCATTCACTACTCAAGCAATGCCTTGCCCATGGATAAGCTACAAGCTATGGAGAAGCTTAAGCTTGAATCCACTACCACACAAAGCCTAATAGAGAATCTGCAAGCGTCAACAAAGAAGCATGCACACTAGAGAATAGAGATGAGAAGAGAGAAAAACATCATCTCATTGCATTGAATTAGAAGAGCATTGCTCATACAATAGTGTAGATGGGGAGAGAGAAGAGCTTGCACCTCTATGAACAAGAGGGAGAGCTAGTCTCAAGAGAGCTCAAGCATGAGTTCATCCCAATGTGTCCCTAAGCTCTCAAATGAGCCACTATTTATACTAAAACTCCTAAAACTCCCAAAACTTCCAATGTGGGATTATTCTCAAGCCCACTCCCACACTCACCTACAACTTGGAACTCTTTACAAGAGCCCTAAATAAGAATGTCAAGTCTCTTGTTTTCCTGCTTGCACCTTTACAAGAGCCCTAAATAAGAATGTCAAGTCTCTTGTTTTCCTGCTTGCATCTTTGTGTTGCATCCTTGCATTGATCTTGTCACGCAACATTCCCCCCTTCCTATTTTGCGCACGTCCTCGAGCGCGTAGATGCCAAGGAAGAGTAGAATCTCCAGTGTGTACCTGCAAGCAAAATGATAGGTGGTTTGTGTGTTCTTTTTTTTTTTGAAAGCAAAAGTACTGACAGACAATAACGAAACAAGCAATTTTACTGAATAAGACATGGCAATAAACGTCCAATTAGCTAGAGGAAGGAAACATTGAAGCAGTGTAGAGATTGAATAGGTTAGTTCAAGCCTTAATAATTACTACTTGCAGCTAACTAAAGTAAAGAATGTTTTATGCCAAATGTATTATTCTTTTCCTAGAAGGCAAAAGACAATAGTTAATCGAGGGACTATCAAGTAGTATACTGAGCCTATGCTAAGTCAAAGATGTCGGTTCAACATTAATAAATCTAACATAATTATGTAGTGGCAGACTCTTGATATTTCTTAGTGTTAAGGTTTAATATTTTAAGCACAACGGCACGACCATCTTGGATTTGACAAGCATTTCTCTTGGTGCCTTTCTGTCCTTTTTTTTTCTTTTTTTCTTTTTTTGGACAGGGCTCTCTTCAAAGAGTATGTTTGCGCACCCGCGGTATAGCTATTCCTTACTACACAAGGCATTGGTTTGGGAAAGATATAGACCTCCCTCGCCTGCCATGAATAACAAGGCAATAGGCCACAAACATATACACTTTTCTTTTATTTTTGCCATGCCAATTTTTGTTATGGAAGGTTTATTAGATTATCCCTAAGCAATGTCCTAGTAAGGGCAAGATATCCACTGACGGTCCTATGATTAATTTAGTCTCTTTGTCCTAGGTCTGGAACTCTACCTTTAGCAGCTAAACGGGTAAAAACAATTATGGTCAAACTTACACTATCAAGTCTGAAGCCACTAGAATGCTATCCTTACTCTAGACCAAAGGAGATGCATATTGCCATGCTTAGTAAAGTGAATTTTATAAACAATCAAGCAACAAGAAAAATACAGAAAACATTAAAGATTGGCATGAGTTCACCTGTTTCTGTTAAAGCGCCGGTTGGTAAGAATTGTTTGCACTTGATTGTATGACTGATAGTGCGGTACTGAAGCGGAAGATGTAGTTTGGTGCTTGTATCTATTTTATTCCAACAAAACAACTAAAGAGAAAGAAAATTAAAAAGACAAAAAAATAAAAAACATTGGTGCTAAACACCGGATTTGGCCGAGGGGAAAAACCCAATGGGAAAAAGTGCCCTGGCTTCTAGTTCTTAAGAGAGTACAAGTGCTAGTCTTGCACTGGGGGTGGATGTATGTCTGCATTCTCAGGTGGGTGGACATCAATAGCTTCAGGATGTAAAGATAACCCAGAACATAATCCTAGACCCATGGAGAAGATGGCAAGGGAAGAAGTGCATCTTCACTAACATATGGTATGGGCACAGTAGGAAGGCTAAAGAGGCACCTATGGTTTTGAAACCGTTCTAAAGACTCACTCACATTGAGCCAAAACTGACATGTAGATTCATGGGGAAGAAGAACCTGCAAAATGGGAGGGGTTAGCAAACGAAGGGTGTCCTCGCGCCATGTTTGAGCTCTTTCCTCTTCCGGGAGTCTTTGTTGGTTCGGTCCACATTGCGGCATCATAATTGCCCAGAGATTATGTCGTTGAGGTGTGACCCCCATGATCTGCTGCATCATACCAGTGCCATAGTGATGGAAGTATGTGCGACACTGCCAACATATATGGGAAGCATTCCCTAATACCATACGAGCACAGTCGCAGGGGCAGTGTGGAAACGGATGATGTTGATGGTAGTATAACTCCACAAATTGTCTTCCACAGCAATCCTACCCACTGGGGCATAAAAATATCGGGAGTGCGTCTGAAAAGGTGCAATGCTGTAGCCCCCTTGATGGTCAAGGTGAGTGCTATCTAGGTCCAAAGATGGACTACATGTGTCCAGCCAAGTCTCCATTTGGTTATTCTACACAACACATAAGGAAGTGTTCAAATTTTTTTTATTTAATGCAAGTTGAACGAAGAATGCTAGTATGTACAGGCATGATGAAAATAGAGCTAATAGATTCGATAGATGAATTGCCAAAAAGTAGCTTTTGTAGCTTTCAAAAATGAGTTTGTTTTTGGATGTAACATTATGCAAATTGTTTGTGGGGTGTTGACGTATGGCACAGGTTCCTTTTTGTTGGACTCTTTTTGGTACCCCTTTCAGAGTACGTGCAAGAGATTGAAGTTTAGTCGGAGGTGAGATTTTAGCGATAAGCATAGGAAATGCATTGGGAAAAATAGGAGGAGGTGTGAATGTAGATGTTTGAACACTTCTGAGCTTTGGCAACCATATGGCAGCTGTGTTCTTGCCATCCCATTGGGCTTTCAAAATTTTCTTGGGTCTTCAGAGTGCCCAACTCTAACACCTATGCCTGTAGACTTATGGTTGGTAATGTAATTTGATTAGGAAAAGAGTAGAATACCGACGACATTCCAAATAGTTGGAGTTGTAGGAAGAACGCTCGTTCCTTGATAGTCAGGGAGTCTACTTGTGTAGGAGCCTGATTGAAAGTTGTCGGCTTTGTAAGACAAACTTTGACATTGCTTGTGTTTTGACTCTGAACTTGATTTGGTTGCAATATCCTCCTTCTGATGTGTTGCCTCTGAGATAGAAGTGAGTAAAGGTACCCACTTGCCTTTTTCTTCCCATGTAAGTTTGGAGTATCCCTTCCTGTTCGAGACCTTCTGATGATGTCCGATTGACGCGTCAGCTTGTGTTTCCACCTGGACTCTTTCAGGCTTAGTAAGGCGTGGTTTCCAGTATTGATTTTGGTTTCTGTAAGTGAGGTGGTATTGACTGCTTTTGTTCTTGAGTAGATTCAGGAACATAATTATGTTTTGCTGCAGTAGTTCTTGCATTCTTCTTTGGTAGCCACAAGGTAGTAGCACCCTCGTAGTAGCCTTGTGCTTGCAGAACCTTCTTTGGGATCCACCATTGTTGAGTGGTTTTGTTGGAGGTGGAACTGTTGGTTTTGGTGAACCTCCTCTTTAGCTTTGTATTCCTTAGATGTTCCTTGGCAGCATTGGGTCTTGGCTTGCGAGCTGCTTTAGGTAACCAGATTTGAATTCTAAGTGCTTCCCCCCTTCCGTAGCCTTGTGCATATAAGAGAGATGTTGGCACATGCCATCCTTGAGTATTGTCATTGTCATTATTCACCCAAATCATTGGATCTTTTGAGAATGTCTCTATCACAGTAGGGATGGTTTCCACCTTTTGAAAAGATGGGAGTGCCGAAGCACTTGATCCTGTAAGGTGAGTAGAATTTACCAACAAGGTGTATTGTCATGAGTTCCAGTCCATATCGCATCTGGTGGTTCTAATCCATGATCTGCCTAGAACAACATCCACCACTGCTTGGCTCTTGTTAGCAGCAACATAAAAAGTCACGTGCATGGATTGATCCTGAATGGACATATTAATACAGCACTTGCCTAGGGCTGGGGTTTCATCACCAGAGAAACTCTGGAAGTTCAATGATGCATTGGTGAGCAAAGGTTGGCCTAATGATGTCCACGCTTCATAAGACAAAACATTGCAGTCAGCTCTCGAATCTATAAGTGCAGACGCTGCAAAGATTGCTCTTTGAGTAGGGATCCTTACTTCAATATGAAAGGGATCTACAAAGTCTTCATCATCATTCAAGTGGATGGCCATGATAGCTGCCTTGCGGCGCTCTCGTGCTAGTGCTACTCTAGCTGTAGCTTCTTCTTTTGCTTGACTTTTTAACAAAGCTTGAGCTTTTTTACGTGTCTGACTAGCATGTATGCGTATCAACATATCATCTGTTAGAGGTTCTTCATAGCGCTTCAAGCGGCTACCATTGATGAAGTTAGTCATTGGCTCTCCATCTAAGGTTTCTAACCTCACTGCACCAAAGCTTGAGCTTTTTTACGTGTCTGACTAGCATGTATGCGTATCAACATATCATCTGTTAGAGGTTCTTCATAGCGCTTCAAGCGGCTACCATTGATGAAGTTAGTCATTGGCTCTCCATCTAAGGTTTCTAACCTCACTGCACCACTCACACTAAGCTCGTTGATCACAAATGGACCAAGTCCTTGCATTTTCAGCTTGCGTTTTTGTTTCTTCAATGTGTAAAGCAACACTAGATCACCTCTCCTAAAGTGACCTCTCTTCACATGCGTATCATGCCAACGCTTTTGGCGTCATTTTTTAGCATACATGCCAATGACTGCCAATAGCATGTCTTCATCTAGCCTCTCCAATTCATCGATCCTCTGTGTAGAGAATTCATGATCCGTCCACTCACAAAGTTGTTTTGCAACTCGAAGTGTAGGTACAATAAATTCTATCGAAAGAATAGCGTCCAATCCAAAAACTAGATTGAAGGGTGTCGTGCCTATGGACGTTTTGTAAGCAATTCGGTAAGCCCATAGAACTGAGTGAAGTTTCTGTTCCCAATCTGTTCTATGTCCCTCAACAATCTTTGTAAGCGCAGTGCAAAGAGTCTTGTTTGTGATCTCAGCTTGACCATTTGCTTGTTGCGGGTGACAAGGCGCTGACCTCTTATGGATGACCATAAAGTCTTCCAAAAGAAAGGTAATGACTTCATTGATAAAATGCACACCTTGGTCACTCACAATCTCAATAGGTAAACCGTAGCGTGTAAACACATGCTCGTATAAAAACTTTGCAGTGGTCCTAGTATCATTTTTTACTATGGCTTTTGCTTCTACCCACTTCGTAAGATAATCTGTAGCTACAATGATATACTCAGCATGTGTATGGCGTGCTGGTGGTTTAATCGGTCCCACAAAATCAATTTTCCATTTTGCAAAAGCTCTAACCCCCATAATTGGTCTCAATGGCATGTCCTCATACTTGGTAGGAGGTTTGGCTCTTTGACATTGATCACATCGTTTGACATACTCTGTTGCATCATGAAAGAGCGTAGGCCACCATAGTCTTGACCATAGTATAAGTTTGGCAGTTGTTTCTCCACAGAAATGTCCACCCCCAACTCCTGAATGTGCATGAGTCAATACACTAAGGTAGTCACTCTCACAAACACAAGTCCGTAGGTTTCCATCTTTGCCCCTTTTGTACAGCTGGCCTTCAATAATCTGAAAACTCGCTGCTTCTACCTCTATGGCTCTCTTTCTATGCCTTGGCATCTTATCGTCCGTATGACCCTACGTCAAATACTTCACAATGTACGAACTCCAATTGGGTGTTGTTGAAATATAAAATAGAGTCACATGAGGAATGGGTTTCCTTTGTTGACAAATTTTACAATTCCGTACGTACTCTTCTGTATCAGCATGAAGTGTTGGCCACCAATATCCTTCCCACGAAACTCTTTTAACCGTATCCTTTCCAGAGACATGTCTACCTCCTAAGCTCACGTGGACATATGAGATAACCTCATCGTATTGATCAGGGTCAAGGCATAGAGGAAGTATTCCATCTTTTCCTAATTTATACAATCGTCCAGAAAGAAGCTTATAAGGAGCACAATGCTCTAAGATCATTCTTTTCATTGGTGGGACTAATGGAGTTAACAAATCCTGTCGTTAAAACTTGAATGATGGGTTCTGCCCATCTTGGTGTTGTCTCGACCAAGAATAGAGTAGCATCAGGAATATCATCATCTACACCAATGGGTGCTTCTCCCCTGAAGTTATCCTGGAAAGATGATCAGCCCGCTGATGCATTTTTCCCTTCTTTACCGCTACTTCAAATTCAAATTCAAGTAGAATAACAAACCAGCGTACAATCCTTCCGGTTGCACATGGCTTGTTCACAAGGTAAAGCAAAGCTTGATGATCTACGAAGAATGTAAATTTGTTGGCCAAAAGGTAATGCCGAAACTTCTTCACAGCATAGATCATAGCTAAGCCTTCTCTTTCCGTGGTGGTGTAATTCTTTTCAGCACTATTCAACTGGCGGCTAGCATATGAGATTGGAAAGTCCATTTTGTTCTTTGGAAAGTCCATTTTGTTCTTGCTTGGTTGAGCTAAAATACAGCCAATTGCAAAAGCCGAAGCATCTATATGTACGTGGAATAAATTATCCCAATCCGACGACCTGAGAATAGGTGCCGTCACTATTGCTTTCTTCAGCTTTTCAAAGGCTTCTTCACAATCCTCCATCCATTCAAATACAACAAGGAGTGCGTACAATGGCCGTGCTATTTCAGCGTACATGTAGATAAATCTATGATAGTAGCCACAATGACCCATGAAAACTTGTACCCCTTTTGCATTGTAAGGTCTAGGTAGCTCAACAATAACAACTATCTTTTTCACATCCGTGGATATACCATTCCTAGACACAATGTGGCCTAGAATCTTCCCTTGCCTAACCATAAACTTGCATTTATCAGGGTTAAGGCATATGCGATACACTCTGCATTTCTCAAAGATTTTTTTAAGATGCTCTATGTGTTCTTCTCTGTTTATGGAATGCACACACAAGTCATCCATGAATATTTCAAAAAATAACCGCAGGTATTCTTTGAACGCATGGCTCATCAACCTCTGAAAGGTGGCTGGAGCATTAGTCAAACCAAGAGGCATGACTCTATATGCAAACACTCCCCATTCTGTAGCAAATGCGGTTTTGTGTTGATCCTTGGGATCAATAGATACCTAGTTGTAGCCCGAAAATCCATCAAGAAAACTGTATGCCTTCTTACCAGCTACCCTCTCCAATACATGATCAGTGAGTGGAAGCGGATAGTGGTCCCAGACAGTAGCAGCATTTACTTTCTTTAGATTGACACATACTCGTAGTTTTCCATTCTTCTTAGGTACTACCACAATCGGTGAAACCCATTTTGTATGTTCAATATCATAAATAAATTCAACAGCTAATAGCTTGTCAATCTCTTCTTTGATCTTTTTGGAAAAATTATCGTTATACGTGTAAGGACGCTGCTTGGATGGCTTGGCATCCTCTCGCATGGGAATTGTATGTTGGCAGATCTTTGACGGCTTAGCATCCTCTCGCATGGGAATTGTATGCTGGCAGATCTTTGGATCTATCCCCTTAAGGTCTTTGTAACTCCAAGCAAATATGTCTCGATACTCTCTCAGAGTAGAGATTAGCAATTCTTCCTCCGCTTGGGTTAAGTCTGTGGCAATCCACACGTTACGTGGCTCTTCGCTTGGTTCTACCAGGTCTATTTTCTTGGCGTCCTCAGGGCCATCATAGGAAAGTCCTGGTTCCTCAGGTTTCTATCGAATAGGTTGTTGCAAGACTATTTTCCAATCTTGTATGGTGAATTTCTTGAAGTTTGAGGGGATATTTGTGGTATCCTCTTCTTCCTTTGAGTCATCACTCATGGAAGACCATGTTGCTTTTAGCATTCTCTTCCGTTCTTGCACTAGAGCTTTACGCTCCACTCTCGTCATGGTGCTTTATTCAGTCTTGACTGAATGCACTGAAGCTTTAGATTTTAGCTTTGGTTTCCTTTTCCTCTTCTTCCTTGGGTTGTCACTCTCCTTCTCGTTTAGCTTTTGCACTAATTGAAAGCCGTATCTCCATTTCATCTCATCTTTGATGCAATCATCAGCTCCCAAGTAGTACAAGTACTCGTTCTTACCTACAAAGGTTGGAGGTGGAATAAAGTCTTCTTTATCCACATCTTCTCTTTCTTTTTATTGTTGTTGTCTCTTTTCCTTGACTTCCTGTTTGCAAAACTTCCGGTGACTCTTGCAAAACTTACATTTCGGTTTGTCATTAGGAATACTCAGCAAGACCTCTCTGCCCTTTAACAACAATCTTATCTTCTCTAACTCTGATTCAGGGACTATGGCATCGTCATCAGAATCCTTCCCATCAGAGGATTCTAAGCATCTATCCTCATCTCCTTCGCCAGCTGAGCTGTACTCAAGAGGGGATACTTCCTCTAAAGATACCATATCTCCTAGCAATAATGATTTGTTTGCGTCATACCTAGGGGCTTCTTGAGGTTCCTCTGCATAGATTGGTCTTAGCATTCTTACGGGAATAATGTCATACCCATATGGATCACAGAATTGTGTTTGCCTTGGCAATGCACAAGTGTCTATGGTAGCTAAAACATGGTTCCATTCTAAGGGATCTATCAAGTTCTCAGGAAAAGGTATAGGGATATACGCCTCATCCGTCACACTTCTGTCTATGGTAACATTTCCAGGTTGCAAGTCTCGACAAGATGCTCCACAGATCCATAGATTAGCTCTTCCTTCAGACATAGTTGCTCCCGATGCTTCTGAAGAAGCAGAATCAAACTCATCCACAGGAGAGTGCGTCACATCTCGATAAGCATGGTTTTTCAGATTCACCCTCGTGGTTACATTCTCATGTCTGAGGTACAAGTAATTGTAACCCCAGTCTTGAATCATTTTGAATTGGCGCATGAATGGCCTTCCTAGGATCACTTCGTAATTTGTGTTCTTGCCAAAGTCTACGATAGCAAAGGTATGTCTGTACTCAATGCCACATGACTTGACTATAACGTTCTCAAGCAATCCTATGGGACTCTCTAGATTTCCGTCTGCCAATTGTAAACTCATCCTTGTACTTCTAACTGCAGGTTTTCCCCACATTTCCCATACAGTTTTTGTTGCTATACTCACCCCTTGCTCTGCTATCTAGAATAGCTATAGATTCAATCTTGTTGATCTCCACAGGAAGCGTAGTATTTCCTTCGTCGTCTTCACAATGCTTGCCAACTTTGTTCACAGGAACCGAAATTGTTTGCTTAAGCATTAGCCCAGAAGCCTTTGCCTTCAACAACTCCTTAACCTGGATGTTCTGGTTCCACAATCCTTGCTCAGTTAATTGTGTAGCCACTTCTCCCCACAATCTTGTCCTAAGCTTTAAGAACTCTGTGAGTGGAATGGTACACGTAACTGGTGTCGACATTAAGGCTTGTAAACTCCCTATGTCTCGTTCTTGATGAGGTTGTCATGTCATTGATGGTACTCGCATGATTTGGCTATGTGCTTCGTATAGTCCTAAATATGAGGGCAGTGTCTTACATGTGAGCTTGTTGCTCCGGGCTGCTGAGACAACAGTCTGAGCATCATCTGGTAGAGATAACGCATCTAATTCTTGAACCCTTTGATTCGAGAATTCTACTATAGAGAACGGTGGTGACTTGTCAGAAGATGCTAGATCCTCAACTTGTTTTTGCACCACTTCCCACATCTCCCTTGCACTGCTTCCTCTATTTCAGGAATTTCATCTCCAAAATCCGCGGTAGTCAATGGTTTTGACTCGTTTGCGTTGGTATGAGGTAAATCATCTCCTTCAGGCATTTTGGGGAAATGTAGAGATACAACTTCACTTACCTTTTCCATGCTTGGCGTGGCTTCTGTTATCGTCTTTAAGTTAGGCTTCAGAGAAGTAGGTCCTCTTGCGTACATAGGTGGTGGGCCGTCTATTAGAGTTTGAGTATCCCTAATCAACTGCTTATGGATAGCCAAGTTGATTGTCTCTTCACGAGGGTTGGGATATTCTTGCAGCTTCTTAGGCAGCTCAGTCAGAGCTGTGATCCCACTATTATATGCTTGAAGCGCTGCATCTAAAGGCTCGTACACCTTGTCCACAAGGATTGATCCTCCTGAGCTTTCCTCAGACTCGGATGCTTTTCCCTTTTGCTCATTTTGAGTGTTCTCTCCGATTTGTTTCGTTTTCAACATTCCTTCTAGCTCTTTTGGGATAGAGTTTCCTCCATCAGAGCTCTTCTGCTCCTTCGACTTCTTACTCCCTTTGCTGCGTGGTTTACGTCGAGTTGATTTCTCATTGATTTCTTTCTCTCTTTTCCATCTTTAGATAGAATCTTAATCTCAGAGGGTTTCTCAACAACCTCTTTGACATTCTTTTGTGCTTGGGCTCTAGTTACTACTCTTAGCGACACTAGTTCGTTCTCCTCCTCAGATATCGTGGGTGATGGAATCACTTCAACATAGTTGAGGGACGCTTTAGCTTTTTGTGCTGCCGGATCCGCAGGCTTCAACAAGCAATCCTTTGGTAGATGGTCAATGCTACACCCTTGGCAAAACCTCTCTATAGGTGGAAACGTAGATGTTGTGCCTATGTTAGCTAAGAGGGGTCGTTTCTTGTTTGGACATTCTCTCGCCCAATGTGGTCCACCACATTCGTAGCATGGTCCTGTTTGTTGCGTGGAGTATAGTCTCTTTGTAGGATATGGTCCTGGATAACCTTGAGTCTTGGTTGGCTAAGATCCTATAAGCATCAAAGAGCTTGGGTCTCCATTAAAGTCATGAACTAGGCTTGGTACGGTTGGGTTCTCAAAGTAGGGTTCGACAAGAGGATGCTCCACTTCGATGTAGCATGGTTGAGAGCTAACCATCTCCATACCTAATTCAGGATTCTCATATTCCACATATCTAAAGGAAGTTGTGCCAGGTGGAGGAGGTTGAGCTCCTAGCACCGGCCGTGCTTGCTCTTGAGCAACTAAGGTTCTCTCATGGTTCACAACTTGCTGCCTAGGTGCAGAGTTGTTTGCTTGTTCCCTTTGTATCCTTGCAATGTGATTACAGTCCGAAGTCACATGTGTATAGTTCCATTTACAAAGCTGGCACCACTTCTTTGTTGGTTGATTGCCAACCAATGGTGAGAAGGTTAGGCGCTGCTCGGTTTTATGTCTACCTCCACATCCTCCACAGACGTAAGGGCCTGTAGGTACATTATGCATGTATGATGGTTGGGGTCGGTAGGAAGGTCTGTAGTATTGCCCCATCTTTTTCAATACTATCTGGGCAATCTGATCTGGATTAACTAATGGCACACTAAGTCAGAGACCTTCCCAGATCTACGTTTATCATCCGGATGACTATCTTGGTTTCCCATGCCAGTCATGTCAAAGTTGTCATCGTCGTAATCCATGGCATCCATGCAACACTCATTGAAGATGACATGCTTCTTTGCGTACAAGTGAGCGTGAAGCGTCTTGTTTCGTAAGCCTTCCAGGAAGATAGAAATTAATCTTCCTTGGCTTGGTTTCTCATCGTCAGGGCATCGATTGATGTACTGCTTTAGCCTATTTATGCAATCTCGCACAGATTCTTGATCTTTTTGCTTAAAAGCGTAAATTTGAGCTACCGCATCATGCTTAATTCCCATTTTTGAAACGCAGCTATAAAGCTCTTTTCCAGCCCATCAAAAGATCGCTTTGCCTCAGGCTCTAAAGTATGAAACCATGATAAAGACTTACTCTCTAGCATCAAGCCAAATCCTTTGATTTGCATATGCATATCCGTGACTTGCTCCGCATGTATAGCTTGCTTAAAAGTTGCATGTGCAACCAAATCTACTTCATTACAAACCATTCCTTCCTATAATGATTTCGTCCTCAAAATCCAATGGTGGTCGTACACAAAGAAAAGACATATGCAAGTGGCTATGTATAAAAGCCAAAAATCACATCCATGGTTGAATCTCGTTGTATAGTAGCGAAAAACCCATACATGAATCATATGACCCCCAGGGTCAAATGAAAAGGATGAAGGGCTCATGTCTTGATGATGAGGCTATCTACGTAATTTCCTAGATCGAAAGGAAATCTGAGGCCTGCAAAATCCAAGGCAATGGTCCCACGACAATCTAGTGCAAGTGGAGAGGATAAGGAACCACTATTGATGATGAAGGGAGTTGAGAATCCTCTAGGATTAAAATGATATATGGTATATGCCCCAAATTGTCGAAGCTGAAATGGTAGTAGCTCTTGGGTCTAAAGGAAAGCTCAACCCCAAAGTTATAGTAATTGTAGCTGTTGGATCAAAAGGAAAGCTCGACTCCAAAGAAATAGTAGCTCCAAGGTTGAAAGGGAAACTCATAAGCCTATCCTCACAACCATAGTGTGAATCTAGCACGAAAGGTATCCATCGAAGAAGCTCAAAAATCCTGGCCAAAATGCAAATGGTCTTGGTGCAAAAGAACCATCATGTAGGCCAAGACTGAGATATGTTGTAGGTGCATTTGAATGTCGAGCCACATATCCAAAAAAATATGCTCCTCAAGTGGCAAAGAATGCATCCAAAGGAAAATGTCCTTGCTCCAAAGAACATAGGCTCATGGGGTTGACACCCGTGGGAGCCAAATGAACATAGCTTGAGGTCGGCCTCATGTAGAGTCGAATGTGAACCCATGCCATCGTCCCATGTGGCACCACTCAAAAAGTCAAAGGCATGATCCACCATATCAATGTATGTATGAGTATGATCTGACCCATGCACAATATCTCCATGTGCAAGACCCTCTATGTGTGTATGATCATCCAACATATCAACATAATCATCAACATCATCATAGTCATCACTAAAAGATGAAGAGGTATCCTCACATGAAAGATAAATGGTATCATCTCTTAAATCATCATCTATGACATACCCAAGGCCTCCAAGGTCATCCTCATAAAAATGGTCTATCTTCATCAATGATGCCCTTATGTGACCTAAATCCCATAATAAATCTATCTCCAATAGTATAGGATCTAAGGAGATGTCTAGATCAAAGGCAAATCTCTCAAGATCTATGCCATATGATCTACTATTATGGATATGATCATCACTACTCTCATGCACTATCCCTGACTACTCTCATGCACTATCCCTGACTATTCAAATACATGAACTCTATCCACATAAACACTACAAGGAATGCTATGAATACCAAGAGTAGTAGTGGTCCTATCAGCGATATCTCCACAAATAGAAATCCTGAAAGAATAGCCTAATGCATCTAACACTCGTAACTCAAGCCTATGCTCATAGGTGTCTCTGTGACTTATATGTGGAGAATCACTATCCTCAAGTGTGCTAATGGATACACCCATACTATCAAATGCACTAATAAATGAGTCACTACAATCAAATGCACACGATCCTCTAAAATGTCACCACGATCAACTAGAATGTCCTCATGATCCGTAACAAGAAATATGATAGGCATGAAAGTGCCGATGCTCGGTATGCTCGCTACCATCTCGGCCCTCGAGACCATGCCCACATGATCTAACTCACACACATCACTCTTGCTATCACTATCGCATACATCATCATCATGTGCATATGTGTCAGTGTCATCATGTGCACGTGTATCACTATCATCGTGTATATGTGTGTGACACATCAATATCATCATGTGGGTGTGTGTGTACAATACATCATCATCCCCGTCTCATAATACAATGAATGAGTCGGTCTAAGTAATGAGAATCAATGAGATGATGGCTAGTCGATGTCGTGGGTGAGTCATAGAAGCTATCAAGGCCCATGCGAACACCACTGTGATAGCAACGAAAGCATAAGCATTCTTGATACACGTCCTCCAAGGATCCAATCCTATTATACCATAACTCACAAAATGTATCCCATGAATGATTCACTATGATCATCATCACCCATATAATCATCTATAGTCGCAAAATGAACATCATCATCATCCTTGGCAGAATGATATGGATCAAACCCATACTTGCACGCATACCATTCCTCCCAAAAGTGTTGGTATGTGGAAAGGGTCGCAAATCAATCACTGAAATCCAAGAAGGCCACATAGCTCCTCGTCTGATCCGATACAAAGGGATGGAGTGATACACACATGTACATAGCCCTATGCTCATCAGAATAACATGATAATGTTGCCTGCTCATCCGAGCTAAACATATGATATGCATATAGCTTGCCTGCATGGATACATACACAATGTTACACCTTGGCACCATCATACAACATCCAAAATACCCAAAATATGAGGCATGTGTGAATAAACTCAGCAAATCTCCAAATGTGTGAACAATGTATCAAAATCTCACACAATGCAAGTAAATAATCCCTAATGTAAGCTCAAAGCGTGCAAACATCTCATACAAATGTACTCATGTGTGAACAAGTCTCACAATGCATAAAAGCATGTGAACAAACCCAAAGTGTATGAATAAGCCCAAAGTGTACTATGGCATGTGAAGAAGGAATATTAAAGCACAAATAACTCACACCACATGTGAATAAGCTCAAATTATGTGCCAATTCATTGTGAGGAAAATAATCTATAAGTGTATGAAATGTGTGTAAGATGGTGTAGTGTGATCCTTAGATGGCAAAAGCAACGACGCAACTAGGTGTATTCGAGAGCGAGTGCGCTAAATCAAAATAGAAAGCATATGGGCGACACAGGGAAGCCGTGCGATGTGAGATCTAGAAGAATCAAAGGTAGTGACGCGAGTTAAAGTGGAAGAATTGAGCTTTTCTAAGGGGACTCTCCAATAGCAAGTGGTTTGGGTTACCACGTATAACATGTGGAAAAGACCCACAATACGCAACATGTGAACAAGTGCTAATAATGTGCTAATGCATATGACACACATCACAAGACCCGGTGTGTGTAAAGAAATGCATGAACTTCTCCTAATGTAAAATGGGCTAGCCAGAGTATAGGAGATGTGGAGTGGCTTGGAAATATGGGTTGCTCTGCCGCTGATCGACGCCTGCTGCTGTGAGCCTTGCAAAGCAAAGGCAATGAAGCCTGGCTAAGCGAAGTTGGCCAAGACTATGCTATGAAGACGATGCATTGATTAAGTCCCCTGGTTGGCTAAGCCTTGCACGACGGACAGCGCTTTCTCTGAAGTTTTCTCCATACGCTAGAACGTGATCTGAAACAGTCTCCTGGTTGGCTAAGCCTTGCACGACGGACATCGCTTGCTCCAGTTTGCTAAGGTTTTTTTTGCTGAAGTTTGCTGTCCTGATTGTCTGCTCTGCTGTGAAAATAAAAAAATGTGTGCGCGTTTGCTTTGGTGATCGTCTACTGCAGTGAAAATCAAACGTGCGAACTCATCTCTACTACTGTGATTGTCTGCTGTGCAACAGTCAAGAACTGGTCTGCTGCTGCTGCTGCTACTGTTGTGATCATCTGCCATACGTTGCAGCAGCTAATGGTGAAGCCACATGCATTGCAGCATGGCTACCACACAACATTAGGAGTATTTGAACAAATTAAGGCGGCCAGAGGATGCAGCATGAGTGTGCCTATTTTAAATTAAGGCTGAGAGACATATGCAGGTGTGAGCTGAAGGAGATCTGGCAGTGATGCAAGCATGATGTTGTACTGACGCGCTGCTCTGAATGCGTTGTAGTGTCCTCATGTCGTTTGTGTTGAATCTATACCAGGCTTTGTGTTAATTCGTGATGCAAACTGTAAGCATAGGCTGATAAGGAGCTGCTGAAATTTCAAAGCCTCCCCTGTGCTAAGAGTGAGAAGGGTTACTCTGCTAGGGTAGATATAACTGTAACCCTAGTAATTTGTGCTTTAATATGAGTAATCATCCCCCGGATACCCTGAGTATGCAAGACCATAATCTATAGCTGATGCTAAAGTCACAACAAACAGTCTTAAGTTTACATTTGATGCTGCTTCAACTTGACTTCCATTAGTTGTTCAAGAAAGCGGAGTGGGTATACTTTCGTTGCTTTGGCGATTCCCAACCCATTTGGCTGAGTTCTCTTTATCCTCCACACAAGGGTTGGTGTGGTTCTTGCTTTAGTCAGGAGTTGTTGTTGCATGCTCTTACTACCTTCTTTTTGATGATTCGAACTGTTTGTGGTATTGGCCATTGAGTGGGGTTTGGATACCCATATTGCCGTATTGCCTTGATAGTATCCTTGTGATTGCAGTAAGTCCTTTTCGGACCCATTGCTTACGGGCTCCTTGAGGTCTCTTCGGATGCTTGGAGTCTTGCCAATTGGTTCGAGTCAACAAGGTCTGACTTTTGAATTGTTTGTAAGTTCTTCTTGGGTCCTTTATATCATTCATGGTGTCCATCTTGTTTGGTTGATCTGTTAGTTGATTCTTGGGCACCCACTTTTGTCTACCCTTAGAAGTAGGGTATTGTGTGGGTAAGCTTCATGGAACGGTTGCTGGTTCTAACTTCTGTCCTCTGAGGTGTTGCCATTGCACTCGTTGTTTATTCATCAGTTTATGATGTGCTTCCCTCTGTTTGTCAAGTTCCATATAAGGGTATGGACATGACCTTCTCGCCTGTGCTTAGCAATGCTATTCATTCTTCCCATTGGATATTGTATTTACTGGCACAGATCCAGGAGCGTCCTAGAATCATCTCTTCTTCCATGGAACCTGCAGGCATAACAAACACCTTCCCACGACCAAGGAATCATTTCTAATAGAAATGTTAACATTTAAAAATCCCTCAGCTTTTGTGGTTATCAAGTGAATGCTATGCATCAGTGGGTTCAAGGTGTGGTTTATCTAATGCTACCCAGGTTTTATACGAGACCAAGTTATGACTTGACCCTGGATCTATTAAGAAAATGCTTGTTGCATGGCCTTTAGCTGTAGTAAGTGCCACCTTGAGTCGTGCTGGCTCAATGTTTAGCTCCCCTTTGTCCAAAAGGGTCACAGAAGCCATGTTGACATGTATCAGTCTTTTGTGCAGTAATTGTTTGGCTTTGGCCTCCTTTGGCCTCTCTAGCCTTAGCCTCTTCTTGTGCTTGCTGTATCTTTTCTTTCGCAAGCTGTTTCTGTTGTTTCAAGAGGTGTTCTTGCAAAAGAGCGTGTCAGTGGTGTAAAGTATTTTTTAATTTACTTCCATTGACATAAACCTCTATTTGGATGCCGTCAATTGTCTCCATTTGAACAAACCCCTGAGGTGTGATTTCCAATACTCGGAATGGTCCCAGGCCTCAATATTTAAGTTTCTTTTTCTTGGCGCTACCGACACCATACATGAGGACAAGGTCTCCCGTTTCAAGTTCTTTTTGCTTAAGGTTTTTGTCGAACCAATGTTTCCTGCGTAATTTTTCAACCATGAGTCCATGTGGTGCTATCAATCTGGTCTCATCAAGCTTCTCTAAGTCAATTAGCCTTTTAGCTAATGCATTCTCCGTTAGACGCTCTTGTATGGAAATCCTTAAGCTTGGGACTAGATATTCCATAGGCATAACTGCTTCCACACCATAAGCTAGACGAAAGGGAGTGTAACCCGTCGCTACCTTATATGATGTTTGATAGGCCCATAGGACTGCTGTCAGCTTATGTTCCCAGTCTGTTCGACTTGCTTTCAGGGTTTTTGTCAAGATAGTACACAAAATCTTGTTTGTACTCTCTGCTTGGCCATTGGCCTATGGATAATAAGGTGATGATTTTTGATGGATCACTATGAATCACGCAAGTAAATGACCAATCACCTCATTGATAAAATGTGAGCCGTGATCACTAACCAATTCTAATGGGCAGCCAAAACTCGAGATGATTTGCTCATATAAAAAATTTACATGCATCAGCTCTCTTTGAGGCTCTGACTTTTGCCCGTTTTGTGAAATAGTCACGTATCAGGCTTGGAATGGATGTGCCACTGAACTAATTGGTCCCATAAAATCTATTTCCCATTTCTCGAACAGTTGTCTCACAATAATAAGGGTGAGCGGCATCTTGTCCTTTTATTGTGGAATAGCGAAACATTGACATTCTTTATATCTTTTGACAAATTCTATGGCATCTCCGAATAACGTAGGCCACCATAGTCCTGCTTAAAGCACCTTTTGAGCTGTGATTTCTCCAGCAAAATGCCTACCCGCTATCCTTGAATGAGCTTCTTCCAATAAGGTGATGAACTCATCCTCTCTAACGCATCTTCTGAGCACATTATCTTTTCCTAGCTTATATAGTTCTCCCGCAAAAATCAGTTGATAAGGTGCAGCCAACTTGATAAGCTGCCACATTTTATCTTTGCTCAAAGGTATTTCTTGAGAAAAACCATAAGCTAGATACTTTGAGATTTTTTCACTCCATTCAGGTACCATGTCCAACTTGAATAAACAAGCATCAAGGAGATCATCATCAACACCAATTTGCTGGTTCCCCATTTGGAATTCTTGACATGTGGTTGGCCAACACATGCTGTGTTCCCTTCCTTACCGTGACTGTAAAGTCAAATTCCAACAACAATAGTAACCATCGAGATTGATTCTCCCCATGGTGCAAGGTTTCTTTACTAGGTATAGTAAGACTTGATGGTCCACGAAAAATATAAATTTGTTGGCTAAGAGGTAATGTCGATATTTCTTAATGGCGTAAACCATAGCCAATCCTTCTCTCTTTGTGGTGGTGTAATTCACCTCTGCATCATTCAGCTGATGACTAGCGAAGCAGACTGGATAGTTCAATTTGAACTCACTGGGTTGGACTAGTACGCAACCAATAGTAAAATTTGATGCATCAATATGCACGTGAAATATGAGATCCCAATGGGGGGGTCGTAGAATTGGCGCGCTTGCCAGTGCTTGCTTCAGTTGATCATATGCTTCCTGACACTCCTCAGTCCAGTCAAAGACAATGAGGAGCTTGTACAAGGGTCTGGCTATTTCTGCATAAAAAATTATGAAGCGGCAATAGTACCCCACATGGCCCATAAATCTTTGCTCTCCCTTGTGGTTGGTAGGCGAAGGTAGCTCCAATATCAGCTTAACCTTGGATACGTTTCTCAAGCAGGCCAGATGGTCTACCCATCGAGAGTGTGCACATAGATCGTCAATGAATACCTCCAACCACTTTTGTAAGTAGTCCTATAAGGCTGTGCACATCAATCGTTGAAAGGTTGCTTGGGCATTTGTGAGGCCAAATGGCATAACCTTGTATGCAAATGTCCCCCACATTGTGTTGAAAGCTGTCTTGTGCTGGTCCTTTGGTGCTATGGACACCTAATTGTAAACCAGAGAATCTATCGAGGGAAGCTGTGAGCTTCTCTCCCAGTAGCCACTCTTTCCAAAACATGTTCTGTATATGGCAATGGATAATAGTCTTTCCTAGTGGCTGCATTAACCTTTTTAAGATCAACACATACCGTAAGCTTTCCATTCTTTTTTGGCACTATCATGATTAGTGACAACCAATCCGTATGTTCAATTTCATAGAATCCGTAGTAACAATGATCTTGTCAATTTCCTCCTTTACAATTGTCGCGATTCATTTGGTATGGTTTCTGCTTGGTTGGTCTTGATCCTTCCATGATTGGAATCGTGTGCTATACTACCTCAGGCGGTACCCCCTTCATCTCTTTATAATTCCAGGCAAAACAATCCTTAAATTCCTTGAGAAGAGCAATGTCAAGTCTTTAGGAATATATACGGGCCAAGCTTCTTCCCCTGGTCCCACAATATCCACTTCCTTAACTTCTGCCGGGCCATCGTATGATGTGGATAGCCCATCCTCTTTCACCCTTGTCGTCGTCGCCATCAGTCGGACCACTTTCCGTTCGCCAACAGTATAGGTTTTGAAGTGGTCGAGTAACTGAGAGAAAGTTTGGTTTGTCCTCATTTTCACTTTTGGCTTTAGCCATGATCTTTCTAGCCTCAAGTTTTGCCTCTGCCCCAGGGCTTGATTGTGTTTTCAGCACCCAGCTTTTGTAAGCTTGGGTGTTTGTGGCTCTTGAAGGACGATTTTCTCTTTGTGCCTTCCCTCCAATGATATCTTACTCAACTCCTCGCCCCAATCCTTTGAGAACTCATCGTGTACCTTAGATGCCCAAGGTACCTCAGCCATTGGGCATCCGTGGGTTTTCTTCGTAATAGGGCATTTCGTCGGGCTATATACGGTTTCTATTTTCGCCACCATCTAAGGCGCTGTGAGCACTAGTAGTACGACTTCCTGCTATGCTACCTTTTGTACTTGATGTCTCCTCTTCTAATTTCTCATCAATGATCTGCCAATTAACCATGCAGATAGAGGTCGTGGGGTACGGTTCCAGATTCCAAATACTGGATTGTCCTGGGGTGCATCACATCAATGGTGGCCAACACATGCATCCAGTTTTCACTGAAGTTCGGAGGAGGAAGTGACGCATACATTTTCATTTCCTCTTCATCCTTGGATCTCCCTCTGAGGGCTGGCATATCTGTATAGAGGTGGTCTGTTCTGTGAGATGACCGAATCGTTACCAAACAACTGCCCTCCCCATGGGGTGTACTTTCTATGTTCTTAGATCAATCTTTAAGATTTGCGAATCCCCACGTACATTCACATGATCCAAGGCCCAATCATGCACCAATTTGGATTCCCTCATGAAGGGTCTCCCCAATATTATGTTATATGAATCAGGTTGGCGCAAGAAGTTCATGACCACGAATGTATGATGATAGCGAACGTAAAAAGGCTGAATTTAACATTCTCTAGAAGCCCAACGGGCCTTGAAGATGTTCTATGAGCCATTTTAACGATCTGCTTTTTTTTAGAGCGGGTTTCCCCCAGTTTTCCCAGCAACGTTTTGTAATGATGCTAACCCCTGTCCCACCATCCAGGATAGCCAGTGCCTCTTACCCATTATGATGAATCAAAATTATAGAATTTGTGTCGTCGCTTTCGTAGTAGCATCCTAGTTTGTTAACTGGTATCTTAATGACTTGAGTTTTCCTCGTACGCCTCAAGGTCCTTTTTGCCAAAGGTGGCAGAGTCTCATCTATAGTGTCGGGCTGGCGCTTTAGTCCGCCTTCTACCCAATTCTTTTACATCTATAGTGTCGGCTGGCGCTTTAGTCCGCCTTCTATCCATTCTTTTACATCTGTCCATAGGGTTGGTGAATTGCGTAACAGTTTTCCTAATGGCATTTGTAGAGGCGTGGACAGCACAGCCGCGAGACTTCCTATGTCTCTGGGTTCCTTGGAGATAGAAGGTTCTCCTCCCCATCTATGTGTCTCATATTGCTCCATAGGGAAGGAATGGATGGACTCCCCCAACCATTTTCCTCAAACATTCTGGATAGTGTGTTTGCTTGGGACTCCTCTTCTGTTTCTTCCAGAATTGGGGTTGGCATGTCCAATTCCTTATCCTGGGTTGGCTCGTTTCGTGGATCAACTGTATCCCTTACCCGATTGGCCCTTAGCTTCACTTCATGAAGCTATTGGCATTCTTCGACTAAGGCCTTGGCATATTCGAGCTTTCTTATTTCCTCATCGGCATTGGGGTATTCACTGACTCCCTTAGGAGTTGTTGGTTGCTCTCTTTGCTCTTCCTGGTCTAATCCTCTATGATCAATCCCTTGACACCCCTTTTTCTTTGATTGGGTGGATCCAGTGTCAATTGTATCTTCTTCGGATCCATCTTGGATTGTGTGTGTCACCCTTACCCACATTTTTCACTCTTCTCTTGTGGCGAGTTCTGAAAATAGTCCCATCCGCTCGATTTCTTCCCTTATCTCCTAATTGATCTTGAGATCTTGTTAGGACATTGAGTGGGGTGATCTTCTTAGACTGTACACTAATGGTCCGGATGGTGGCCTGATTGGTAGTAGAAGTAGAGCCACTTGCGCGGTATGGACAATCCTTGATCAAATTATGAAGGATTGTAGAAGTAGAGCCACTTGCGCGGTATGGACAATCCTTGATCAAATGATCAATTTCAGGTGAGTACTGGCATGTCATTGGGCGAAGCCGCCACTTGTTGTGGTTGATGTGTATGACCCATATTCTTGTTTGGGCACTCGGTGACTTAATGTGGCCCTCCGCAGAGCCAAAGCATTGTAATGGTCCTCTTCTCATATTCGAGTTCATGTCCTTGCCCTTCCATTGTACCGTGGTTTGAAACACAGGTACTGGCATCTTATTTTGTAGGACGTAATATTACAGCATAACCCGGAGTTAGTTGTTTCCTCGTATAGTACTCCCCATTAAGTTCTACTTCTCACACCATGTCAACATCTTCGGACCCATTGCTTACAGGCTCCTTGAGGTCTCTTCGGATGCTTGGAGTCTTGCCAATTGGTTCGAGTCAACAAGGTCTGACTTTTGAATTGTTTGTAAGTTCTTCTTGGGTCCTTTATATCATTCATGGTGTCCATCTTGTTTGGTTGATCTATTAGTTGATTCTTGGGCACCCACTTTTGTCTACCCTTAGAAGTAGGGTATTGTGTGGGTAAGCTTCATGGAACGGTTGCTGGTTCTAACTTCTGTCCTCTGAGGTGTTGCCATTGCACTCGTTGTTTATTCATCAGTTTATGATGTGCTTCCCTCTGTTTGTCAAGTTCCATATAAGGGTATGGATATGACCTTCTCGCCTGTGCTTAGCAATGCTATTCATTCTTCCCATTGGATATTGTATTTAACTGGCACAGATCCAGGATCGTCCTAGAATCATCTCTTCTTCCATGGAACCTGCAGGCATAACAAACACCTTCCCGCAACCAAGGAATCATTTCTAATGGAAATGTTAACATTTAAAAATCCCTCAGCTTTTGTGGTTATCAAGTGAATGCTATGCATCAGTGGGTTCAAGGTGTGGTTTATCTAATGCTACCCAGGTTTTATACGAGACCAAGTTATGACTTGACCCTGGATCTATTAAGGAAATGCTTGTTGCATGGCCTTTAGCTTAGTAAGTGCCACCTTGAGTCGTGCTGGCTCAATGTTTAGCTCCCCTTTGTCCAAAAGGGTCACAGAAGCCATGTTGACATGTATCAGTCTTTTGTGCAGTAATTGTTTGGCTTTGGCCTCCTTTGGCCTCTCTAGCCTTAGCCTCTTCTTGTGCTTGCTGTATCTTTTCTTTCGCAAGCTGTTTCTGTTGTTTCAAGAGGTGTTCTTGCAAAAGAGCGTGTCAGTGGTGTAAAGTATTTTTTAATTTACTTCCATTGACATAAACCTCTATTTGGATGCCGTCAATTGTCTCAATTTGAACAAACCCCTGAGGTGTGATTTCCAATACTCGGAATGGTCCCAGGCCTCGGTATTTAAGTTTCTTTTTCTTGGCGCTACCAACACCATACATGAGGACAAGGTCTCCCGTTTCAAGTTCTTTTTGCTTAAGGTTTTTGTCGAACCAATGTTTCCTGCGTAATTTTTCAACCATGAGTCCATGTGGTGCTATCAATCTGGTCTCATCAAGCTTCTCTAAGTCAATTAGCCTTTTAGCTAATGCATTCTCCGTTAGACGCTCTTGTATGGAAATCCTTAAGCTTGGGACTAGGTATTCCATAGGCATAACTGCTTCCACACCATAAGCTAGACGAAAGGGAGTGTAACCCGTCGCTACCTTATATGATGTTTGATAGGCCCATAGGACTGCTGTCAGCTTATGTTCCCAATCTGTTCGACTTGCTTTCAGGGTTTTTGTCAAGATAGTACACAAAATCTTGTTTATACTCTCTGCTTGGCCATTGGCCTATGGATAATAAGGTGATGATTTTTGATGGATCACTATGAATCACGCAAGTAAATGACCAATCACCTCATTGATAAAATGTGAGCAGTGATCACTAACCAATTCTAATGGGCAGCCAAAACTCGAGATGATTTGCTCATATAAAAAATTTACAGCTGTTCGTGCATCAGCTCTCTTTGAGGCTCTGACTTTTGCCCGTTTTGTGAAATAGTCACGTATCAGGCTTGGAATGGATGTGCCACTGAACTAATTGGTCCCATAAAATCTATTCCCCATTTCTCGAACAGTTGTCTCACAATAATAAGGGTGAGCGGCATCTTGTCCTTTTATTGTGGAATAGCGAAACATTGACATTCTTTATATCTTTTGACAAATTCTATGGCATCTCCGAATAACGTAGGCCACCATAGTCCTGCTTAAAGCACCTTTTGAGCTGTGATTTCTCCAGCAAAATGCCTACCCGCTATCCTTGAATGAGCTTCTTCCAATAAGGTGATGAACTCATCCTCTCTAACGCATCTTCTGAGCACATTATCTTTTCCTAGCTTATATAGTTCTCCCGCAAAATCAGTTGATAAGGTGCAGCCAACTTGATAAGCCGCCACATTTTATCTTTGCTCAAAGGTATTTCTTGAGAAAAACCATAAGCTAGATACTTTGAGATTTTTTCACTCCATTCAGGTATCATGTCCAACTTGAATAAACAAGCATCAAGGAGATCATCATCAACACCAATTTGCTGGTTCCCCATTTGGAATTCTTGACATGTGGTTGGCCAACACATGCTGTGTTCCCTTCCTTACCGTGACTGTAAAGTCAAATTCCAACAACAATAGTAACCATCGATTGATTCTCCCCATGGTGCAAGGTTTCTTTACTAGGTATAGTAAGACTTGATGGTCCACGAAAAATACAAATTTGTTGGCTAAGAGGTAATGTCGATATTTCTTAATGGCGTAAACCATAGCCAATCCTTCTCTCTTTGTGGTGGTGTAATTCACCTCTGCATCATTCAGCTGATGACTAGCAAAGCAGACTGGATAGTTCAATTTGAACTCACTGGGTTGGACTAGTACGCAACCAATAGCAAAATTTGATGCATCAATATGCACGTGAAATATGAGATCCCAATGGGGGGGTCATAGAATTGGCGTGCTTGCCAGTGCTTGCTTCAGTTGATCATATGCTTCCTGACACTCCTCAGTCCACTCAAAGACAATGAGGAGCTTGTACAAGGGTCTGGCTATTTCTGCATAAAAAATTATGAAGCGGCAATAGTACCCCACATGGCCCATAAATCTTTGCTCTCCCTTGTGGTTGGTAGGCGAAGGTAGCTCCAATATCAGCTTGACCTTGGATATACCATTCTTTGAGACAATGTGTCCCAATATCACACCATGCTTGACCCAAAACTGACACTTCAAGGGGTTCAGGGATATACGATATAATCGACATCGCTCGAATACGTTTCTCAAGCAGGCCAGATGGTCTACCCATCGAGAGTGTGCACATAGATCGTCAATGAATACCTCCAACCACTTTTGTAAGTAGTCCTATAAGGCTGTGCACATCAATCGTTGAAAGGTTGCTTGGGCATTTGTGAGGCCAAACGGCATAACCTTGTATGCAAATGTCCCCCACATTGTGTTGAAAGTTGTCTTGTGCTGGTCCTTTGGTGCTATGGACACCTGATTGTAAACCAGAGAATCTATCCCAAGAAGCTGTGAGCTTCTCTCCCAGTAGCCACTCTTTCCAAAACATGTTCTGTATATGGCAATGGATAATAGTCTTTCCTAGTGGATGCATTAACCTTTTTAAGATCAACACATACCGTAAGCTTTCCATTCTTTTTTGGCACTATCATGATTGGTGACAACCAATCATGATTCTTTTTTGGCACTATCATGATTGGTGACAACCAATCCGTATGTTCAATTTCATAGAATCCGTAGTAACAATGATCTTGTCAATTTCCTCCTTTACAATTGTCGCGATTCATTTGGTATGGTTTCTGCTTGGTTGGTCTTGATCCTTCCATGATTGGAATCGTGTGCTATACTACCTCAGGCGGTACCCCCTTCATCTCTTTATAATTCCAGGCAAAACAATCCTTAAATTCCTTAAGAAGAGCAATGTCAAGTCTTTAGGAATATATACGGGCCAAGCTTCTTCCCCTGGTCCCACAATATCCACTTCCTTAACTTCTGCCGGGCCATCGTATGATGTGGATAGCCCATCCTCTTTCACCCTTGTCGTCGCCATCAGTCGGACCACTTTCCGTTCGCCAACAGTTTAGGTTTTGAAGTGGTCGAGTAACTGAGAGCAAGTTTGGTTTGTCCTCATTTTCACTTTTGGCTTTAGCCATGATCTTTCTAGCCTCAAGTTTTGCCTCTGCCAGGGCTTGATTGTGTTTTCAGCACCCAGCTTTTGTAAGCTTGGGTGTTTGTGGCTCTTGAAGGACGATTTTCTCTTTGTGCCTTCCCTCCAATGATATCTTACTCAACTCCTCGCCCCAATCCTTTGAGAACTCATCGTGTACCTTAGATGCCCAAGGTACCTCAGCCATTGGGCATCCGCCGTGGGTTTTCTTCGTAATAGGGCATTTCGTCGGGCTATATACGGTTTCTATTTTCGCCACCATCTAAGGCGATGTGAGCACTAGTAGTACGACTTCCTGCTATGCTACCTTTTGTACTTGATGTCTCCTCTTCTAATTTCTCATCAATGATCTGCCAATTAACCATGCAGATAGAGGTCGTGGGGGACGGTTCCAGATTCCAAATACTGGATTGTCCTGGGGTGCATCACATCAATGGTGGCCAACACATGCATCCAGTTTTGAATGAAGTTCGGAGGAGGAAGTGACGCATACATTTTCATTTCCTCTTCATCCTTGGATCTCTCTCTGAGGGCTGGCATATCTGTATAGAGGTGGTCTGTTCTGTGAGATGACCGAATCGTTACCAAACAACTGCCCTCCCCATGGGGTGTACTTTCTATGTTCTTAGATCAATCTTTAAGATTTGCGAATCCCCACGTACATTCACATGATCCAAGGCCCAATCATGCACCAATTTGGATTCCCTCATGAAGGGTCTCCCCAATATTATGTTATATGAATCAGGTTGGCGCAAAAAGTTCATGACCACGAATGTATGATGATAGCGAAACGTAAAAAGGCTGAATTTAACATTCTCTAGAAGCCCAACGGGCCTTGAAGATGTTCTGTCAACCATTTTAACGATCTGCTTTTTTTTAGAGCGGGTTTCCCCCAGTTTTCCTAGCAACGTTTTGTAATGATGCTAACCCCTGTCCCACCATCCAGGATAGCCAGTGCCTCTTACCCATTATGATGAATCAAAATTATAGCATTTGTGTCGTCGCTTTCGTAGTAGCATCCTAGTTTGTTAACTGGTATCTTAACGACTTGAGTTTTCCTCGTACGCCTCAAGGTCCTTTTTGCCAAAGGTGGCAGAGTCTCATCTATAGTGTCGGCTAGCGCTTTAGTCCGCCTTCTACCCATTCTTTTACATCTATAGTGTCGGCTGGCGCTTTAGTCCGCCTTCTACCCATTCTTTTACATCTGTCCATAGGGTTGGTGAATTGCGTAACAGTTTCCCTAATGGCATTTGTAGAGGCGTGGACAGCACAGCCGCGAGACTTCCTATGTCTCTGGGTTCCTTGGAGATAGACGGTTCTCCTCCCCATCTATGTGTCTCATATTCCTCCATAGGGAAGGAATGGATGGACTCCCCCAACCATTTTCCTCAAACATTCTGGATAGTGTGTTTGCTTGGGACTCCTCTTCTGTTTCTTCCAGAATTGGGGTTGGCACGTCCAATTCCTTATCCCGGGTTGGCTCGTTTCGTGGATCAATTGTATCCCTTACCCGATTGGCCCTTAGCTTCACTTCATGAAGCTATTGGCATTCTTCGACTAAGGCCTTGGCATATTCGAGCTTTCTTATTTCCTCATCGGGATTGGGGTATTCACCGACTCCCTTAGGAGTTGTTGGTTGCTCTCTTTGCTCTTCCTGGTCTAATCCTCTATGATCAATCCCTTGACACCCCTTTTTCTTTGATTGGGTGGATCCAGTGTCAATTGTATCTTCTTCGGATCCATCTTGGATTGTGACCCTTGTGTCACCCTTACCCACGTTTTTCACTCTTCTCTTGTGGCGAGTTCTGAAAATAGTCCCATCCGCTCGATTTCTTCCCTTATCTCCTAATTGATCTTGAGATCTTGTTAGGACATTGAGTGGGGTGATCTTCTTAGACTGTACACTAATGGTCCGGATGGTGGCCTGATTGGTAGTAGAAGTAGAGCCACTTGCGCGGTATGGACAATCCTTGATCAAATGATGAAGGATTGTAGAAGTAGAGCCACTTGCGCGGTATGGACAATCCTTGATCAAATGATCAATTCCAGGTGAGTACTGGCATGTCATTGGGCGAAACCGCCACTTGTTGTGGTTGATGTGTATGACCCATATTCTTGTTTGGGCACTCGGCGACTTAATGTGGCCCTCCGCAGAGCCAAAGCATTGTAATGGTCCTCTTCTCATATTCGAGTTCATGTCCTTGCCCTTCCATTGTACCGTGGTTTGAAACACAGGTACTGGCATCTTATTTTGTAGGATGTAATATTACGGCATAACCCGGAGTTAGTTGTTTCCTCGTATAGTACTCCCCATTAAGTTCTACTTCTCACACCATGTCAACATCTTTTGACACCTCTTCGATCAATACTTGATTGATCTTAGCCTGTGGTGGTTGTGGTGGTAGAACTGGTGGTGGCAAAGGTGAAGTATCTTGTACCCAAAACATCCCCCTAGGTAAGTAGGAAGAGTTGGGTTGTCCAGCAGTAGCAGTGATCTGTAGTACACTCGTAGTACAGAAGTGGCGTCGGTAAAGCCAATGGGGCTCTAAGTGTGCTGGTAACTGTGCAACATTTTGAAATCTTGGATATCTACACATTGAAGTGTCATGATTTCCTAGTTTTACACAGTGAGCACAATAGAGTAATGGCCTTGCTCTTAATTGTGGACACTCGGTGGTAGTATGATTTAATCTGCACATAGAGCACCACACCAATTCCCTGTGGGGGTAAAGGTGATTATGCCCATGCCCAGATGTTTCTCTTCCCTTTTTGACTTTCAATTTCTCTAGTATGGCATTACTGAGCTCATCCACCGTCATGTTTCCGACTTGCTTGCTTCGAGTTCTAATTTCTTGGTGGCTTGAGACACGCAAAGTCGTAGTTGTTGCTGAAGATGTTTTAACATCTTCTGGTTTGCAACAATTCCAACACATTATCTTCATATTCAATTGCCAATTTGCAACATGCATCGAGAGTAGCAGGTCAGGCTAGTACCAGGTAATCATGCATTTTATGGTCTCTAACCCCTCTCCGGAAGCAAGGTAACAACTGTCATCAGTTAACATTTCTTGAAGTTTGCACCTCGAATTTAAGTGCTTAAGACAAGACACATAGTCTCTCATCGACTCATCTTCCTTTGGTTTAATATTAGGTAACTTTGCCACATGGCTCCATCTGTCACCACTTCGGGCAAAACTGGGCACAAAAACATTCTTTAGCCTTGTGAAGATAACCTTATCCTTAGACTTAAGGGTTCGAAACCACTGATGAGCTTTTCCTTCCAAGGTTAGTGAGAAGGCATGTATCATTGTCACATCACTGACTAGCTCGCAAGTTTCACATGTGGATTCAAAAATCTCTACATGTTGGATAGGATCCCCATCCCCAGAGAACTTTTGGACAAGTTTTGAAATGATATGTGGTTTCATCTGGGAAGGTCAGGATTCTAGAGCAATGCTTGGTTCTCTGACCATCCATCTCTGTCGCCATATTTAGCAGGTCTGTCCTTGTAGCTGCATTAAGGTCCATGGTTAGATCTATCCTAGGCCTTTAAGGAATTTCTTCCCCCCTTCCTAGACCGCATCCCCTTCCTATATTGGCTCTTCTATGTATTTCTGGTCCATGGGATGGTCCAACCGCTGTACCTTGGAGTGACTCGCCTCTGTACGTCTTTGTAGAATCAGGAGTTCCATGTCTTGTAGGAACATAGGGTGATTGATCAATTGCTTAATATCCTTTTTGGTGTACATACGGTTCTCTACTTCACCTGCCATGCTCGCTAGGTTACCTTCCTCTTCTATGGTTGTAAACCCTTCCTCCGTTCTCGATTCCTCATTACGGGGTTCCAAGTTTGGAAATTCTCCCTCACTTCTACCCATAACTATTTATGGTTCTTTCCCTTGTGACTCGAGTGGGTTAAAACTTCCCGCTCAGCTCTCATCCTTCGAGTATCGAGCTCTTGTTTCCTTAAGCTCAATTCTCATAGTTGTCATTCCACCTCACTCCGTTTGAGTTCTAACTCTACTTCCTCGATGGTGGGGAAGAATATTTGACCCATCTTGGCCGCACTTTCTATGTCTCATCTTATTCGGGGGGTGCCGGTATTCGATAGCCTAGAATTCGACGTTTGGATGGGCACTTCTTGTCGTGGATCGAGTCCATCACTGGTTGATGGACCCATGCCTACAGATTGCACTTCTTCACCACCATGACTGATTTGGAGACCGAAAAATCCCCGGGAGATATCAATGATACCACTGGACCTGGTTGGGGAGGGTGGTTTCTCCTCTTTCCCAAACCCAGCATATCTCAACCCTTCTTCCATGGACTCTTCGCTACTAGTTTCAGCGGTGGTCAGGTTTCTTAAAACACTCAGGTGTGTGCTTGCGGAATGTCCTGATCCCACACTTCTTTGATAGGAAGATCTTGGGTGATTCGATGCACTATCGTCCAGGCATGTAAGACCATCTCCGATGTGCATATATGTACGATTTGATAAGCTATTTGTCAACCCAATTTGATTTTGCTTCCGATTCTATCGCTCTGTTTCAGTAGCCATGAAACTGCAGAGAATGGTTCATGGCGTGAAATTGCAGGAAATGGTTCACGGCATGAACGTTATTCTCCACTTTCATGTGCTCAAAAGTTTTTGCCTTTCGGGTCAAATCCGCTCTTTTTGATACAGGCTTCCTCCTTAACCGACCTTTGTGGCTTGGTCTGACTATTCGTTGGATTTGTCCAACCCGTGAATCCTCAAAGAAGGTTTCTCGTTGTGAACAAGAAAGGGTTTCATGCTATGAACATTTTCAAAAGTTTTCATGCCCCGTGAACTAGGAAGGGTTTCACGATGTGAACAACTTCATAAGGTTTCACATCGTGAACACTTTGCTGAACTTTCACGTGCTTCAAAAATTTTGGTAGACTTCGTGGTGTCAGGATAAGGTTGCCTATTTTTGGCAAGGCAATCCCGTGATTTGCGGCACTGATTTCGTGGAGCGATTTGCGGCGTGAAATTACAGGAAATGGTTCACGACGTGAACATTTTTTTGCAGTTTCATGTGCAACCTCCCGCGTCGAAAGTTGTGATTTTGGGTGCTTAATACTTATCCAATTGATACCAAATTGATTGTGCCACTCCTAAGGAATGGAATGCAAGTTCTTGTGGCATAGTCAATGGTTCCTTATGTTTTTTATTTTTGAGATTTTTTGAAAAAGAAAAAAAGCCAAACACCAACCTGCTCATTCACGTTGGTGTTTTTCATTTTTTGAAAAAGAAAAAAAGCCAAACACCAACCTGCTCATTCACGTTGGTGTTTTTCATTTTTGAGATTTTTTGAAAAAGAAAAAGAGCCAAACACCAACCTGCTCATTCACGTTGGTGTTTTCAATGATACAAATGTCAAAATTAACAAGAACAAACAGTGAAGCTTTATCCTAAAACCACTCCACCACAAACATACACAACATCACAACCAATTTCTCACGATTTCTTCCTACCACACACACATCTTATCCACTCATTTTCCACATAATGCACTAATAGAATGCAAGGGGGCAATAATTAATCCTATGCAATGGGAGTTGAAACTCCAAAAGGATGGAAGAAACAAAGGTGTTTCCACAGTAGCTGGTGCCAAAAATGTTATGGACTACCACACCTCCAAGAAAGAACTCTACACATTCACCTAAGGATGAGCAACAGATCACAATTATCATAGGGTACTTTTACTAATGCTTTGAACTTGAGTCCCTTGAGGCCTCCAAGCTCCACCTCCACGCAGTCACCGTAGAGTCGCTCACACCATAGCATAAGGCAATCACTCTCTCACACAAGCATGAATCATACAAGCATAAAAGAGGCAGAATGCTAGAATGCTCTCTCTCCTTCAATCTCGCTCAAGACACAAGGGAGAGCTCTTTATAGCACAAAGGGGATTGTCTTTTCATTATGAGAAAATGCCTTATATACAGTTGGTCCGTATTCACACTTGGACACTCAAAACTTACTTACTAGGCCTTGGGTGGCCAATATCTTATAATGTACAACTTTTATAGTGCAGTTTCATGACACTTATTAATGTCTTCAATTGAGGATCATGTTTGTTAATCCAAAATGGGATTAACATTGTCTTAGTTGATTCTGGGACTGTTGTTGTTGTTGCTGCTGCTGCTGGCCATAATTCTGATTACCTGTTCGGCCACCTCCTTGACCGCGTCCACGGCCTCCTCTACCTCGTCCTCTTCCTGAACTCGTGTAGAAGGCCTGTTGCTCTGAACTGTTTTTACTTTGTGAAGACTGTTGGTCTTCACCCAAGCTCTTCTCTTCGATAATCAGCATAGACACCAAATCCGTAAAGTTGGGAATGTTTTCCCGAGTCTGAATGGACGTCCTAAACGCCTTGTATTGTGGCCCGAGACCACGTAGACAGACTTCCACCTTGTCATCATCATCTACTGACACACCAATAGATGCAAGGGATTCCACAATACCCTTTATCTTCAATGCATAGTCATTCACAGACATGCTCTTTTTCTCCACAGTATGAAGCTCATTCTTCAACTGTATCTTGCGTGCCTTGGTATTTGTTTCATAGAGCTTTACCAAGGTGTCCCACGCCTCCTTGGGAGACTTGGCATCCTGAATATGCCCAATCATGGTGTCCTGTATACTAATGGATAGCCAATACATTACTTTCCTGGCTCCTTGGTTCCAGTCTTTGTACTCTTTCACATCTGCAGCAGTTGGATTTATATCCGGTATCTCCGGTGCCTCTTCATGCTCACCTTCTATGTAGTCCCAATAGCCTTTTCCCATCAGGAAATTCGTTAACCTGAACCTCCAAGCATGGAAGTTATTCTTATCTAGCTTCTCAGCCACAATCTGAGTTATCCCATCATTTGACATCTTGCCAAACACACAATTTCACCAGAAACTGCACTCTGGTTTTTCTGCACAACCTGCAGTATTTTCTGCACAGCGGTACTGGAGTACTCAAATGTCACAACCAGTGACTTCAATGTGCATACATACACCCAATGGCAACTGTAGACCTCTTTGCAGCACCCACAGTGTCTGCACAGTCAATCTGTCTTCCTGCAGTTCTTAAAACAGAGTTCTGCAGAGAATCGATGACTTACCCGCAGTGCTCGAAATCGCCTGCTTTCTGAAAAACGGAGGTCCTGACGCGCCCGAAACGCGTTTTCGGCCCGAAAATTTCAGTCCGAAGGACTAGTCCGAAGGACTGTATAGTTGCCCTATAGCTTCACTCCCACGAAGAAAGCTCCTCAATCGGATATCGTTTGCCGGTGCCTCCCGTAGAGCTCCCGACAAGGGTGTAGTCACCAACACAATAGGGAAGAGTAGTTGCAGCTCTTACCCTCGTACCGCTTCCTGTGGTTCTCTTGCTTGCAGCTCAGCCCTTAGCACGAACCAGGCTCTGATACCATGAAAAGATGCAGGGGGGAAGAGAGCTTGAGCTCTTGCAAGCACACACACACACTCACAAAACCCTAATAGAGAACACACTAGGTGAGAGGCTGAAAATCTTCTTCTTCTCTACTCAACACTCAACACACCATATACAAGAATAAGAGTACACACAATATGAAAGGTACTCAACCAAATACATACACGGGTTCTCTATAGTGTGAACCCGACTAAATGAGCTGGCGCTATAACTATGCCAGTCTCTAGAGTGGCTGTCACACAGCCTGTCATCCCACTGGCCGCATATCACCCAAGATCTCACCAACCATGCCAGTGGTGTAAGTGCGGGGCCTATCCCCCAGGCGGGTCATCAGTGTCCACCGCCTCACTAGAGCTCGATATCTCAACACTTTGGTGGGGTTTGTCGATGAAGAGGCATATGCTCCAGGGCTTTTCCTTTGAGTTGTTAGAGATACATGGTTGCACTGTGGAACTTCTTCTACCCATATTCACATCTCATCACATCACATTCATTCACATCTTATCCATTCATACACATCTATCACGATTCACATCCCATCACATCACATTCATTCACATCCCATCACATCACATTCATTCACATCACATTTCATTCTTCCACATACACATCCACATCCATTCTTCCACATGCACATTCACATCCATTCTTCCACATACACATCCACATCCATTCTTCCACATACACATCCACATACATACATCCACATCCATTCTTCCACATGCACATCCACATCCATTCTTCCACATACACATCCACTTCCACATCCATGTACTTCCCATCTCACCCTTTCACATATCCTCTCATCTCATTATTCGCATCCACATCCATTTCACATATCCTCTCATCTCATTATTCGCATCCACATCCATTTCATTACATCACATCTTATCACATCCTATTTTCATCTTATCACATTCATTCACATCCTATCGCATCCCATACACATCCTATCACATCCCATACACATCTTATCACATCCATTCACATTTCCCATTTAATAGCTTTTTCTAGTTTGATACCGATAATGGGACTTTTTCTAAAATTCTACCAATTGTTTGGCCTATCAAAGGTTCTTTTTCTTGACGACTATTTCCATAGTCCTTCTCAATTTCTCAATTGAATTATATTCAATATTCCTCTTTTTAATAAAATAATTCATGGGATTTGTAGAAATCAATTCTACCCATATTTTCACTTTTGGTAAATAATCATAAATTGAATTATACTAAAATTTTCTCTTCTTCCCATTTAATTTCTTGGATCTCAAATACCATGGGAATTTCTCTTTTTGCATTTGATTATTTGCATTCCAATGTCATGGGAATTCCTCTTTTTCGTCAATTATTTCTCATAAAATAAATTCATCTAAAATAAAATATCCATTATTCCAATATGCTAGGAATTTCTCTTTTCCCATCTAAATGATGGAATTCCAAATGTCATAGGAATTCCTCTTTTAACATTTAAATATTTCTCATAGATAAAATAAATTTATCTAAATTTCATCTTTGAATTTAAATAAAATACTCATTAATTCCAATATGCTAGGAATTTCTCTTTTCCCATCTCAATGATGGAATTTCAAATGTCATACGAATTTCTCTTTTAACATTAAAAATGAATTACTAGAAATTTCTCTTTTGCTAATTACTATTTATGCATAAACATAAAAATCAAATTTTTCATGATTAAAATGAGAATCATTCAATTATTCTAGGATGATTAATCCTAGAATATGGTAGGAAGTCCTCTTTTCATATTATGAATGAAAATGATTTATGTGTTTATTTTTCAACCATAGCTCCGCTGCTATTACTAATAATTCTCATCAATAAATTTGAAAGAATAAAGTTTAGTATTATTCATGTGATTAGAATAACCACTAATTGGATCATTATCCAATTATGGATTGATTCTTAATTTTACCATAAATTAAATAGCATAAAAGTATTAAAAAGTCCTTATTTTGGCCTCCAATTAGACAAGCATAAAAATTACTTTTAGATTAGAGAAATGCTTCATGAGAAGCTTCATTTGAATTAAGAATAGGTCATAGGAATGACCATTCTTTAGGGTAGAGAGAGAAATGCTTAAAAACCATTATAAATTAAGCATAAATGGAAATTTATGTATTTCTTCATTACAATACATTAAAGAACTTCAATAGTATTCAAACGCCATTCAAATTAATGCTTCTGAAGCTTGAGAGGGGTTGAGAAGAGAAACATTTGGAGATTTAAGAAAAAGAAGACAATAATCCACACTTTACCTCCTAAATTACTTGATTCTTTGATCACAGTAGAGGCCCCCAACCAATCAATTGGTTTGGTATGTTGTTGGACTCACCAAGGAAGATTGAAGAGAGAGAGAAGCTCCAATCTCTTCAATTTGTAGAGGATTTTTAGAGGATAATAGAAAATATCATTATTTTAGTATAATACTGGCATGGTATTATTCTCTTTTACAAAGGGCTAAGGATCTATTTATAGGTGAGGGAGGCCTCTAGCCAAGTCCAACTAGTTTCTAGAATTTTCCAGGTTCAGTTTGGCTGAATTTGGACAAGATTTAGACCTAGTTTGGCTTCCTTTTGATTTGGTTTGATCTAGGAGAGAGGAGAGATAAAAATATCACAATATTTTTGAGTTTAAAACTCCACCACATAAGTGAAATGGGCGCCTCCTTGAAGAGCTCCCTTCTCCTTACCAAGGTGTCAAAATTGAAACATTATACCCAAAATATCTCATTTTTTTTTAGTAGTACAATTAGTTTTTTACTAATAAACCTTGTCCTTAGTCAACTCTTCATCTTATGTGAGCATTTACTCATTTTTGGGGGGTTTTTCTTTTATAAATTGGATTTATCTCCTCCCCACACTTGGATTGATCATAGTGGCCCATAGAAACCTTAATTGGACCATAATCCAAAAATTTCTGAAAATCTAGACCCTTAGGCTAAGGTCCTTTATACTTCTTTTCAATTAATTCCAAATGCACATTGGAAAGTTCTTTTTGAATTTCTGTTTCAGGGGAAACCATTTTAGACACTAGGAGGATTTTTATATCCAAAAATATCTCAATTTTGGATTACCTCTCTGTAAACATTTTCTCTCTCTAGGCTAAAACAGGATAAAACAGAATAAAATAGAATAAAACAGAATCTTTCTTTTATTTCAAAGAGGAAAATAATTACAAAAATATCTCAATTTTGGATTACCTCTCTGTAGACATTTTCTCTCTCTAGGCTAAAACAGGATAAAACGGGATAAAATAGAATCTTTCTTTTATTTCAAAGAGGGGAATAATTACCAGATCAGAAGAGGAGGTTCTTACACCTGTACACCTCAAAAGTTGGAGGGAGGAATCTTACATCCTACCCCATTTAAAAAACACGAGATGTCCTCATCTCGCAAACTAGAGGACAACTCTTTCCTTTAAGATCTAACTGATTCTGGGGTTCCTTATATTATGGTCAACCCAATAGAATCCTGGGATAAATATCCCTTATATAGAACTCATCATCAGATAAGAATTCATTCAGATCATATCATTCATATTCTTAACATAATAATGGTCCATCAGATCCAATAAATCATGAGAATGAACTGAATTTGAGAGAGGAAAGGGTTTACGATTGTGTTTGCCAAGAGCACAAAACTCACAGATTCCCATATGAGGATGAGCTTTAAGATCCATACCATGTACAAGACCTTGACGATGAAGATCAAGAAGCTTTGAGAAATCAGCATGAACAAAGCGATGATGCCATATCTTGCAATCATGATCACCTGGAGCAATGACAACATTTGCTACAGCATCATTGAGAGAGAGCTCAAACAAATTACCATTACGAGAAGCAGTTGCAATAATCTGTCCATCTTTCTCAATGCGGCATTTGGTGTTGTAAGATTCCTCCCCCAACCCCTTTTTGATGTCTAGTATCTTCCCCTGTAATCAATCCCTCTTCAGAAATATAAAGGCCTTGTTCTAACTGTTTTAGCCTAGAGAGAGAAAAATATGCTAGAGAGAGAATATTCAGATTATGAATATTTTTGGATAGAAAATTAACTCATCTTATTAAAATAAGTTCCCTTGAAATAGAAATTCAAAAAGAATTTTCCAATGTGCAATTGGAATTAATTGGAAATAAGTATAAAGAACCTTAGTCTAAGGGTCTAGATTTTCAGAAATTTTTAGATTATGGTCCAATTAAGGTTCCTATGGGCCAATAGCATCAATCCATGTGTAGGGAGGAGATAAATCCAATTTGTAAAAGAAGATACCCAAAAATGAGTAAATGCTCACATAAGATGAAGAGTTGAAAATGTACAAGATTTATTAGTAAAAAAACTATGAGCAATATTAAAAATATGAGATATTTTGGGTATCCAAAAATGAGTAAATGCTCACATAAGATGAAGAGTTGAAAATGTACAAGGTTTATTAGTAAATAAATACATATGTAAGGAAGGGGAGTTCTTTAAAGGAGGTGCATATTTCACATAAGATGAAGAGTTGAAAATGTACAAGGTTTATTAGTAAATAAACACATATGTAAGGAAGGGGAGTCCTTTAAAGGAGGTGCATATTTCACATAAGATGAAGAGTTGAAAATGTACAAGGTTTATTAGTAAAAAAAACTATGACACATATGTAAGGAAGGGGAGTTCTTTAAAGGAGGTGCATATTTCACATAAGATGAAGAGTTGAAAATGTACAAGGTTTATTAGTAAAAAACTATGAGCAATAAAATTTTGACACATATGTAAGGAAGGGGAATTCTTTAAAGGAGGTGCATATTTCACATGCTTGAATGAGTTTTAAACTCAAAAATAATGTGATATTTTTATCTCTCATCTCTCTTGAACCAAACCAAATCAAAATGGAACCAAACCGAATCAAAAAGTAACCAAACTAGGTCCAAATCTAGTCCAAATTCAACCAAACTGACTTGGAAAATTCTAGAATCAGTTTGTTTGGTTAGGAGCTCAAATTTTCCTATAAATAGAAGCCTCCCCTTGTTGAAAAAAATATAGTGTCTTATGCTTTGTCACTCTACTCCACCTAAGCCAAAATATATAGTGTCTTATGCTTTGTTACTCTACTCCACCTAAGCCAAAATATATAGAGTCTTATGCTTTGTTACTCTACTCCACCTAAGCCAAATTAGATAGAGTCTTATGCTTTGTTACTCTACTCCACCTAAGCCAAATTAGATAGAGTCTTATGCATTGTTACTCTACTCTACCTAAGCCAAGAGTTGTGAATTCTTTAATAATTCACTAGTTTTTGATACTTCTCTCTTTCTTCAATCCCCATTGGTGGCTCCATCAACATACTAAACCAATTGATTGGTTGGGGGCCTCTACCGTGAATAAAGAATCAAGCAAATTATAAGGTAAGTATATTGAATTTTGATCTTTCTATAATTTCTCAATGATTCTCTCTTCTCAACCCCTCTCAAGCTTGAGAAGTTTAATTGGTATGGTTTTTTAAATGCTATTGAAGTTAATTGGTGAATAGTAGTGAAGAGTTACATAATTTAATAAATGCTATAGAAGTTAATTTTCATTTATGTTTAAATTCTAATGGTTTTTATGTAATTTCTCTCTCTCACTCAAGAAATGGTCATACTCATGAACCATTCTCAATCCAAATGAAGCTTTTCATAAAGCCTTTCCTTAATCCAAGATTAAGCTATGCTTGAGGCCAAATTAATGGCTTTTTGCTATGCTTTTAGTTTATGCACATTGATGATTCAATCCATCATGGATTGATGACCCAATTAGAGACCATTCTAATTATTTCTTTAATAATGAGCTTTATCCCTTAGAAAAAAATTGAGATTTATCAGTCATAGTAGCGGAGCTATGGCAAAATTTTTATAGAAATTACGCATAAAATAAATTCATTCAAAGTATAAAAAGAGGAATTCCTACCATATTCTAGGAACTATCATCCTAGATTAATTAAAAGAATTTTATTATGCATGGAGATGTGGATGTTGCATGTAGATGTAGATGTATGGATGTGAGTGTGAATGTGGAGGTGGATGTATGCATGGGACGTGGATGTATGCATGTAGAAATAGATGTGTAGATGAGGATGTAAATGGAGATGTGGATGGATGCATGTAGATGTAGAGGTATAGATGTAGATGTGAATGGAGATGTGGATGTATACATGTAGATGTAGATGTATAGATGTAGATGTGGATGTGGAGGTGGATGGATGCATGTAGATGTAGATGTATAGATGTAGATGGGAATGGAGATATGGATGTATGCATGTAGATGTAGTTGTGAATGGAGATGTATATGTATACATGTAGATGTAGATGTATAGATGTAGATGTGGATGTGGATGGGGATGTATGCATGTAGATGTAGGTGTATAGACGTAGATGTGGATGTAGAGGTGGATGTATGCATGTAGATGTAGATGTATAGATGTGGATGTGAATGTGGAGTGGATGTATGCATGTAGATGTAGATGTATGGAGGTGAATGTGAATGTGGATGTGGATGTATGCATAGGGATGTAGATGTATGCATGTAGATGTGAATGTACGCATATAGTTGTGGATGTATGGATGTGAATATACGATTGTGATGTGAGGGAATCTGAAGTGATGAGATGGAAATGATGTGATGGGATGAGTATACATATAAATGGAATATGGAATAAGTAATGTAGATTGAGGAGGGATAATGTGGAAAAATGAAAGTTAAAATAGAAATTGTATTGTAAACTGTTTGTAAATGCTGTCTGTAAATGATTGTTTTATGTCAAGAATGCTGGGGGGAGCATTTTGACCGTCTTGTGATTAAGGTCGTGATGAGAAAGTTGCAACTGCTGTGACGGGGAGTCAATGAAGGACGTCTCGCGTAGCAAGGTCGGCCGAGGTCTTGACCAGCCTCGGTGCGATTAAAATGGTGAGCTTCCGGTACGGTGGATGAGGGGCCAAGGAAGCGGCCTATGCGTGAAGCGCTAGGTTACCTGCGAAGGATCCTAGAGGGTGCTGACCATACGGTGCTCGGGCTCTGGGTCGCCTAGGATACCCACGCGTGCGTCGAGGAAGATATTGGAACAGAGTTGGAGTTGTTTTCTGAAATCGAGCATGGATCTGGTTGATTGACCTTGCTGGTCTTCAATGGATGAGTCCATGGCTCCTTATATGGATCTGTTGGTTGATCTTGCTGATCTTCAACGAGAGTCCATCATGTTAAGTGATTATATTGCCAAGTATTATGGGCTAGGAACTATCGAAACGGCTCCTGAGCGTTCTAGTTGCCAATGATGCCATAGATACTCTGATGAAGGAATGATGGGAAATTAAGAATCAATTGGATAAATTGGAAGATGGTGATCAATGATACTATGGTTTTATTAAAGGATTGTTTTAAACTGGTTGAATCTGGTTGAAAAAGGCAATTTCATATTGGGTGTGTGAGTGGTGTGACTAGTTTTATTTTGCATGAACATCCGGCTAGGGGGCCTTGGAACTCTTTTCCTTGGTACCCGGGACAAAACCTAACCAAATTTTTAATTGGATCCCATCACTACAGTGGTTGGGCGGTTGGCTAACCCATGGGATTGGATGGGGTTAGGCTGGACTGATGGATCCGTAAATCGAGACTCAAACTTTTGTTTTTACGATAGAAAAAAAAAGAGAAAAAAAAAATCCCGGACAGTAACTGTTCTATGGATAGGAATCAACGGCTGTGCCTCTTGAATGGGGAAAAAAGCGTTGATCCCAATGATCCAAGTGCAAGTTTCTTCCTTGAACTGACTAAGTATCTTATAGATGTAATTGGATCATCTCGATCAGAAATGATCTTGACTACGTTAGAGTAAAAAGTTATCCTGGTGGAATCGCCCGTGCTTCCGGTTAAGAAAGTTTTTCCGGGTTCGGTTTTGGAACAACCGACGGATTAGTCTCTTATCCGGATATCCGTGGGCGAGGCCCCGAGTGTGGGACCCCTGTCCCGCGCGAGAAGCGCTTCCGCTGCCAGTACCCCGAATCCGTTGCTCGGTGGGAACAGGGATCTTACAGTTGGTATCAGAGCATTTGGTTAATAAAGATCAACTGAGAAGACAAATATGTCAAAAAATTATCAAGAAACACCAAAAGGTTATAATTGTATGATATAATTCATACAATTTGATATTCAAACTGAAATTCATAATTTGGTAATCGGTTCTTCAGATGGAAGTACCGCAATTATATAGAATCCCTGACTTGCTTGAGGCCTAGACATGATAGTATTTACCTTATAATCCCAAGGGCCGTGACTACGCGTATATACCGAGAGTATACTGCAGCTCTTTACTGACAGTATATACGAGTAAATCTAAGACTTGAAATTATAAGCGTTAATGCTATCCAGATGATGATTTCGAATGTGATTGATATGATTTTTAATTCTGTTTGAGAATTGATGAATTGATTTGGATTCTGATTGAAAATGCTGATTGAAAATACTGATTGAAAAAAAATGTTGATTTTTAAAAATTAGTTGAAATATAATGAAACCACAATGAGGGGGAATGGGGCGAGTCCCTGTGATGATATTCATAACTAGAATGATGATAACGAATTCAGCAAATCACTATGAGATTAGTGGATTGTGCTGTCAGATTGCTACTGTTAATACTTGACCGGTAGATCAAGTTAAGGGATGTCAAATTGAGAACTTGCTTGACTGAAATTTCCGTGGGGAGGAATGTTCCGAAGGAAACTTTTCGGTCTAATGGACCTTTATCATGTTAAAGATATGAATGATATGATCTGAATGAATTGTTATTTAATGATGAGTTCTATATAAGGGATATTTATCCCAGTGTTCTGTTGGGTTGACCAGAATATAAGGAACCCAGAATAAAATTGGATCTTAAGAAAAAGAGCTGTCCTCTACCTTGCGAGATGAGGACATCTCGCACTTTTTAAGTGGGGTAGAATGTAAGATTCCTCCCCAACCTTCGAGGTATACTGGAGTAAGAATCTTCCTTTTTGATCTTATAATTATTCCCTCTCTAAAATAAAAGAAAATTTCTGTTTAAAAAAGGAAGACCCTTTTCCTAGAATACTTCTCAGGAGTCCCACCTGTTTTAAGGATTTAGAACAATGAGTTCAGAAGTGAGAATCGGTGTTTTGGATACCAAGGTTTTGGTTTTCATTCGAGTACGGCCCAAAAGAAGTTCTTTATCTCTTGGGGAGTATAAGAAGTTATCCCCCAGATATTGTGACCTTATATCTGAATTCAATGAAAGTAGGTGACTTAGCCTACAAGTTTCTTTTATCTCCTCATCTCAAAATTCATAATGCCTTCTATAGAAAAATGTGTCAAACTCAAATCATGGAAAGACGGAAAAACTTCAGTGGCAAGTTACCGTTGGCTTCTAGGTTACGCTAGCTCCTTCCTTTATATAAGTCGTAACTTTTACTTGTCGCTCACAGTAATCTTACTCCCATCAATCTCCTTTCCTTCTTAATCTCCTTCATGGCTTGGCAACAGGAATTAGTTTTATCCCTGATGATTTCTCACCTTCAAGACGCAAGAGAGTCTGTGAAGAAAGACTTTATACAACAGTATGAGCGCTCACTTTTTCCTCACCTAGGAACTTCTGTAGCGCAGACCAAATGGCGGACCTATCAAAACATAACTAGGGTAACACCCTGGGGTCAGCAACACTTTCGTAACAATGTCCGCTTGGCCATGGTTATTGAAGCTTTGGGTTTGGGTCCCCGATACTACTGCGTCATGAGATCAAGGCATCTTGGGTTTTCTGAGCGGGTCTTCTTACTAGCATGTTTTCTTCCTCATGAGAAGATATGCCTTTACCCCGTTTTTGGCTTGCCTCTCAGAGGTCCTTTTGTTAGATCACCTCATACCACTGAGATAGGTGCGGCAATAACCAGCAGAATCATTCCCATAGATGAGTTACCCTATACTTGTGCAGCTTGTGAGGACTGCTTTTGTGACCATATGATGGACGGGCTTATGGAAGTGTAAAGAGTTCTTCTATCTTTACTGTATAAGTTCCGTGAATGAATAAAGTTTAAATCTTGTTCTTATTTTGAATCTTGCTCTCTTTAAGACTTTTCTTGGTGGTTAATCTTGATTAAAATTTTTCTCTAAATCTCATATTCGTGCATCTTGTAAAATTATCCCAGTTTGCGAGATGAGGACATCTCGCATTTTTTAAGTGGGGTAGAATGTAAGATTCCTCCCCCAACCCCTTTTTGATGTCTAGTATCTTCCCCTGTAATCAATCCCTCTTCAAAAATATAAAGGCCTTGTTCTAACTGTTTTAGCCTAGAGAGAGAAAAATATGCTAGAGAGAGAATATTCAGATTATGAATATTTTTGGATAGAAAATTAACTCATCTTATTAAAATAAGTTCCCCTGAAACAGAAATTCAAAAAGAATTTTCCAATGTGCAATTGGAATTAATTGGAAATAAGTATAAAGAACCTTAGTCTAAGGGTCTAGATTTTCAGAAATTTTTAGATTATGGTCCAATTAAGGTTCCTATGGGCCAATAGCATCAATCCATGTGTAGGGAGGAGATAAATCCAATTTGTAAAAGAAGATACCCAAAAATGAGTAAATGCTCACATAAGATGAAGAGTTGAAAATGTACAAGATTTATTAGTAAAAAAACTATGAGCAATATTAAAAATATGAGATATTTTGGGTATCCAAAAATGAGTAAATGCTCACATAAGATGAAGAGTTGAAAATGTACAAGGTTTATTAATAAATAAACACATATGTAAGGAAGGGGAGTTCTTTAAAGGAGGTGCATATTTCACATAAGATGAAGAGTTGAAAATATACAAGGTTTATTAGTAAATAAACACATATGTAAGGAAGGGGAGTCCTTTAAAGGAGGTGCATATTTCACATAAGATGAAGAGTTGAAAATGTACAAGGTTTATTAGTAAAAAAAACTATGACACATATGTAAGGAAGGGGAGTTCTTTAAAGGAGGTGCATATTTCACATAAGATGAAGAGTTAAAAATGTACAAGGTTTATTAGTAAAAAACTATGAGCAATAAAATTTTGACACATATGTAAGGAAGGGGAATTCTTTAAAGGAGGTGCATATTTCACATGCTTGAATGAGTTTTAAACTCAAAAATAATGTGATATTTTTATCTCTCATCTCTCTTGAACCAAACCAAATCAAAATGGAACCAAACCGAATCAAAAAGTAACCAAACTAGGTCCAAATCTAGTCCAAATTCAACCAAACTGACTTGGAAAATTCTAGAATCAGTTTGTTTGGTTAGGAGCTCAAATTTTCCTATAAATAGAAGCCTCCCCTTGTTGAAAAAAATATAGTGTCTTATGCTTTGTCACTCTACTCCACCTAAGCCAAAATATATAGTGTCTTATGCTTTGTTACTCTACTCCACCTAAGCCAAAATATATAGAGTCTTATGCTTTGTTACTCTACTCCACCTAAGCCAAATTAGATAGAGTCTTATGCTTTGTTACTCTACTCCACCTAAGCCAAATTAGATAGAGTCTTATGCATTGTTACTCTACTCTACCTAAGCCAAGAGTTGTGAATTCTTTAATAATTCACTAGTTTTTGATACTTCTCTCTTTCTTCAATCCCCATTGGTGGCTCCATCAACATACTAAACCAATTGATTGGTTGGGGGCCTCTACCGTGAATAAAGAATCAAGCAAATTATAAGGTAAGTATATTGAATTTTGATCTTTCTATAATTTCTCAATGATTCTCTCTTCTCAACCCCTCTCAAGCTTGAGAAGTTTAATTGGTATGGTTTTTTAAATGCTATTAAAGTTAATTGGTGAATAGTAGTGAAGAGTTACATAATTTAATAAATGCTATAGAAGTTAATTTCCATTTATGTTTAAATTCTAATGGTTTTTATGTAATTTCTCTCTCTCACTCAAGAAATGGTCATACTCATGAACCATTCTCAATCCAAATGAAGCTTTTCATAAAGCCTTTCCTTAATCCAAGATTAAGCTATGCTTGAGGCCAAATTAATGGCTTTTTGCTATGCTTTTAGTTTATGCACATTGATGATTCAATCCATTATGGATTGATGACCCAATTAGAGACCATTCTAATTATTTCTTTAATAATGAGCTTTATCCCTTAGAAAAAAATTGAGATTTATCAGTCATAGTAGCGGAGCTATGGCAAAATTTTTATAGAAATTACGCATAAAATAAATTCATTCAAAGTATAAAAAGAGGAATTCCTACCATATTCTAGGAACTATCATCCTAGATTAATTAAAAGAATTTTATTATGCATGGAGATGTGGATGTTGCATGTAGATGTAGATGTATGGATGTGAGTGTGAATGTGGAGGTGGATGTATGCATGGGACGTGGATGTATGCATGTAGAAATAGATGTGTAGATGAGGATGTAAATGGAGATGTGGATGGATGCATGTAGATGTAGAGGTATAGATGTAGATGTGAATGGAGATGTGGATGTATACATGTAGATGTAGATGTATAGATGTAGATGTGGATGTGGAGGTGGATGGATGCATGTAGATGTAGATGTATAGATGTAGATGGGAATGGAGATATGGATGTATGCATGTAGATGTAGTTGTGAATGGAGATGTATATGTATACATGTAGATGTAGATGTATAGATGTAGATGTGGATGTGGATGGGGATGTATGCATGTAGATGTAGGTGTATAGACGTAGATGTGGATGTAGAGGTGGATGTATGCATGTAGATGTAGATGTATAGATGTGGATGTGAATGTGGAGTGGATGTATGCATGTAGATGTAGATGTATGGAGGTGAATGTGAATGTGGATGTGGATGTATGCATAGGGATGTAGATGTATGCATGTAGATGTGAATGTACGCATATAGTTGTGGATGTATGGATGTGAATATACGATTGTGATGTGAGGGAATCTGAAGTGATGAGATGGAAATGATGTGATGGGATGAGTATACATATAAATGGAATATGGAATAAGTAATGTAGATTGAGGAGGGATAATGTGGAAAAATGAAAGTTAAAATAGAAATTGTATTGTAAACTGTTTGTAAATGCTGTTTGTAAATGCTGTCTATAAATGATTGTTTTATGTCAAGAATGCTGGGGGGAGCATTTTGACCGTCTTGTGATTAAGGTCGTGATGAGAAAGTTGCAACTGCTGACGGGGAGTCAATGAAGGACGTCTCGCGTAGCAAGGTCGGCCGAGGTCTTGACCAGCCTCGGTGCGATTAAAATGGTGAGCTTCCGGTACGGTGGATGAGGGGCCAAGGAAGCGGCCTATGCGTGAAGCGCTAGGTTACCTGCGAGGATCCTAGAGGGTGCTGACCATATGGTGCTCGGGCTCTGGGTCGCCTAGGATACCCACGCGTGCGTCGAGGAAGATATTGGAACAGAGTTGGAGTTGTTTTCTGAAATCGAGCATGGATCTGGTTGATTGACCTTGCTGGTCTTCAATGGATGAGTCCATGGCTCCTTATATGGATCTGTTGGTTGATCTTGCTGATCTTCAACGAGAGTCCATCATGTTAAGTGATTATATTGCCAAGTATTATGGGCTAGGAACTATCGAAACGGCTCCTGAGCGTTCTAGTTGCCAATGATGCCATAGATACTCTGATGAAGGAATGATGGGAAATTAAGAATCAATTGGATAAATTGGAAGATGGTGATCAATGATACTATGGTTTTATTAAAGGATTGTTTTAAACTGGTTGAATCTGGTTGAAAAAGGCAATTTCATATTGGGTGTGTGAGTGGTGTGACTAGTTTTATTTTGCATGAACATCCGGCTAGGGGGCCTTGGAACTCTTTTCCTTGGTACCCGGGACAAAACCTAACCAAATTTTTAATTGGATCCCATCACTACAGTGGTTGGGCGGTTGGCTAACCCATGGGATTGGATGGGGTTAGGCTGGACTGATGGATCCGTAAATCAAGACTCAAACTTTTGTTTTTACGATAGAAAAAAAAGAGAAAAAAAAAATCCCGGACAGTAACTGTTCTATGGATAGGAATCAACGGCTGTGCCTCTTGAATGGGGAAAAAAGCGTTGATCCCAATGATCCAAGTGCAAGTTTCTTCCTTGAACTGACTAAGTATCTTATAGATGTAATTGGATCATCTCGATCAGAAATGATCTTGACTACGTTAGAGTAAAAAGTTATCCTGGTGGAATCGCCCGTGCTTCCGGTTAAGAAAGTTTTTCCGGGTTCGGTTTTGGAACAACCGACGGATTAGTCTCTTATCCGGATATCCGTGGGCGAGGCCCCGAGTGTGGGACCCCTGTCCCGCGCGAGAAGCGCTTCCGCTGCCAGTACCCCGAATCCGTTGCTCGGTGGGAACAGGGATCTTATAGGTGTGGTCGAATCCAACAAACAAACCAAGATCAACAAGTCTTGCAACTAAAAGAAGATTACGTTGAAGTTCTGGGACATGTAAAACCCCTCGTAAAACTCGAGTTGAAGAAGATAAGGTGCCAAGATATAAATCTCCAATGCCCTTGACTTGACAAGTTGTATCATCAGCAAGATAAACAACACGCTTAACACGTAAAGAATGATAGTTATGTAGCCACTTAGATTCATATGTCATATTTCCTGTAGCACCACAATCAATAATGAAAAGTGAACCATCACGTACATGAAGTATTCTGTCTAGGGGAACTGAACATAAAACACAACTTGTTTCAGGCACATCATTATCATGATGCTCGGCTGCATATGCTCGATTTCGATCTACATCAAATCGACGCTTAAAGCACATGGAAGAGGGGTGATCAGATTTTCCACAATAATCACAAGATAAAAGTGGTTGTTTTGTGGTAATGTTGTGTTCTTCATCATATTGACGTGCCCAACAGTCATCTTCAGTATGACCATTCCTATTGCAGTAAGAGCAATGCTTGTTAGGAAATTTGAGACGAGAGAAACTACCACCACCACGACCACCTATGCGGTTTCCTCGTTGAAAAGGACGCTTTCGCACATAAAAGGCCCGTTCCAACTGTTGGGACTCAGGCTCCTCTTGTTGTGAAAACATAGCTGCATCATGACCAACGCTACGTCGTTGTTGACGTTGAGAATACTCAATCAAAGATATGCAAGTTTGGTCAAAATCAAGACTGTCCTTGTTAGAAAGAATGGTAACAATGTTGTCATAAGACGGATCCTTTATCGTATCAAGAAGAATTGTAATAAGTTGCTTTCGTGGAACAGGATCACCCGCAACAGCACGTTGATTAATAATAGATTTGAAAGAATCAATATGCCCTGTCATAGCAGTACCAACTTCATACTGTAACTTTGAAAGCAAACCTCTCAAATAAAGTGTTTCTGTAATAACAGACTTTTTCTGAAAATTTGCTATAAGATATCCCATACGTCATGGGAAGTAGGAAAGTCATACACATCAAGCATGAGAGAATCACTAAGAGCAGAAAGAATGTACCGACGAGCTGCTTTATCACGCCTCTGCCAATCCATATAAGCAAGACGCCATGCATCAAAAACAGGGCCTTCCGTGATAAGAACGTTGTCAGAATCCGGAATAGTAGGCTGAGACGGACATAGAGAATCGCCAATAACAACCTTTTAAAGGTCATCGCCTTCAAGAATTAACAGCATCTTTGCTTTCCAACCGGGAAACCCTTGGCCTTGAAAAGAAGGAATAGAACGTTGGCCAGAAGGAAAACCATTGACGAGAACAGTCATAGCCATATCTATCTGCGAGAAGACGTATAGGATAAAATCACAAAATCTGCACACCATAGACAAGGACGACCGCAAGAGATAAGAGACGTCAATAAGAAAAGAGTCCTCAAAATAGCGAGACATGGGACGCAAGATTCATTGATATACGCTTGATGAAAAAGCTAGATTGGTCGTTTTGCTAAAAATAACAAAATAATAAGAGACGCTTGATGAAAAAGCTAGATTTGGCGGTTTGCTAAAAACGCTTGACGAAGAAGCTAGATTTTGCGGTTTGCTAAAGACGCTTGACGAAGACGAAACCTGTGTGCTCACAAAGACGCTTGACGAAGACGAAACCTGTGTGCTCACACAAAGAACCTGTTTGCTTATTCAAAGAACCTGTTTTGCTGTTACAGATGCAGTTTGCCTGAACTGTCATAACTTTTGACTCACAACTCCATTTGACAAACTTTTTTGATACAATACACAGCTCAATGATGGAATTCCATCTGAACATTCCTCCATGGAAGTTTCAGTTATGCACGTTTTTAATTTGTCATCCCTTAACTTGATCCACTGGGTTAAGTGTTAACAGTAACAATTTGACAACACAATCCACTTAATCTCATAGTGATTTGCTGGTCTTATCATCATTCCAGTTACGAACATCATCACAGGGACTCGTCCCATTCATCCTCATTGTAGCTTTGCTCGCTTTTCAACCAAAATTCAGGAATAATCATTTCTCAATCAGAATCCAAATCAACTCATCAGTTCTCAACCAGAGTTTTAAAATCATATCAACCACATTCGAATTCATCATCTGGATAGCATTTTTACTTATAATTTCAAGGTCTTAGATTTACTCGTATATACTGCCAGTAAAGAGCTGCAGTTATACCCTCGGTATATACGGGTAGTCATGGTCCTTGGAATTATAAGGTAAATACCATCATGTCTAGGCCTCAAGCAAGTCAGGGATTCCATACAATTGCAGTACTTCCATCTGAAGACCCGATTACCAATTTACGCATTTCAGTCTGAATATTAATCTATATGAATTTAATCACACAATTCCAACCTTTTACTGTTGCTTCATAAATTTTTGACATTTTTGGCTTCTCGGTTGATCCACTTTAGTCAATTCGCTCTGATACCAGCTGAAAGATCCCTGTCCCCTTCGCGCAACGGATTCGGGGGAGCTAGCAACGGAAGTAGCACTCCTTGCGCGCTGCACTCGGGGCCTCGTCCACGGATATCTGGACAAGAGACTAATCCCTCAGTTCTTCCAAAACCGAACCCACAAAAACTTCCCTCGCCCCCGAAAAGCACGGGCGATTCCTCCAAGATATTTGTACTCTAACGTAGTCAGGGTCATTATTACTGACCAAACTGATCCGATCGAACCTGCGAGTCACTTGGTTAGATCAAGGAAGAAACTTGCACTTGGATCATAGAAACCAACGCTTTTTTCCCCATCGAGAGGCACAGCCATTGATTCTTTTTCCATAGAACAATTACTATCCGGGATTTACTTCATCTATCGTACTATAACAGAATTGAGTCTCATTTTATAGATCCATCAATCCAACCTATCCCCATCCACTCCCATGGGTTAGCCAACCGCCCAACCACTGTAGTGATGGAATCCAATTAAGAATTTGGTTAGGTTTTGTCCCGGGTACCAGAGAAAAGAGTTCCCAGGCCCCCTAGCTGGATATTCATGCAAATTTAACACCAGTCACACCACTTACACACCCAATATGAAATTGCCTTCTTCACAGATTCAGCTATCTTTAAAACAATCATTTAATGAAACCATAGTGTCACTGATCATAATCCACCAAAATATCTAGTTGAATACTAATTTCAAATCATTCCTTCATTGGAGTATCTATGGCATCATTGGCAACCAGAATGCTCAATACCTGTCCACTCAGGGGCCTTTTCGATAGTTCCTAGCTCATAGTACCCAGCAATATATTCTCTTATAAAAATCAAGATGGAATCTCCATTGAAGATCAACAAGATCAACCAACAGATCCATATAAAAAGGCCATGGACTCATCCGTTGAGGACCAGCAAGGTTAATCAACCAAATCCATGCCCGGTTTTAGAAAATAACTCTTACTCCTTGTTCCAATATCTTCCTCGACGCACGTGTGGGTATCTTCGGCGACCCAGAGCCCGAGCACCGTATGGTCAGCATCCTCGGTCAGCATCCTCTAGGATCCTTCGCAGGTCACCTAGCGCTTCACTCATAGGCCACTTCCTTGGTCCCTCATCCACCGTACCGGAAGCTCACCATTTAAATCCAACCGAGGCTGGTTAAGACCTCGGCCGACCTTGCTACGCGACACGTCCTCCGTTGACTCTCCGTCAGCTGTTGCAACTTTATCAGTTAGGTCTCCATGACCTTAATCACATATGGTCAAAATGCTTCCCCAGCATTCTTGACATAAAACAGTCGTTTAAAAATAGGTCATAAATACAGTTTCTATAACGAACTCTCGTCTTTCCACATTGTTCCACATCAATCCACATTACTTAATCCACATCCAATTCATATATGTTCCCATTCTCATCCAATCACATCATTTTCCATCTCATTGCATCTTTCCTCATTTATCCTCATCAGATCTCATCCACTCGGATCTACCCATATTCACATCTCATCACATCACATTCATTCACATTCATTCACATCTTATACATTCATACACATCTATCCTGATTCACATCCCATCACATCACATTCATTCACATCACATCACATCACATTTATTCACATTCATTCACATCCCATCACATCACATTCATTCACATCACATATCATCCATTCACATTTATCCCAATTTACATCACATTCATTCACATTCATTCACATCCCATCACATCACATTCATTCACATCACATATCATCCATTCGCATTTATCCCAATTTACATCACATCCATTTCACATCACATCTCATTCATTCACATCCCGATTCACATGACATCACATCTCATCCATTCACATCGCCTATCATTCATTCACATCCTGATTCACATGACATCACATCTCATCCATTCACATCACATATCATTCATTCACATCCCAATTCACATGACATCACATCTCATCCATTCACATCACATATCATTCATTCACATCCCAATTCACATGACATCACATCTCATCCATTTACATCTCGATTCACATCACATTACATCTCATCCATTTACTCACATCGACATCACATCCTCTCACATGCACATCCACATCCATTCTTTCACATACACATCCACATCCATTCTTCCACATACACATCCACATCCATTCTTCCACATACACATCCATACATCCACATACACATCCACATCCATTCTTTCACATACACATCCACATTCATTCTTCCACATACACATCCACATCCATACATCCACATACACATCCACATCCATACATCCACATCCATTCTTCCACATACACATCCACATCTATACATCCACATCCATTCTTCCACATGCACATCCACATCCACATACATATCCACATCCATTCTTCCACATACACATCCACATCCATTCTTCCACATACACATCCACATCCATACATCCACATCCACATCCATTCTTCCACATACACATCCACATTTATTCTTCCACATACACATCCACATCCATACATCCACATCCATTCTTCCACATACACATCCACATCCATACATCCACATCCATTCTTCCACATACACATCCACATCCATTCTTCCACATACACATCCAGTTCCACATCCGTGTACTTCCTATCTCACCCTTTCACATATCCTCTCATCTCATTATTCACATCCACATCCATTTCATTACATCACATCTTATCACATCCTATTTTCATCTTATCACATTCATTCACATCCTATCGCATCCCATACACATCTTATCACATCCATTCACATGCTATTCCCATTTAATAGCTTTTTTTAGTTTGATATCGATAATGAGACTTTTTCTAAATTTTTACCAATTGTTTAGCCTAATCAAAGGTTCTTTTTCTCGACGACTATTTCCATATTCCTTCTCAATTCCTCAATTGAATTATATTCAATATTCCTCTTTTTAATAAAAGAATTCATGGGATTTGTAGAAATCAATTCTACCCATATTTCCACTTTTGGTAAATAATCATAAATTGAATTATACTAAAATTTCCTCCTCTTCCCATTTAATTTCTTGGATCTCAAATACCATGGGAATTCCTCTTTTTGCATTTGATTATTTGCATTCCAATGTCATGGGAATTCCTCTTTTTCCGTCAATTATTTCTCATAAAATAAATTCATCTAAAATAAAATATCCATTATTTCAATATGCTAGGAATTTCTCTTTTCCCATCTAAATGATGGAATTCCAAATGTCATACGAATTCCTCTTTTAACATTTAAATATTTCTCATAGATAAAATAAATTTATCTAAATTTTATCTTTGAATTTAAATAAAATACTCATTAATTCCAATATGCTAGGAATTTCTCTTTTCCCATCTCAATGATGGAATTCCAAATGTCATAGGATTTCCTCTTTTAACATTAAAAATGAATTACTAGAAATTTCTCTTTTGCTAATTACTATTTATGCATAAACATAAAAATCAAAATTTCCATGATTATAATGAGAATCATTCAATTAATCTAGGATGATTAATCCTAGAATATGGTAGGAAGTCCTCTTTTCATATTCTGAATGAAAATGATTTATGTGTTTATTTTTCAAAAATTTTACTATAGCTTCGCTGCTCCTATTATACTGATAATTCTCATCAATAAATTTGAAAGAATAAAGTTTAGTATTATTCATGTGATTAGAATAACCACTAATTGGATCATTATCCAATTATGGACTGATTCTTAATTTTACCATAAATTAAATAGCATAAAAGTATTAAAAAGTCCTTATTTTGGCCTCCAATTAGACAAGCATAGAAATTACTTTTAGATTAGAGAAATGCTTCATGAGAAACTTCTAGTTATCAGAATTTTTGTTCCACAATCAACCAGGCTAAGAGTACAGTTACTCTATTTTTCATACTGACAGAACTTTCTAAGTCTTGGCCATTAGTTGGCTTAGTTAAAGACAAACTTTTTTTCTCGTCTTAGTTCATTTAAGTTTGAATTTCCGTTCACTTTTGGATCCTTGATCCTTTCAAGAATTCCAGATTCCTTTCCCAGGGAATCTTGGAGTAAGTCAGTTTGACAAGTATTTAAATTCATTCAACTGAGCATGATTCTCGTCTTTTTTTGGGAAATCCTTTTCCCATCAAAAACCTAACCAAGAGATGGAATATAGGTTGGATTAGATTCTTTATCAGGTTATTTCAGTCAGTCTCGAACAACCAATTCTTTAATCATCTTAGAAAGCCTTTATGTAATTCCCTTATCCATAAATCATTAAATCTGATTATGGTGGAATTCTCAATTTAACCAATAATTCTAGTAAGAGTTTCCACTCACCTTTTTCCCATTCAGAACGTACTTAAGATTCTATTTTTTGAGAATCTAGACGTATACTTCATAATTCCAAAAGTTGAATATGTTCGTGATCCCTCTTTCTGATTAAACATTTATCCATGTTTTCTCGATGAATTCCTATGAATATTTTCACATTCTTTTCTCAATTTTTCCAAAATAAAATATGCTCAATATTCCTCTTTTTTAATAAAAGATTTATGCATATTCATATATAAAAATGTGATGAAACTTCCTCTTTTTGATATAAAAATATCCATGTATAGATATACCATGAATATACACATGAAAATATGTTCACATAACATCTTTTGTCATCTAAATAATCATGCATACACATGCATGAATATAATTATGAAAATATAATAAAAATTCCTCTTTTTGACATCTAAACATTTATGCATACACATAATATGAATGTATACACAAAAATATAATGAAAATTCATCTTTTAGTATTTAGAATATTTATGCATAGAAATACATAAATATTTATACATAAAAGTATCATGAAACTTCCTCTTTTAACATTAGAGTATTTATGCATAAAATATCATTAAAATTTCTCTTTTGCATTATAATATTTATGCATAACATACATAAATATTTATACATAGAAATACAGTGAAACTTTTATTTTAATATAAAATTTAATTTATGCATAAACCTAAGCATAAACATAAACATAAATACATCTAAACATCATTATAAACCTTAAAATAAAGTTTTAAGCATGAGGGTTAACATCCTTACCACCATTAATCATCTACTTGATTTAGAAAGCATGGTTTAAAGAGATAACCATGATAATAACATGCTTCCAAGCATGTGGAAGAGAAGAGAAGAAGGAGATTCATCCTTCATAAATTCATATCCAAAAAGAAAGATTATCTTCATTCTAAATATGAGTATTAATCATAAATCATGACCATAGGCATGAAGGATTAGCATATAAACCAACTACACATGGTTTAAGAGAGAACCATGGATTAGAGAGCTTTCAAAACATATGAAAGAGAAAAGAAGATCTCCTAATGCTTAAGAAAGAGATTAATCATCTACTTAATCCATAAAACAAGACTTCAAGAAGAGAATCATGCATCTTCATGCTTTCAAAGCATGTAGAGGAGAAGAAGATAATATAAGCATCATTGTTTAGGCTTACCCTTGGTGTGCTTGATTCCTTATCTTGCAAGGAGATGTGCAGCCCTCAAGGAAGAGGCTTGGCCACCAAGAGAAGAGGGTAGTCTTCAAGAGAAGAGGTTTAGTGAAGCACCAAAGCTTCACAATGGAGAGGCAAGGAAGAGGGATGAAGGAAATACACTAAAATGATAATTACACTAGCATGGAAATACACTAAGATGAAAATACAAAGGAATGGGGTTCTATTTATAGGTGAGGGAGGCCTCCAACCAAGCCCAACTGGGATCTAGAGGCTTCCAGCTTCAGTTTGATCCAATTTGGACAAGTTTTGATCTAGGTTGGAAGAGGAGAGATGAGAGATGAAATATCCCATGCTTTTGGAATATTTTTGAATAAAAAAATGGGGGTTTGATGGGACTTCTAAGAACCTCCTTGAAGCATGCTTCCCACGCTCCTGAGGTGTCAAAATGCACATTTTTTTTAATACTAAGTACCAGTACTAGTCAACTCTTCACCTTATGTGAAAATTTACTCATTTTTGGTGGCTTTTCTTGCAATTTTCTTATTCAAACACTTGGATTAATCCCATAGGCCCATTACAACACTCTTTGGACCTTAATCCAAAATTTTCTAAAAATAGGTACCCCTAGGTTAAGGTGTCCACCAAAGTGCACATATTCAATTAATTTCTAATGCACATTGGAAAACACTTTTTAAACTTCTATTTCAGAGGAATTCATCTTAAAATTAAAGGGTAAATTTGTATCACAAAATATCTTAAAACTGTATTATTTCTCTCTAGAACATTCTCTCTCTAAGTCAATTTAAGAGAAAATGAACTATTTCAAAGATTAAAGTCAAGGGAAAGTGTACAGTGATGTCTTAACCTTCTAGATACTGAAGAGGAGGAATCTTACAAATACGATAGAGAATTGGAGGCAAACAAACAAGTGGATGGTTGTGTTGAAGATCAAGAAGAGCTAGTTAATGATATGGGTATGCCACACATAAAGACAATGGACAATGGACAAGATATAATTTTTGAAGGCAAATAAGGCAACATACAAGACACAATGTTTGATGCACGTGCTCTGCATGAAATAGACATTGAGGACACAATGTTTGAAGGCAAAGAAAGCAACATACAAACACAATGTTTGATCCACGTGCTCTATATGAAATAGACACTAAGGCATTGTTCTTTCATGAACTTGCATTGAGTCACCATCCATGTACATTTCTGCATTGAGAATTTGAGTCTCACTCACAACCATCCATGTACATTTCTGGATGGGAGACCATGGCGGCGCAAGCTTGACCCATGGTGCAACCCACGGCCTAGAGTTTCTTACAATTAGCATGACCCTTCAGTGCCTTGTCTTCTTCGACCACCCCACCCATTCAATCCATTGTGGCTCTATCCCAAGTTCTTGACAGTGTCGAATCCATCGAGCTACACACAAAGGCCGCCCAACTTCCTTGCATCTATGAGAACCACCATGCACACCGCTGCCATGCCTCTATCAAGCTACTGATCTTGACTCTCCAAGAAAAGGGATGTCAAGTAAATGTGAAGAAAGCAAAAAGAGTTGAAGAAAGTAGTTGTGTTGGAGAAGTGTACCCACATGGGCACACATTCTACCCATTCCATACACGTCACCTTCATATTTCACGATAGGCATCATATTTTTTTTCACTTCTCACATCTCACATCACTCTCAAACACATGCACCTACAACTAGCCTTGTCAATGCCAACCCTTTTAATACCTATTTGGCTAAATGGGGGGACCATGGCAAGCAGCTTGGCCCATGGTATGACACATCACTTGAACCTTGTAGGTAGCTTTTGCACCTATGTTCTCTACTTTAGCTTTAATCCACCACCAATAAAACCTTGCCCTCACTGACATATTCATCTAACCATGCTATGAGATTCGGGCATAATACCCTCACACCAAGACATCTTGGACCTCTCCCTCATTGTGGACCGCTTCTACCAACTACCTTATGGTGAAGGGTCCACACCACTTTCACAACCAACGGAAGCCCAACATGAAGAACCTTTACATCGCCTATCACTTTCCATGCTGCCTTGACAAGCTACCTGCCAAGGGCTACCCAAAGCTGCCTTGACAAGCTACCTGCCATAAGGGCTACCCAAAACTACCCATCACCTTACCTATCATCTGGCTATGGATCGTCCTGAACTAACCACTTAACCTCAACTACCATAGCGTATCTTGGACCATCTGTTGAAATTTGAACATAATGATGAGCTATGGTGGATCAAACACTAGAATCAACATCATTAACAAAGTGATTAGTAAATAATTAAGATGTAATTAGTGAATAATTAGCAAATAGATTAATGTAGGCATGGATACTCAAAAACCAGCAAATTCTCATTAGGGCTATGCCTCAATTTATAGAGTTTACATCAAGCATCAAATCCCATTGATTTCTCCATGATTCACTCCCAGAATATCTCCACCTCTTGCTTGATTCTCTCCACCTCTTCTCTTTTCCCAGAATATCTCCCAGAATAACTCCACACTTCTAAATTCTCTCATGCTACCCTTTATTCTCTCCCAGTAGATTCTTCTCACCTTTTCATAGGTTCTTTCACAATTACATCTCCTCTTTTACAGCCTCTAACCAAGGGCTTGTTCCCGCACACACCCTATTCACTTGTATTTTCAACACCTCCCCTCAAGTTTCCCTCTTACTTGATAGTCTGCGACCAGTGCCTCAAGTCCCTAAACTCCATAGTCGTTGACACTCTCTCTCTCTATGTGTCCAAGGCTACTATAAGTGCCCGCGACCTTGACTAAAGTGCTCACACATACATCTACCACTTGGCCTACATCATCGGTGGCTCAGAGGTGGTTTTACTTTGTTGGGACAAGTTACATTGGGTTGTGGGGTCTCTCTCTCTCTCTCTCTCTCTCTCTCTCTCTCTCTCTCTCTCTCTTAGAAAAGATGATCCGACTCCACTTCCTTTGGAGCCTCCATGAAGTTTGCCGATGTCGTTCCTTCTCCACTGGGTTTGCTGTAGCAGTCTCTCGCCATGTGTCCTGGCTTTCCACATTTGTGGCAAGTGAAGGTCCTTTCTCCTTCTCTGCCTCTTCCTCATCCTCGTCCTCGAGAGAATCCTCCTCGGGTGAAGAATGCTTTTTCCTCTCCTGCTGTTGAGTCGAGCCCTTTCTTCTCTTTCCCTCTGCTCTCTTGCTCTAATAGAGCTGCTTCTATCTCGTGTATCTTCAATTCAGGTACATTCTTTAGTGTTGCTACAATGTTTTCATAATCTCCTTTGTCCATACTCTTCAGAAGTACAGCTAATGCTTCATCATCTTCTACCTTTTTGCCAATAGCTGCCAGCTGTTGCTTAATGCTTTTATATTTGTTCAAGTGTGTGATTAAAGGTTCACTTTCCTTCGTGTCCAATTTGTAGAATTGCATTAACAGATTTATCTTTGAATTTTTTGCTTGTGTACCAAATAATTTATTGAGTTCATCCCATGCATCTTTTGCCCATTGTATCCCTGTGATGTGATGAATGATTTCATCATTCATCACATCATTCATCATTTAAACTGAGTGCAATAAGTCCCAATGCTTTTTCATTCCTGCTCTTCTACTCATTTTTCCCTCTCTCTGGGCATTCATCTATCCCTTCAACTAATCCCCACAGATTTTTCCTCATCAGCAAATACATGGTTTTTGTCTGCCATGTATAAAACTGTTCCCCATTAAATTTGGCTATTTCCTGTGCTGAACTCATGGTGATGTGAAGGGGGTCTTACCTCTTGATCCAATTTCAAGATTCAAGGGCAGTGTCTACCCTTTTACAACTCAATCTGGTGTTTAATAGATGATTACAACAAACTTATCAGCATAAAATCACCAAAAATTACACTAAATCAGGGTAACCAATTTATACGGGATGGTTGGAGTATCAAACCAACTCCGAATTGCAATCTGAAGCTATAGGGATCTGTATCAGATACCTAATGGTTAATTTTAACCCTTAATTGTACCAAAGTACAGTGATTAGCACTGATTAGCAAATTAATGCTCTATTTTGTGTGCAGAAAATAGAGTATGCGGGGAGTTTAGATCTGGTGCCTTACACTTCAAATGAGCTCAAATGCTTTCAAAGGCATCAATAGCATGAGTCTAGTGGAGGATTAAGCTAAGAAACACAAGATTTGACCAAATATTGAAGGCTTAATCTCTGTTTTACCAAAGTCACCTACAGATTTGATGAAGAGCTTGGATCTCAATGTAGACTTGATGAAATTGAATTCTGTCTTCACCAGCTTGTAGAGAATGCTTGAATACACCTTGGACTAGGAGGAATTAGAAGCATTTGATTTGATGAAGGAGAAATCTGCAATTTACTCAGAAAAAACGCGCCGATCAAAACGTCGATTTCTCCTGAATTCCTTTGCGGTTTGCTACACCGTCTTGATGAGCTTGAAGCCAAGGATGTTGACTATGTTGGGCTAGAAGCACAAGACCTAATTTAGAGTGTACAAGCTCAATGGAGTCCTCCACTGGCTGGGGGTGAAGGGGGAAAGTGAAAACTAACTAAAATTTTGATTATTTGTTAATTATTTAATAATCCTAATTAATTAACTAATGGGTTCATAAACCTGATGGATTCTAGGCATGGCTCTGATACCATGTTGAAATTTGAACATAATGATGAGCTATGGTGGATCAAACACTAGAATCAACATCATTAAAAAAGTGATTAGTAAATAATTAAGACGTAATTAGTGAATAATTAGCAAATAGATTAATGTAGACATGGATACTCAAAAACCAACAAATTCTCATTAGGGCTATGCCTCAATTTATAGAGTTTACATGAAGCATCAAATCCCATTGATTTCTCCATGATTCACTCCTAGAATATCTCCACCTCTTGCCTGATTCTCTCCACCTCTTCTCTTTTTCCTGAATATCTCCTAGAATAACTCCACACTCCTAAATTCTCTCATGCTACCCTTTATTCTCTCCCAGTAGATTCTTCTCACCTTTTCACAGGTTCTTTCACAATTATATCTCCTCTTTTACAGCCTCTAACCAAGGGCTTGTTCCCGCACACACCCTATTCACTTGTATTTTCAACACCATCCACACCATCCACTTATCTATATTAGCTTCACCACTGACCAATGCGATCACCATTAGGAAGCGGGGTTATGTTCACTACTCCATTGGGTAACATGGTTTTGCTTTGCCATCTTACCCATATGAGATCAAACACTTAATTGTTGTAAGACGATGCTAAACATATAAAGCGGCCTCACTATATGCTTAATGTCAAATAGGAAAAGTCTATAGACTTAGTGTACATTGTTGCTTAAGACTAGTAGTAGTAAAGATTGGACCATTTTTAAGTTTGGTCGACGATCAAGTGTGAAAACTAGTCATTTGTATATATGTCATTTTTGACAATAAGAAAGACACAATCATTCCCTTGCAACAATTTTCTTATGAGCTCTCCTCCTTGCCTCTTCTTACTTGCTTGCATGCTATTGTATTCTTACTTCCTTGATGGATGCTTGTTTGAATAGATGTGATTGTAAGTTTCCCTCTTACATTAGCTTCTTTTTTTCCCAGAGAGAACCATTTCAAAGGATAATTTCTTCATTCTAGGCATTAAGAGCTCTCCCTTCACCCCCTTTGGCAAGGATATTTCGGTGTGACAACGAGGTGAGGACACAGTGGCCCACATGGGAAGTTGTAGATTGCGGCTCTAAGGCAAAACTGAATGACACGTACAAGTGGGTTTTGCCTTCTTCAAATTATTACATGTTGTTTGTGAGGTCTATTGAAGTGGTAGAGTAAGTAAGCTATAATGTTTTTGATCAAATTGAAGTAAGTTGAGAGATAAGAGGAACTAATGTAAGTAAACTAACAAGCGAGCTAAGGTATGTGTGAATCTATGTCATCTACAAGCACACCCCTTAACCATTTTTTATATTTTTAATAACATTAATTACTAAATTTATATCATATTAATGATTAATTGATACAAATAGTAGTTTAATAGTAATTATTATATTAAATAAAATAAATAGATTACTATTATATGAAATGATAATATCAATATTGACTAGTTTAATATTTAATTAAGTAGTATTTTAAAATTAATAAGATAACTAATTTAATTTGTTAACCTACCTAGTTAAACTAATATTAACTAATAGTCAATTGAACCAAATTACACTACTAGTTAAAGTTTAATGAATACTAGTATTGATTAGTCAATCGATCTAATTAATAAACTAATTCTTTATAAATAATAATTATTCATAAATCAATAATAAAAGGTAGATGAGGTAAATTAATAATAAAAGGAAAATGAGGGACGTGCATGTTGCCATGTGGCATGATGACGTAGATAATATGTGGCAAGCATACATACCCCTTTGCTTCCTATTCTTTTCTTATTAATAATTAATAATGCCATTAATGCCCAAATAATTAGTTAGTACTAGCATAATTTTATATTTAACTGAATTCATTAGTTTGTTAGTTATTAAACTACATCTTGAAATTGATATTAGTTAAACTTATTAAATATATTAATATTAGTTAAGTCAAATACTTAAATAGTTGTTATTTAAGTTAAATATTGATGTTAATTAATCAAACTAGTTAATAGCCAAACAAAGTTTTTATTTTTAATGTTAAGACTAGTTGGTTAGATCGCTTAGCTAGTTTAATTATTTAATTAACCTAATTAGCTAGTTGTAATTAATGTTAAGACTAGTTGCTTAAACCACTTGGTTAGATTAATAATAATAAATTTCTTAATAATCAACTAGTGGACATTTGTATTGATTTATAAACTGAACACTAATATTAATAATTTGATATAAATTTGAATATCTATTTACTTTTAGTTATTTAATATATTTAATACTAATTATATTAAAACTAATTATATTAAAACTAAACTAAATTTTAATACTTAGTAGATGTACATTATTACTTATTATTTAGTTTAGTTTTAATTATATTAAAACTAAACTAAATATTAATATTTTTTCAATCATTGATGATAATAGCTACTTGGTAAATATACATTATTACCTATTATTTTTGAATTACGATGGTGTAAATGCAAAATTGATTTTGCTGATTATTCTTGTTTATTAATGCTACACAATTAGTTACTAGTTGTTCATTGTTGATTTTGCTGATTATTCTTGTTTATTAATGCTACACAATTAGTTACTAATTGTTCATTGTTGATCATTGAATATTCATTATTAGTTAATGTTTAGTTTTTCTTTTTATTTATGATAATTGCAAATTCCTTATACCACCTTTTGATTTCATATGTGGTGTGCATGTTCACCCTAGAATATACCCCTAAAATTGAGAGAATGACCCTTTGTCCTCATATAAGGAAGAAGAGTACACCACTAGTAGCAAAGAGGATGGATTTGAAAGAGAAAGTGGTCAAGCAAGATGAAAAGGATGAGTAGGGTGAGAAGGAAAATGAAAAGACGAGGGAAGAAAATGACAAGTAAGAGAACAAGAAGGGCTTAGAGTGAAGAAAATGATGAGTGAGAGAAAATGTCAAGTAAGAGAATAAGAAGGGATAAGAGTTAGAAATTTGTTAGGATTCTCATGAGATGTGTTTTCAAACAATAGACCATGGTGTGCTTCATTTCAAATGATTAAAAAATGCTCTATACACTTTTAATACTTTTTTTTTCTCTATAGATGTAATTAAATCTCTCTCTCTCTCTCTCTATATGTGTGTGTGTGTGTGTGTGTGTGTGTGTGTGTGTGTGTTGTCTCTCTCTCTCTCTCTCTCTCTCTCTCTCTCTCTCTCTCTCTACACCCAAAAAAACATTAATCTATGTGCATCACAAAAGCGATTGTATGGTCATGATCTCCCAACATTTACCATAAACTAGAACTCAAGTTTAAGGTAGCTAACGGCCACCAAAAACCAAATACATTGGTAAAATGCCAAGCGTTGAAAATAATTAAGCAAGATTGTGTGTGTGTGTGGAGTGCTGGAGTAGCCATTTACACATTGAGCACTTGATGAAGCGGTCCTGGGTTCAAGTCCCATTTTGTGCACTTTAGTGCCATTATATGGATCATATGTGGTTTGTTGGCTATCATTCTCGAAGTCTCATCCTCTCTCTCTCTCTCTCTCTCTCTCTCTCTCTCTCACACACACACACACACACACACACACACACACACACACACACACACACAAAAGTTATGTTGAGCACAACAACAAAGGGGTGCTTTAGGTGCATCTTGCATTCAAGGTTTGCGAGCTCAACAAGTTTGTGAGCTCAACACTTTAGGTGCACCAACAAGTTTGTGAGCTCATTTACTTCTTGTGAATAAAGACCATGCAATATTTTTATTCCCAAAGTGCTATTCTCCCCCTCCTTTACTTGGGTGCTACTTTGGCATGGACTCAAAGGGCCCAAATCCCCCCCAACATCACTTCAATCTCTGCGTTCTTGCTTCAAACATGTGATTGGTTGTGGAAGAAAAAAATTCGAATATGAAGAGCATGCTTGTTGCATGGGCTTGACAAGATGGATTTGATAGGGTGCTTACACATCAAAATTCAATTGGTAGTGCAAAAGGTGATGGGATCATGGATGGTCAGTATTAAGTATTGCGTTTACAATGTGGAGGGGTGGAGATCCACCTAGATTCTTTGTAGATTGCAACAAGGGTGAAAGTTACCTAGATTTGTAGATTGCAAATTGTAAAAGCTCTGTAGCTATTCATAGTGACCTATAGCGATTGATAGAAGATGGTGACTACATATAGATTTTACTAACCTAGATTTGTAGATTGCAAATTGTAAAAGCTCTGTAGCTATTCATGGAAGATGGTGACCTATAGCGATTGATAGAAGATGGTGACTACATATAGATTTCACTGAAGTGATAAAGTTTGAAAGAGCCATCCATATATTGAAGCTACCACATTAATATTACTAAGGGGTTAAATTGAAGCACCACATTAATATTACTAAGGTTATATATATATATATATATATATATATAAACTATACTATACTATACACCTTTAAATGTATATGTATGTATATTCCCTATTTGCACTACTCATCTCTACAATTTGAAGCTACAAAGGTGTCTATAGTCTGCTCACAACACATCAGAAGAGAGAACTCGTTCATTTCATGTTCATGCAGCTGAGGGAGCGTCAGTGAGTGTGCTCTGAGCTCAAACTCTACATTGAGTGTTCTCTGAGGTTTGATCAGGAAAATGCAGAGCCTTTTAGCCTTCCCTGGAGCGCAGTGCCCGTCCTTCATCGCGCCCTCTATCAGAGCTACCCCATGCCCCAAAGCCTTGCTCCTGAAGCACAGCAGCTTCTTTGCCTGCAAAAGTAAGTCCTCGGCGCCCACCAAACATGGTCTGAAGAGGAGTTGTACGTTACTCCAGGTATTCTTTTTACCCTTCTTTTTTGCCTGGTTTTCTCTGTGGGGATGTCACCGTGGTGGTTAGCGCCCACCCTTGCCATCATGTGTTCCATTCTCATGGGGCGTCATGTGCCAACGGGTAGATATAACAACATGAATGGGCTTTGAACCCATGCTTTGTAGAGAGGATCTAGGTCTTGAGAGAGAGAGAGAGAGAGAGAGACAACATGAATGGGCTTTGAACCCATGCTTTGTAGAGAAGATCTAGGTCTTGAGAGAGAGAGAGAGGGAGAGAGTAAACCATTGAGAGGCTGAAATTACAAAATTAACCAAAGTACAAACTTATAGAGATAATGGGGAGTAAAACCTAGCTCTAAAAACTGATGATATGGCCTCTCAAATTCCCTGCATGCCTAGAAGAGCACCCTTTGTTGAGGTGCTTGACTGAATTTAGAATTTTAGTATGAAATATACTGGTTGCATATTTATCTTGTTCATAGACCATTGCAAAGTTTAAATCCTAGAAAGTACAATCATACTAGAGATATTTTCAGAGTTTAATATTGTTTTCATCATTTCTTGCTCAGCAAACAACCGGAATGGTATTAAGGCCTTATTTTCTAAAGGAAAGCCATAAAGTCCTTTGTTAGACTGATCATGATTGCCTTTTTTGGCCTGGCTTTGTGAAGAAATGGAGGAAAGCATTAAAATCAAATAATATTTCTGGCAGTGATCATTAATTATAGTGTAAGGTAGCCTTTCTCTAGGTTCTCTCTTGAAAGTGGCTTTGATAATGTTAAAATACAATTCCTTATGCAATTTTAGACTCTACTTCTAAACCTTTTATGATGACCCACTTATTCAAATCATAGTTTATAGTCTCCTACCCTAGTGTATATGCCCCCTTCTCTTCCTGTCCTCAGGCCATTGCACTTGTCTGTATAGTGTCATACCAATACAGACCGGTCTTTTCTGATAGATATTTGACATGGCATTGATTGTGAGGGGGCGTGTTGTAGCTGTTGAAGGATCACCAAGAATTCCTTTTCCCCTTGGCTTTGTGGCAGTCTTTCTCGGCACGTCATCGCCTCTGCTCCTGGCCAGCTGTGAATTTCAATCTCAAGCACTCATTCCCAGAGTTCATTGTTCCCGTTCCAGATTTTCTTCTGTAGGGTCCTCCTTAGGGTTTGTTAACTTGCATGAATGTTTGCATCATCTGTTGCATTATGAGGTTCTGACGTCAGTTACAGGAGTTAGGCATCATCTTCAACAAGAGGCATGACTATGTTTTGATTTTTCTGGATCTATGGCAACACCATCAGCAGCAATGATTTAGTTGAACCAGACACCTTGTTTTGTTTAGATTTCATTTCAAATTCATTGGTCTTCAACAGTTCCAAAGCTTGTTTTTGATGTTCTGCATGCTTATTTGGAGGTTTTAAAGCATTTAGATATTGCCATTCAACCTCTCTATTCGTAATTGTTGTGAGACAGATCTTTTGATTGTAATTTTGCTTAGTGGTGTCCACACATGAGCAGCATATCAGTTTTTAAAGGATATCTATTAGCATTTCATTAATGTATTTTGCAGGATGCAGCTGCTATTGAAGAACCTGTTACATTTCTCACAGAGGAAACAATGGCAATGGTTGATGGCGTGGCTGTGAAAGAAGGTTGCTGCTAGTTACGTTTCCGTTTTTAGTTTTGTGAAGGTAGTAAGGTAAAATGTTTTGTTAGGTGGCAAGCACTTGATGTTAGTCTTTGTAATTTTGGCATGGGGTTTTGTAAAGTATTCTAACTAAGCAGGAGACAATTGATGGTGTTTTGAAGTATACTGTGAGGGCAAAAGGACGAAAGGACCGGATGTACGAGAGATCAGAGCAAAACAACATAGCATGAAATGGGTGAGTGAAAATATGTACAAGAGGCCCTCTGATGTGAGGAGACTCTGAGTAGAAGACCAGTGCAGATGCCAGAAGCAAAGATGACGTCGGAGTTGAAGCACGGTTGATGACGAAGGCTCGTGTCGATGTGAGGCGAAGGCACTCACTCCATGAGGTGGTTGGTGTCAAAGGCTCGTGTTGGTGGATGCAGACACTCTGAGGTGGTAGTGAGCAACGAAAGGTGAAGTGATGCAGACTTTGGTGATAAGGGTGCTGCAGTACCTCGGGCGATGAGGAGCAGAGAGGGCTGCCGTCCCGAGTGGTGCAGGCTCTGGTGACGAGGGTGCTGCAATACCTGAGTGGTGGTGAGGAGCAGAGAGGGCTGCCATCCTCCCGAGTGTGCAGGCTCTGGTGATGAGGGTGCTGCAATACCTAAGTGGTGGTGAAGAGCAGAGAGGGCTGCCGTCCCGAGTGGTGCAAGTGGTGAAGATAAGTAGAGAGGGCTGCCGCCCCGATGATGTGAGATGGCGAGCAGAGAGGGCTGCTGTCCCAAGGTAAACTGTAGAAGAAAAACGATGATGTATTGTAGCAGAGAGTGGGCTGCTGTCCCAAGATATGTACTGATGAAAAAAACCCTAGGTGTTGTACTGTAGCAGGGAGTGGGCTGCTGTCCCAAGGTGTGTGTCGTGGTATCTAGTCCATACTATGCATAATGGAGTTGATAGTTATATAGTCTTGTGGGTTGACTACCATGAGTATATAACATGCACGTACCTAAAAGGTGAATTTGGGCATGTTCCTGGATTCATCTAGGTATATATACATATATATAAAACGCTGGTGTGCTTTATGTAGTAGAGAGGGCTGCTGTCCCATGAGTTGAGGAAAAATCTGATGTGCTTTATGTAGCAGAGAGGGCTGCTGTCCCATGAGCTGAGGTAAAACGCTGATGTGCTCTATGTAGCAGAGAGGGCTGCTGTGTCCCTTGAGCTGAGGTAAAATGCTGATGTGCTGGATCTGACAGGTGAAGATGATGAAGCAGATGTAGTGCAGGCGCCGGTAGCAACAGCAGCAGCAGCAGCAGATGATGATGTGGTACCGGATGTGGTAACTGAAGTGGTACCAGTGCTGAATGATAAAGCTAATCTATATATATGGTGGTGTGCTGCTGGTTGGCCCAGTAAAGGGGCAGTCGGCCAGCAGCACAAGACATAAACACCAAAAATAATAAAATAAAATCCAGAAAATTCCCCTTTTTAGGGCTGGATAAAATGCCATTTTCACACATATACTAGATACCGCATTTATTGCATCTTGATCATTTTTTATAGTTTCTTATAGGGACATTGACACATACTTTTTTGATTTTGATAACTGTTGCGGATTTAACACACGCAGGCTGCTTTCGACAGGCAGCCCTACACCATGGGCAGGCGGTTTTACCCCAATAAAGTGTAGATTTTGACTACAAAACTTCAAAAGCACCTGTACTTGAAATGCCCCACAACAGGCATGATGTCGGGTGTCAAAAATCAGGGGGGCGCATGTGCACCCACAAATTATGTGTACGTACATACGTGTGCATGCACTTACATACGTGCATGGCATGTACATCCATGTACTTCCGGACGTGCATGCACACACTTATTCAGATACATACGTGTTATATACACATACACCTACCTACAGACACACACACATTTATACTTTTTTAGATATGTAGATAAACATATGTAAGTAAATAAATGCACGTGCGCGCGCGTGCACACACACACACACACACACGTATCTGTGCTCTCGCACTCATGCATGTACTGTATCTATGCTGTGTGCATATGTGTATACATACTACGCACATACCTCACACATACAAAAGAAAATGCAAATATGCCATCGAATCACTTACACTGACTCATATTTGCATACAAAAGAAATGCAAATATGCCATCGAATCGCCTCTCATGTGAACTGCATAGGACTGCATTCATGAGCTCGTGAAGTTGGTTTGAATTGCTTTTGATCAAGTTTTTAAATGAAATCAGGTCCAAACGTAAAGGTGAAGTTTGTTCTGGAAAAGGAATGCCGCTTTGGAGAAAGATTCAATGTCGTAGGCAATGATCCTTTATTTGGCAACTGGGATGTTGAAGCAGCAATACCCATGGAATGGGCAGATGGCCACATCTGGACTGTCGAAATGGTAATGAACCTTCACGTCTCTTGTAGCTTCTTTGAGGGGTTCTTCACATTGTGTTTGTAGAGTATCTTGTGTTCAGTATGCTTCACGGCTCATGTGACATTATTATATGCCAAAATGCATGTTTATGCCAATCTCTCGAGTATGCTTAACAACTTCTGTGGCATTTTTATACTAGGATGTGCCGGTGGAAAAGCAGGTTGAGTTCAAGTTTGTGCTGACTGGGCAAGATGGAGACATTGAATGGCAGCCAGGATCTAACCGAATGTTCAAAACAGTCGAAGGTGTCTCACCTTTGGTTGTTGCAGAGCCATGGGGGTCTCTGGATGAAGCTTCCGTAGTGGAGGTGCCTGAGGAGTTAAGTGGCCCAGATGCGACTGCTTCGAATACAGTCGGGCTCTTAGTTCCAGCCGACATTTTAGTCGCGGAAGACGCTGCAAAGGAGGAAGTTGTAGAGACACTTGCAGAGTCAAAGGAGGAAGTTGTAGAGACACTTGCAGAGTCTAAAGTTGCAGAGACACTTGCAGAGTCTAAAGTTGCCGAAACAAATGGGCAACCAAAACCTTCAGACTCCGAATCCAAAACGTTCTTGGAGGTTCCTTCAGCTGGGATAGCTGTAGCCCCAGTTGCTGTGGAGGCTGCACTAGGGCTTAATGATGCTGTGTGAGAGCGAAAGGTGGGAGGGCATTCGTCTGCCTGCACACATAGAAGTGCAAAAAATGTAGACGTATTGTATGTAGAACTTTGTAGATCATGTATAGCTCACTTTGCAATGACTCCTTATCAGGTGTTTGTATGCAGTTTTGAATCCTGAGGTGGATGTATCTTGATACCTCAGCTTGCACCTACTCTTTGATGGTATGACTTGAGTAGGGGTACTATAGCACATGGTCTATATTATATGTACAGCACTTGTGGTTTGCAGCTTTGTGTAAAGTTTAAACAGGCTTTGATGCTATGACTTGAGTAGGGGTGCTATAGCACATAGCCTATATTATATGTACAGCACTTGTGGTTTGCTGCTTTATATAAACAGGCTTTGAAGAAGAGAAGGTGGCACATATGTCTTTGCAGCAGTGGTACATCTTTTGCATCTAAACACCCCTACATTATCCTTCTTTCTCTCTTTAAACTGAGCTCTTGTAATAGGAGTCTCTTAATTCAGAGGACCTTTCAACCATTAATGCTTGGAATGGAGGGAAAGCGGGACATTGGGTCAAAGCTAACAAGATGTTAAGTGAAACCAAAAGACTCTACACATAAATATAGAATTTTCCTCCTAGAAAGAAAAATCCCTCAAATGGTTCCTTTTTCTGTCTGCTACTACTACTGTAGAGCAATGGGCCATCAAAAAAAATGGATGCCCACTCTTCGTAAAACATCAGCAAGGGCTTCAGGGACAATTGGGGGCTGAACGACCTAAAGATTTGCGATCTGGATCGGAGACGATCCAAACATGAATGATCCGATCTAAAAGTTTGGATGATCTGAATGTGATGAGACTATCTGATGATGGAGATCTCAACGATAGATCCAAGGTTTTGAGATCAATGATCAGAAGTACTGGCGACCTGGTTTCTTTACGATCGACGATAAAAATTAGAGAATGGGGACTGGCAAGATCCAAGGTTTGCTTGTGTGCTTAGTTCTAGCTTTTCACTTTTAGGTCCTTGTTTGTGATAGAGTTGGTGAGGGTTATGGTTGTGGTTACTTTGATGAGGCTTTGGGATCTATGAATACTTGGTTGTATCCAAAAAAATCCATCCAAGAAGCTATAAGATTGTTTCATGGCTACCCTTTCAAGCACATGTTCAGTATAAGGCAATGGGTAGTGATCTCTCACAGTAACATTTACCTTTTTCAAGTTCATGCATACGCGAATCTTGCTATTTATTTTTGGTATTATAGCCCACAAGTGAAACCCAAGCCAATCTGTATCATACATCAAACGTGAAAAAATAAGTATATCGACTTGTTCCTTAACTTCTTCCTTGATAGTCTTGGAATAGGTTTCATTGTAATAGTTGTGGTCTTCTTGGACCACCCACTAGCGGAATCGCATATCATGCAACAGAATTCTAGAGGGACTCCCTTGATGTTTGAGTATCTCTAAGAGAATACATCTTTTTGAGTAACTTTGATGTCTAAGTAGCTCCCTTCATATCTGAGTAGCTCCAAGATTATACATCTTTTTGTACTCTTTGAGTAATGTTGTCTCCTTTTCAGGGCTTGAGTCAATAATAGATATCCAAAACTTCTTGGGATCTTTCCACGGTAGTGCTAAGTCAATTTGTTTGGCATCTTTTTGGTTCATCATAAGATACCCTCATTTCTTTTAGTTTTTCTCTTTCTGGTTTATCATAAATACTCTTGTTTCTTTTGGTTTTTCTCTTTTGGGTATTGGTGTGCACACCTTTATATTCTCAATCTTGTAGTTCTAGTAATGTGAGGGGACCTATCTCCATTCTTCTTCTAGGTCATTGTCATTAGAGCTCGCTTCTTGAGATTATTCCTTGATTAATCCCTCACGTATAGCTTTGTTTCATCTAACTTGGAAGTCTTTTTGGAGTAGACTAAGGGTGAATCTATGGAATTCTCCTTTGCTAAAGTTTTAACAATCTTAGGATCTATTTTCAAAACATCATGACGTGGTTCCTTCATTAGATCCTTTCAGTTGGAACATAACTCCATTATAACCCTCAAGGCTTTCAATATAGTGTAAATAATGCTCTTCATTCTTGAGGCTAGGTGTGAGTCTATCCTTCTGACATGCATCAGTCTTTTTGGCTTCCTCAAAGAAGTTTCTCTACTTTCAAGGAATTCTCTAAGGAGTGCCAAGTGTTCTTATGACATCTCTTCATCATCATCATCTACCAATCCTGAGGTATAGCTTGGCTCAAAGCTTTCACTAAAGCCTTTGAGTGGTATAACATTACATTTATTTTCAATTAGTTTAACTCCTAGTTCTTCGAGTACAATGGACATGGCTCTGACAGAAACAATGCCATTACCATGTTTGCCACATAATTGAGTTTTCATCATTCTAGGACACGTATCTATTACAACCAATAGATGCATCCACTGCCTTTCCTCCTTTTTGGGGTCAGTAAATCAATGACATTTTTCTCATCATGTTCACACCTCTTATAGCTATGCTCATTCACTTGACATAAGTTTAAGCTCTTTTAGTGTGCTATCATATTAATGATATGCATCTTAGTCAAATAACTATAGACCTTCATGGTACTATCCTCCCAGGGGAGGATAGTACCTCTTTTAGTGTGCTATCATATTAATGATATGCATCTTAGTCAAATAACTATAGACCTTCATGGTACTATCCTCCCAGGGGAGGATGTCATCTGTTTCCTAGTCGTGGATTAACTTCTTCACTACTACTGAGTCCTCCACTATCACTAGTGGCAGTCTCATCCCTTGAGGAAGTTGATGATGCATACTCCTCCTCACTATCAACAAGTACATTTTCCTCCTCTAAATGAACTCTTGGAGGAAGAACTCAACTACTTCGTTGGCGTGTAAGTGGCACATTTGGTGATGAAGTGTTTGGATGCTCTCCAACATTTGAAGTAGGAAGTTTTTGTTTAAGAATTGATACTGTACACTTCTGTAAGTAACCTGATTTTGTGAGAGTAAAGTTATAAACTAAAATATCCACATCTGCAAAGTACTAATAGACTAGTGCTTGGAGTGTTTTTTGTTTCTCTTTCGTTTTCCCTTGCCACGAGTCTCGCTTACCATCGCTGGGTTGTACTTCCCTTCAAATCCATTTTTGTGTGTTGTCCTAAACCAATGCATAGTTAGAGAAATAGTTTTATGAGATTCTTCATCTGCATGGATACTTATAACCTTAGCAATCCAAAATGGATGGCCTAAAGCATCCCCATGTGCTAGAGTAGCTACTAAAGTGCCTTCCTGTATGTCTTGTGCATCACCATTCCACATTTCTTGAAGTCGTAACCGCCTTTCCGTGGAGCATCGAGATCTTAAATACGTCTCTTGTGATTCACCATGTAGCAGTTGTTCAATCTTCATAGGTATGGGGCTGTTGTTGTTATCAATGGCCATACAAATGTAGTATTTAAATCCCAATTATCATTATGAAGACACCTCTCAAGTATGTATTCTTGTTCTATGAAAAAGTCATCCCACCATTCTTTTTCTTGATCACTTGTATATTGCTAATTAGGAATTTTCGGACCCAAAAAGGACATCCTAAGGATTCCTAATTTTAAGGGATTAGAGCTTAAAAAGTTGGGCTTAAGGGAGACAAAGGCTATGACGACCCCTATTTTTTACCTTGGCACATCAGCCATACCCCCCTAGTTTCACTTTTTAAAGGGAATATTCTCACTCTCTCTCTCTTACTTTTTGACTTTTCTCATACTTTCTCTCTTACTTTTTGAATTTTTTTTTCTTCACTCTCTACAAATTGAATCTTTCTTGTCAGTTTGAAATCTCCTTTCTCATTAACTCCCACCATATCTCCCTTCCACATCAGCAAAACATTCTTGTATTTAGGTGGGCCCCAAAAGTGAAAATTTTTTATTTTTTATTTTTATTTTTACATTTTGAGGTGGAAAAAACACCACCCAACCAATATGTATGATAAAAATAAAATTTTTCCTCCAAAAAGCTTGTAATTCAAGGGTCACATCAGAAGCCTGTCAGGAGCCAGTACATCCATAACTAACTGTCAGGTCCCCACAACCCCTTAAACATAACTAACTATCAGGAATCACTACATCCATGAGATCCTGAAATTGTGGGGATCCCAAAAATTATTATTTTTTAAATTCTCATAAATGTAATTTATTGGATGAAAAACTCCATGTTAGTATATTTGTATATCAAAAATATCATTTTCTACTTAGAAAAACGTATTTGTGTTAAACCTCCAATAGCAAAGTTTTAACATTCTCTCTCTCTCTCTCTCTCTCTCTCTCTCTCTCTCTCTCTCTTTCTCTCTCTCTCTCTCCCCCTCTGAGGATCTCTCTGCTTTAGCTTCTTCCTCTGCTTAGCTATGGAGCCTTTGCAAGCTTTGTGTGTAGCCCCTCATGAAGCTAGAAAACGGAAGGTTGATTTACACATTCGTATTCCTGAAGAGTAAGGCAGCTCTAAAAAAACCCATCCTACTGATGCACAATCTGTCCAAGCTCGTAGGATAGCTAAGGAGAAAAATGTAGATCTTTGGGTTGATGGGCGTCTCTATCCAATTGACCCTCCATTAAGAGCAAACCCTCCTTTCCGCGATTTATCATATTTTATGCAATTTGTTGGTGAAGGAGAGCTTGGCTTGTTAGGATACTGCAGAAGATTGACTACAAGAAGTAGAGCTTGGCAAACCCATATTCTCTAATCTCAATTGCAATTCAGCCTTTTACAATGTCAAGAAGGACTTAAAACATCATCAGATAAAATGAAAGAGATCCTCGCAGAGAATGTGGAGAAGGATGCAAAGATTCAAAGGCTAGAGGAACTTATCAAACGACTCAAAGCAACGCTAAATGGTGCTCGTGAACACAAAAAGACATTGGCTGGTATAGAATCTCTTGAGTTTAAAGGTGGAGCACGGAAGAAAAGGATTTGCACAACAAAGTAAGTAACATAAACTTTCATTATGCACTCAGTGATTTAAACAAAATAGTCATGATTTGTGTTCTACGAGGAATTTTCTGCAAGAAGTGTGTGGTTCTAACTAAGAGGGATGGAAGGATTTGGTCAAAGCCATTCTAAATACCAAGGATATTCTCTCAATTATTACTGACCCTCATCGTCCTAAAATACGCCAAGCTGTTGTCAGCAATGTGGTGAGTGAGATTACCACCTCCATCGATTCTTCATTAATTCAACATGCTTGTGATGCGGCTGGAATCAGCATGAAACGGTACCAAGCAATCCATCAGGTTGTAAAAAAAGCATTTCTAAGACAAGGAATCACTAGCACTTTATTTCCTACACTCAAGGTGATTCACAATGTCAAGCGTATCAATAATGATGATGTGCAGCGAGCTATAGGATAGTTTTATCACATTGAGGGCACACTAGCATTAGACACAAGGTCGAGTAGAAAGAAAATCAAGACAACAAGTATAAAATTTCACTATGATGTTTACAATAACATCTTTGTTCATATTGAGAGACTACAACAAGCTATGGTGAAGTTCTATGGTCTTTCACCAGAAGGTGAGAACTTGCTACTATTCATGTTTTTCAGTAGAAAATGAAGACGATTATTTTGTTTTGAATATTGTAAATTACCGTTTATTTGTTGTTTTGGGGAGCACACTTTCATTTGTGCTCAAGCTAGATGAGTGCCAAATTGTGAAAGGTCAGAAGCTAGAACATATGAGCATTACTCTCTCATGAATGAGGTCATGATATGTGCATGGGAAAAGACTACCAAACCAAGTTTTAGTGTGCAATCTGAGAAAGAGGTCTGGTGGCTTGGTGCATTCAAGGTACCGAAGGAGACACATGAGGTATTGACATGGATGTTTGAAAGGACTCCCTGGATAACAGATGTAATCAAAAAGCAAATTGATGGTCAACTTTTAGATGTAGAAAACATAGGAAAGTTCAAGGTGGATTGGCATCTTGGGAGAGATTTGAAGACAATTAAATGCATGATGGGTTGTGGTCAAGGCGTGACATCAAGATGGCCTTGTCCACTTTTGCACACTTCATGCATTCATGAGAATCTTCAATTGATTGCTTAAGTGCCATATCGATTATGCATTCACAATGCTCACACAAGAGAGGAAAGTTATAGCCCTTGGTAACTTAGAGCATCTTTTGAATTCTCTGGGCTGTCATGGCGGAAACATGAAAATTGAAGTGAATAAGCAGGCCTCTGGTATGTCATACGAGGTTGCTCAAAAGGTCTCCATGACTGGATCAAAGGCAAGGAGATTTTTGGAGAAGCCAGCAAACATAGAGAATTCAAAGAAGACTTGGGGACTCTGGAGAGACCTGTGTGCAATCACCACAAATGTAGATTATCCAATGCCAGCTCTTGTAAATATGCGCAAACAGCTTTGGATAAATTTTAATAACATGGTTCGCAGCATTATGAATCAAAGTAGCACAACTGCCCAAGAACAAGCATCATTCCAACAACATATCGTAGAATTCACCAAAAGTGTGCTAGGTGCTTGGGGAGAGAGTAAAGTAACACACTATATGGTAAGTTGTACAATAAAAAAATAAACTGGTATTTTAACCTGGACTTTTTCTAATTAAATTCTATTGTCATGTGTACAGCACATTGTTTATGCGCATGGTGCGTATTTCATGAACAAGTATGGATCGCTCGACATGTGGAGTACCCAAGGGATGGAGAAATCACATTATAAAGCAAGAGGGGTTTATTTCAAAAATACAAGACATGGAGGTGGAGCTTCTGCAGGAGGAACACGTACAAACTATCTACAAGAGATGTTTAATTAGTTTTATCGTACAACCTTTGGAAGGGTATTGGTTAGGGAGTGGGCCCAACAATCTAAGCTTGTGCAAGAGGCACGCAAGGCTACAAAAAGTCATGATCGGCTTGAATGGTTGCAGACCAATACTCCCCATAGGCATGGTGCTTGGCGTGCACACGAATGAGGAGACAAGGGAGGCGTTGGGTTGTGCACGCACCAGCATAAATCTAGATGTAATAAGGCTAAGAAAATAAGTTTAGTTAGGTTTTTTTTCCCTAAAAAAAACTATTAATAGTTCCTTCTCTCACTTCATTTTCATTTCACTTTTTTAGAGAGCTTGAGCTCAAGATCTACATAGGCACCCACGTAGTAAGGACACTAGCACATCACCACGTTAGCACAATAGGCATAGTCGTACATGGATATGGCACGCACCAAGAACACCGCACGTGTTACCATGCCTTCACAAAACATAGTGCAAGAGGCACCCAACGACCACATACTCGCGACACCACGAAGAGAGTGACCCCTTGGATTCTAGGACACGCCCAATGGGATCACCAGAGTCCAACCCTCCTCCCACAGCAACACTAACACACACACATGCAGACCCTTATAGTGGGAGCAAGCGTGTGAAGAAGACCCCACAATGCAGCCACCCCGGAGATCAAGACAAAGAGGCCGATGATGAGCAGTTCGACTGGGTTGGTGAAAACATTCCTACATTGCACAGCACCATAGGTGGCAAGACCCTACTACCAGGATAGGGTCCCTTACTTACCTGGGAGGAACTTGATACACAGGTACCACAGCAACAGGAGGAGGAGGATTCAGACTATGAGAGAGACCAAGAGGAGGTTCTTGCAAGTGTGCGCAAGCGTAGAAAGGTCAAGCTCTTCAAGCCAAGGAAGTCCCAACCTCGTCAACGCACTAACACAACACAGAGAGCTCCAAGGAGAAGGATGCGCCAAGGGCATAGGGCTCTACAAGAAATCAAGTGTTATTAGAGGAACATAAGAAGAGCCCCTTTCGCTCGCACACTGAAGGAGATCTAGAGATCTTAGATGTTAACCTTCTTTTTGAAGCAACTCTTTTGTTTCAAACCCCCCTTTGTAACAAGCCTATCTGGCTTTCATTTGTAACCTTCTGATAATTAAAATTTTAAGTTTCTCTTACAATATCTTGGTGTCATCATGTTTGTTTAACATGGAGTGTCTATCACGTGCCAGTTTGTCACCCAAGGCATTAGAAATGCACCTAGAGGACTGAGGAAGCTGTGCCAGAACAGTGCGAATTTGGCCTCTCCAACGGCGATGTAGGCTCAAAATTTGCACTGTTCTCGCACTTCTCCCCTAGCCACTCAGGATCATTTTTGATACATTTATAATGAAGTTGAGCACACTAATTGTGAGAAACAATAGTTTACAAGATAAAAACACCTTTAATCATGTGTAAAAATACAGTGTTTATCATCCAATGTATCAGAATTGCTCCTGGAGGACTGGGGAAGCTATGCCAGAATAGTGCGAATTTAGGCTCTGCAGCGGCGATGCAGGCTCAAAATTCGCACTGTTCTGGCACTGCTCCTAAAAGAGGGTTAGAGTTTGAGAATAGGCTTCCTGAACCTAGAGTAGACTAAAGAGGGATAGAGTTTCTGCAGCAATGGAGAGGGAGCTTCAGAGAGAGAGAGAGAGAGAGAGAGGGAGATTGAGAGGGAGGGAGCTAGAGAAGGAGGGAGAGCTTGAGAGGGATGGAGTTTCTGCAGCAATGGAGAGCTTAGAAAAGGAAGAAAGAGGGAGAGGGAGCTTGAGAAGGAGGGAGAGCTTGAGAGGTATGGAGTTTTTGCAGCAATGGAGAGCTTAGAAGAGGAAGAAAGAGGTTCAAAATAAGCTTTCCAAACCTAGAGTATGTTGGGGGAAAGTTTGAGAGGGAAAACACACTTTTGGGAAAAAAATAATTTTTTTTAATTTTTAGGGTTTTTAATGTGCGTGATTCTAGGTGGGGGGACCTCTAAGTTTGGGCCCAGGAGGTAGGGGAACAATAGTAGTAATTAGGCCCCATTAGCAAACCAAAGCCTAGGCCCCCTAGGGTCATAGAAGTCAAAAATGTGCACCCAGTCCTCTTCCAATTGGTCCATTCCTAATCAAAAGTTAATCCAAGAGAGCCTCTTTGGGTCCAAAAAATTCCTAATTACAATCAACTCCTTCCTCTCAATACACTTTTTTAAAATCCACACCTACATATTACTCCTTTCTCTCCTCATCTCTCCTCATCAATATACTTCTTAAAATCCACACCATGACCAGTCTTTGCTGCCTCCTTTACTTCTTTGAAGCTCTCTAAAGGTGTCATCTTAGCTGCTTTCATTATCGTGTTTGGAATAAACTTGAGGAATGCTAAACCACCTGTAGGCAACCACTCTACATATGTTTGGAATAAACTTGAGGAATGCTAAACCACCTGTAGGCAACCACTCTACATATGTTGAAAATTTCTTACCATAAAGCAAAATTTGCTCACTATTCTCTGATCTCTTTATCAAAAAGGCATGTTGGTAGCTTAAATCATTGAGCTGCTCCAAGCACCTTTTGTTGTCAGCTCTCTTTACATTGACAAAATGTTTGAAATCGAATTTTTCTTTGAGATGAAGTATGACAAGCTTTGGTGTGTAGGCTTGTGCAACAATTTCCATCATAGCAGGCAAAGTAAAAGCATGATGACGTGACAATTTTTGGAGAATGTACTGAACATTTGATCAATGTGATCATGAGTGTGGCCAACTAGTAGAAAATTGACTTTCACCTTTTGAAAAATCCCTTTAGACACAAGCATACTTAGATAGCCAAGAACTATTTTATTTTTGTTCTCCTTTGCTGTGTTGTCAAGTTGCAAGTATAGAATGTTTGGCAGTGGTCCTTTCCATGTAGAAATGACATGATGTATAATAGTGACGGTCAAGTTTGGATCATTTTATGAATGTTTGGATAAGTGAATAAAACTTTTGGGTGGACTTGACCATTGTACACTAAGCACCCAACCAAATGCATATGTAACAATGTATCATTGGTGATGTGCTTGGGTAGCCTTGAGAAGTGCGGCAAACATGATTTTTTCTGATCCATTCCATCAATAACTAACCCTAGGTATTTCTCTGGACTTTTGAAACACTTTCTCCTATGATCCATAAACTTTCTTTCTTTCATTAGCTTGCTCTTCTCTATGAGTTTTTAGAGCAACTTTGATCATATTCTCCTCTTTGGGACTTGATGCTACCTTTCTTCTTGTCTTCAACCTTGCACATGTAGTACACACACCCATTCTGACCTTGCGTGGGATAGTGGCATTAGAGAAGAAGCCTTTCCAAAGCCTTTTAAAATAAGAGTAGCTTGTGAACCTCTCATTCTTTTGAATCATTTCATCTATATACAATGTGAAGACCTCTGTTTGTGTGAAATTATCAGATAAATGAAATTTGCCTGTAGTTGGCATGCACTCTGCATGGTATCTGAAATAACACTACATCCAAGTCAAAGCATTCTGACCTGTTGGACCAATTGATAAAGATGGATCCAATGGTGTTGACCTTCTCCACTTTTCAAATATGCACTTCACTATTTCTAATATTTCCCAAGCTTAAGGCAAGTTTGAAAGCAACCCTATAAACCAAATCACTGCCAAAACTGTACTCAAACTTTTGTTGAAATTTGAGCATAATGATGAGCTAGGGTGGATCATACACTAGAATCAACATGATTAACAAAGTGATTAAGAAATGATTAAGACGTAATTAGTGAATAATTAGTAGATAGATTAATGTAGGCATGGATACTCAAAAACCAGCAAATTCTCATTAGGGCTATGCCTCAATTTATAGTGTTTACATCAAGCATCAAATCCCTTTGATTTCTCCATGATTCACTCCCTGAATATCTCCACCTCTTGCCTGATTCTCTCCACCTCTTCTCTTTTCCCTGATTATCTCCCAGAATATCTCCACACTCCTAAATTCCCTCATGCTACCCATTATTCTCTCCAGTAGATTCTTCTAACCTTTTCACAGGTTCTTTCACAATTACATCTCCTCTTTTACAGCCTCTATCCAAGAGCTTGTTCCCACACACACCCTATTCACTTGTATATTTCAACACCTCCCCTCAAGTGAATACTCCTAGTACACCTAGACCCTATACCAAGTTTGCCTCCCTTTACTTGGAAGTCCGCGACCAGTGTCTACTCCTCCCCTCAAGTTATCTCAGCACACCTGGACCCTGTATCAAGTTTCTCTCTTACTTGACAGTCCGCGACCAGTGCCTCAAGTCCCTAAACCCATAGTCCTTGACACTCTCTCTCTCTATGTGTCCAAGGCTTACTATAGTTGCCCGCGACCTTGACTAAAGTGCTCACACATACATCTACCACGTGGCCCACATCATCGGTGGCTCAGAGGTGGTTTTACTTTATTGGGGCAGGTTACATTGGGTTGTGGGTTCTCTCTCTCTCTCTCTCTCAGAGATTTTCACATGGCTCCTCACTCTTTGGAGCCTCACATCTTCTCTTGTCTTCAGTCTTCTTGTCGTGGCAGCATCTCTCCACGCGTCCGTCTCTTCTTTCAGTCTTCTCGGGGCAGCTTCTCTTCTTGTGGCAGCTTCTCTTCTCGTGTCCATGTCTTCCTTCAGGTCTTCTTCTCGGTGTGGATCCTCTTCTTGGGAAGAGATATTCTTCTTCTTCCATGGCTGGGGCCATGAGCTCGTCCGTTAGGTCTTTTTGCTCCATGTGAGCAACATGTTTCAATGTTTTGCTGACAGTTCCTTTGGGCTTTTTATGTTTATTTTGTATCATTATGCAATGCAAACCCAAATTTATGCGGGAGGTCTTACCTCTTGCCTTAATCTGGACAAGGGCAGTGTCTGTTCCCATTTTTACACTGATAAAATGTGCCCAATACATAATGCGTATAGCATTCATTCTCATGCACATTCCAAATGCAATTCTGGCTGTGAATAATCTTGAATTTGAGTGAGATTTACAGGCATTAACCAAGGGTTAAATGCAAAATGATGATTTTCACAATTTTATCAGCACAATTTTCCCAGAAATTACACTGAATTAAGGGTAACCAATTTGTACGGGATGGTTGGAGTATCAAACCAACTCCGATTTGAAATCTGAAGTTATAGGGATCTGTATCAGATATCTAATGGTTAATTTGAACCCTCAATTGCACCAAAGTACAGTGATTAGCACTGATTAATCACTGATTAGCAAATTAATGCTCTGGTTTGTGTGCAGAAAACAGAGTATGCGGGGAGCCCAGATCTGGTGCCTTCCACTTCAAATGAGCTCAAATGCTTTCAAAGGCATCAATAGCAATGAGTCTAGTAGAGGATTAAGCCAAGAAACACAAGATTTGACTAAATATTGAAAGCTTAATCTCTGTTTTACCAAAGTCACCTGCAGATTTGATGAAGAGCTTGGATCTCTCTGTAGACTTGATGAAATTGATTTCTGTCTTCACCAGCTTGTAGAGCATGCTTGAAAACCCCCGGGGCTAAGAGGAATTAGAGCAATTTGATTTGATGAAGTGGGAATGAGTGATTTGCTGCAGAAAAACGTAGCCTGCTAAAACAGCGATTTCTCCCAGCTCCGTTGACGGTTTGCACTTCTTTTTTGATGAGCTTAAAGAGCACTAAGATGGCTATCATGTCCTAGAAGGGTTTGCCCTAATTTTATGTGTGCAAGGAGAGGGAGATCCTCCACTGGCTGGGGGTGAAGGGGAAGATAAAAAACTCACTAAAAATTAATTTTTTTGCTAATTATCTTACTAATCCTCATTAATTAACTAATGGGCTCATAAATCTGGTTGATTCTAGGCATGGCTCTGATACCATGTTGAAATTTGAGCATAATGATGAGCTAGGGTGGATCATACACTAGAATCAACATGATTAACAAAGTGATTAAGAAATGATTAAGACGTAATTAGTGAATAATTAGCAGATAGATTAATGTAGGCATGGATACTCAAAAACCAGCAAATTCTCATTAGGGCTATGCCTCAATTTATAGTGTTTACATCAAGCATCAAATCCCTTTGATTTCTCCATGATTCACTCCCTGAATATCTCCACCTCTTGCCTGATTCTCTCCACCTCTTCTCTTTTCCCTGATTATCTCCCAGAATATCTCCACACTCCTAAATTCCCTCATGCTACCCATTATTCTCTCCAGTAGATTCTTCTAACCTTTTCACAGGTTCTTTCACAATTACATCTCCTCTTTTACAGCCTCTATCCAAGAGCTTGTTCCCACACACACCCTATTCACTTGTATATTTCAACAACTTTCCCTTATAGCAAGGAACCAATAAAACATGAAGGAAGACAACTTGATAGCACTCCTCTTTGATTGTTGCTCTCAACTGCTTGTCTTTTGCACATAAGTAATCTTTACATTTCTTTCCATGGTAAGTCATGCCATGATACAATGGTGAGGATGTTAGTTGCTCCATCAAATTCACATCATCACCCATCGTACTATCATTGCCATTTGAATGAGGTGGAGTGATAGGATTATTTGAAGTTTTAGCTTCAAATGATGAGAAAGATAGACCTAGTGAGTGCTCTCTACTTTTGCCTGCATTTTTAGACAAACTTTTTCCATTTCTCTTTGCCCCACCCGATAAAGAATAAGAGGAGATGATAGGCCATGTGAATGGGATGGTGAAGAATTTGTGGAACCACCAAATTGGTTAGAAAATGGGGCAACCAACGGAAATTGTCTACTCATGGTGCTCCTCAACACTTGGACTTAGACTAGAGAAATGAGAGATGGGCACTTCCAGTAAACAAGAAGTAGGGCAATAATATAATAAAATTCTAATAATTTAAAAAAAATATTATTTGTGGATAATATTAGAGATAATGTTTCCTACTATTTTTAGAAGAGTAGGCCTCTTTAAGAGGTAGTAGAGTCTCATTTTCTCATTTCCATTCTACAAGAAGGAGAGAATAGAATACTAGCAAGAGGAGAAGCACAACAAAGGCTTGAATTGGGAGAGAATAGAATACTAGTAAGAGGAGCAGCACAACAAAGGCTTACAATTTAAACCACCACCAATTTTTTAGAAGATGGCCAGGTAGCTCAAATCAGTCTCCCAAAAAAGATTCCATTTGAAAACTTTTTGGTGTACAATATTTTTTTCAGAGCTTTTTTCACACAAACAAAATGTTTAAGGTAAATATTCATAATTATTAAAAATGTATCTTGATTCATTCATAATCAGAAACTTGAAAAAAAGACTTGGACCTCTTGTTGGATATTTGACAACCAAACATGTTACTCCATTAACCCAATTTGGATGTTAAACATCCCAATTGAGCTAACTATGGATGTTTCACATCCATTTTGTTTGAACTTGGTTGTCCAACATCCATTTTGTTTCAATTTGGATGTCCAACATCCATTTTGTTTTGATTTGGATGTCCAACATCCATTGTGTTTCAATTTGGATGTCCAGTGTCCATTATGTTTCATTTTGGATGTCCAACATCCATTTTGTTTCTAGTTAGATGTGCAGCAACCATTATGTCTTAATTTGGATGTCCAACAAGAATTTTGTTACCATTTGGATGTCCAATATCCATTGCTACACCATTTAGATGTCGAGCAACCATAATGTTTCCATTTGGATGTCTAGCATCCATTACTACATTATTTAGATGATGGATGTCCAACATCCAACATGTTTCAATTTGGATGCCCAACATCCATTTTGTTTCCATTTGTTTGTCCTATATATATTTTGTTTCAATTTAGATGTCTAACATCCATTATTACATCGTTTTAATGGCCAACAACTATTATGTTACCATTTGGATGTCCAACATATATGACAATATCATTTGGATGTCCAACATCCATTTTGTTTCCATGGAGATTTACATTATATATGACAATATCATTTAGATGTCCAACAATTATTATGTTTCAATTTGATTCCAATGGATGTTCAACATCCAACATGTTTCAATTTGGATTTCCAACATCCATTTTGTTTACATTTGGTTGTCCAATATCCGTTGTCAATATCCATTTTGTTTCCATGGAGATTTACAACATATATGACAATATCATTTAGATGTCTAACAACCATTATGGTTCAATTTGATTCCAATGGATGTCCAACATCCAACATGTTTCGATTTTGATATCCAACATCCAACATGTTTCGATTTTGATATCCAATATCCATTTTATTTACATTTGGTTGTCCAATATCCGTTTTGTTTCACTTGAGATGGCCAACATCCATTAATACATAATTTTAATGGCCAACATTTATTATGTTTCAATTTGGATGTCTAACAGCCATTTTGTTTCCATTTGGATGTCCAACATCCATTACTACATCTTTGAATGTCCAACATGCTTGAGAATATCATTTGGATGTCCAACATCCATTATTAATTTGGATGTCCAACATCCATTATTATATAATTTGGGTGTCCAATATCCATTATTATATAATTTGGGTGTCCAACTTCCATTACTAACTCTGAGAAAAAATGTTAAATATCTAACCAACTTGTTTGCAACCATTTGGATGTGGGACATCCAATTTCATTGTGTCTCACATACAGCGAGAAATCTGCATTGGCCACATGAAAGCCAATAGTGACAAGATATTCAAAAATCTTGTCAAACCATGGTCTTGGTGCTTGTTTTAAGCCATATAAGGCTTTCTTCAACTTGCAAACATGCTCGGGGTGACTCACATCCTCATAACTAGATGGCTGCAACATATACACCTCTTCCTGCAAATCCCCATGCAGAATGCATATTTTACATCCATCTGATGTAAAGACCATCCATCTGATGTAAAGAATGCAAGAATGTATTCTTTACATCCATCTGATGTAAAGACCATTGCTTTGACCCAGCCACTGCTATCATAACTCTCACTGTTGCCATCTTGGCAACAACTGGGCTGAAAGTTTCCTCATAATCAATGCCATATGTCTGCGCATATCCTTTGGCTACCAATCTAGCCTTATACTTGCTTATGCTTTCATCACTCTTGTGTTTTACTTTGTACACCCACTTGCATCCAATGGCTTTCTTGCCTTCAGGCAATTGCACTAAATCCTAAGTCTCATTTCCATATAGTGCATCCATCTCCTCATCCATAGCTTTCTCCCAACACACATGTCCAATAGCCTCATCAATGCATGTGGACTATACAACCTGTACAACTTTTGCCATGTACGCATAGTGATGTGCCACATAACCATCACAGGTAAACTTCTGCACAGGATTCTTCACTCTCCCAGATCTTCCGAGCTTTGCATTCATGGCTTGCATAGCCTTCTTTACACCAGGTGTTCTCATAGCTGGTATCCCAAGATCCTCATCAAGGATTATCTCTGAGCCACTAGACTCTCCATCAACATGAGAATGCCCTGCAAAAATGTCAAGCATACTAAGGGGCTCAACCACTTTCTCTTTGCCTTTATGTGATGTACTAATCACATCTGCAGGACTGGTATTATGACGCAGCCTACCACTCCATGGTTTATCAACTGAACCACTAGTTGAGGACTCTCCTGGTCCACTCAAAGACTGTGATTACTAACTTGCATTCTGTGCAACCACATTTCCACTCACATCAGCCCCAACAGCTTCTTTTTCAGTAGCATACCAGCTGATCATCTCATCAAAAACAACATCCCTGCTTACCCTCAACTCACGTGTAGTAGGGTTATAACACATGTATCCCTTTCGCTCAAGGGAATATCCAATAAACACACATTTTTCAGCTTTTGGATCCAGCTTAGTTCTCACCTCATCTGGCATATGCACATATGCAATGCATCCAAAGACTTTCAGATGAGACAAATCAAGTTTTCTGCCAGTAAACCTCTCCTTTGGAGTTACATCATGTATGGTTGCAGTTCAATTCATGTTCATGATGTAAACTGCTGTAGAAACAGCCTCAACCCAATAGCTATGGGGCATATTCTTCTCTCCCATCAATGCTTGTGCAATCTCAACAATGTGCCTGTTTTTCTGCTCCAACTCCATTTCGTTGCGGAGTGTATCTGCATATGTAAACTATCTTCGAATACCATTTTCTTCAAAAATTCAGAGAACTCATTGGAGAAGTACTCTCCCCCTCCATCTGACCTTAGGCACTTTACATATTTCCCTGTTTGCTTTTCAACCATATCTCTGAAATTCTGAAAATGAGTGAACACCTCACCCTTCTCCTTCATGAAGTATACCCACACTTTCCTTGTGTGGTCATCAATAAATGTCACATAATACCTGCAGCCTTTCATAAACATGGTCTTCATAGGACCCCATACATCTGAATGCACAACATCTAGTGCATTTCTGCTCACATTTCTGTCACGCGGAAATACATGTTTTGTTTGCTTTCCAAATTAGCATGCTTCACATATTTTTTGCATACCTTCAACTTTAAACTTTGGCAGCCTTGTCACAATTCCTTTAGTCTGCATAGACTTCATTCTCTGCACATTCACATGTCCAATTCTTTTATGCCAAATGTATGTGTCTGCAATAATTCTTGAACCATTTGCAAACATCATAGCACTCACTTCAGGCATGTTTACATTCAATGTAAACATTCTGCCTACTCTGTTACCTTTTGCAACCAACCTGCACTTGTCTTTAAAGTCTTCAGCATAACAACCATCACGGTTAAACCGAACCTGCAAACCCTGCTAAATCATCTGGCCAACTGAAACCAGATTCTTTGTTATGTTCGGAACATGAAGTACATCTGCAAGGTACTTCACTTTGCTATCCTGCATAGACAATGGCACATCTCCAACATGGGCAATTGGATGAGTAGTATCATCCCCTGTTTCCATAAAACCTGGTCTTTCAAGGTTTTTCATCTCCTTGAACCACTCCCCATGACTTGTCATATGTTTCGAAGCACCTGAAGCAACGTACCATACATCATCTTTATGTGCTGCTTCAACATTTTCAGACATGGAATTAATGACTTGCTGCATAACAAAAACCTTTCATTATCCTTATTGTTTTTGCTCGAGGATGCATAGTTGTTTTGCTGCAATTTCCCATTTTGCATGTCAGCCTACTTCTTATGACAATCTTCCTACACATGTCCAAGCTTACCACAATAAAAGCATCCACGTGTATCATTATACTGCCTTTGCCAATTTCCACGACCTCTTTGTTGACTTCCCCTGCCTCTGAATTGGTCTCTTCCACTTGCGTGTTGTTGTTGTTATGAATTATGGGACTGTTGTTGTTGCTGCCTGCTGTTCGGCCACCTCCTTGGCCGCATCCACCGCCTCCTCTACCTCATCCTCTTCCTGAACTTGTGTAGAAGGCCTGTTGCTCTGAACTGTTTTTGTTTTGTGAAGGCTGTTGGTCTTCACCCAAGCTCTTCTCTTCTATAATCAACATAGACACCAAATCTATGAAATTGGGAATGTTTTCTCGAGTCTAAGAATAGACATCTTGAATGCCTTGTATTGTGGGCCGAGACCACGTAGAGACAGACTTCCACCTTATCATCATCATCTACTGAAACACCAATAGATGCAAGGGATTCAACAATACCCTTGATCTTCAATGCATAGTCATTCACAGACATACTCTTTTTCTCCACAGTATGAAGTTCATTCTTCAACTGTATCTTTCGTGCCTTGGTATTCATTTCATAGAGTTTTACCAAGGTGTCCCACGCCTCCTTGGGGGACTTGGCATCCTGTATGTGCCCAATCATGGTGTCCTGTATACTGATGGAGAGCCAATACATAACTTTTCTGGCTCCTCGGTTAGAATCCTTGAACTCTTTCACATCTGCAGCAATCGGATTGATCTCCGGTATCTCCCGTGCCTCTTCATGCTCACCTTCTATGTAGTCCTACTAACCCTTTCCCATCAAGAAATTTGTCAACCTGAACCTCCAAGCATGGAAGTTGTTCGTATCAAGCTTCTCAGCAACAATATGGTTTATGCCATCATTTGACATCTTGCCAGACACACAAATTTACCAGAAGCAGCACTTTAGTTTGTCTTGCACAAACTGCTGTATTTTCTGCAAACGGTACTATACTACACTCAAATGTCACAACCAGTGACCTCAATGTGCATACATACACCCAATGGAAACTGTTTGACCTCCTTGCAGTACACACAATGTCTGCACAACCAATCTATCTTCCTGTAGTTCTTAAAATAGAGTTCTGCATAAAATTGATAACTTACCCGCAGTGCTCGAAATCACCTACTTTCTGAAAAACGGAGGTCCTAACGCACCCGAAACGTGTTTTCGGCCTTAAAAATTTTGTCCGATGGGATAGAATAGTTGCCCTATAGGTTTACTCCTGCGAAGAAAGTTCCTCAATTAGAGATCGTTTGCCGGTGCCTCCCGTAGAGCTCCTAAAACAAGGGTGTAGTTGCCCACACAAATAGGGAAGAGTAGATGAAGCTCTTACCCCTCATACCACTTCCTGTGCTTCTCTTGCTTGTAGCTCAGCCCTTAGCATGAACCAAGCTCTGATACCATGAAAAGATGTAGGGGAGAAGAGAGCTTGAGCTCTTGCAAGCACACACACACTCACAAAACCCTAAAAGAGAACACACAAGGTGAGAGGCTGAAAATCTTCTTCTTCACACAACACTCAACACACCATATACAAAGATAAGAGGTACTCAACCTAATACATACTAGGGTTCTCTATAGTGTGAACCCAACTAAATGAGCTGGCGCTATAACTATGCCAGTCTCTAGAATGGCTGTCACACAGCTTGTCATCCCACTGGCCGCATATCACCCATGATCTCACCAACCATGCCAGTGGTGTAAGTGTGGGGCCTATCCCCCAGGCGGGTCATCAGTGTCCACTGCCTCACTAGATGAGCTCGATATCTCAACACTCCCCCTCAAGCTCAACTCCATCTCATGTACACCAAGAGAAGCCCTGAATCTGCGGAGCTTCTCTGTACCGAATGCTTTGGTGAAGATGTCAGCGACATGATCCTATGTACTGACATAAACAAGGTCAATGTCTCTTGACAAGACCTTCTCTCTGATAAAATGGTAGTTGACTTCTATATGCTTCGTGCGAGCATGAAAACTGGGTTCCTGGCCAATTGTATACTGCTAATGTTGTCACAGAAAATGACAACTTGTCTATCCACTGATAGACCCAAATCTGCAAGTAGCTTTCTCAACCAAGCTACCTCACATGCTGCCATAGCAGCACCTCTGCACTCAGCCTTTGTACTGGGGATAAAGCAACCGTAGACTGCTTCTTGCTGCTCCAAGTCACAACAGCACTCCCCAAAGAAAACATGAAGCCACTAGTAGATCTTCTATCTGAGATACCAACCCAATCAGCATCTGTGTACCCATGTACACATATCTCTGTCCCAGTTTCATAAAATAGTCCACAATGCGAAGTAGACCTCACATACCTCAGTATGCGTCTCAATGCAACCAAATGCGACTTCCGAGGAACCTTCATAAACTGACTCACCAACCCAACAACATAGCTCAAATCTGGCCTAGTGAATCGTTATGTAGATCAAGCTTCCTACTATGCACCTATACATAGTAGGATCCTCCAAAATCTCTCCTGAATCTGCACACCCAACTTGCCATTTTGATCCAATGGCACTGAGATAGGCTTACAGCTTGTCATACTATATTTGGACAACATGTCTATCTCTACAGTAATCCAATACCATGTGGTGACCTAATTACCTCAATGCCCAAGAAATATCTGAGCTCCCCCAGATCCTTCATCTCAAACTTCTGTCTGCAGTAATCCAATACTATGTGGTGACCTAATTACCTCAATGCCCAAGAAATATCTGAGCTTCCCCAGATCCTTCATCTCAAACTTCTGTCTAAGCAAGATCATCAAAGATCTCTGCATCATGGTCCCCCGTAATGATCAGGTCATCTACATAGATGACAACAACAAGCACAACCCCTCTATCATTGTGTGTCTCACATATAGCGAGAGCTACATGAAAGCCAATAGTGACAAGATATTCAAAAATTTTGTCAGACCATGCTCTTGGTGCTTGTTTTAAGCCATACAAAGCTTTCTTCAATCTGCAACAAACATGCTCGGGGTGACTCACATCCTCATAACCAGGTGGCTGCAACATATACACCTCTTCTTGCAAATCCCCATGCAAGAATGCATTCTTTACATCCTTCTGATGTAAAGACCATTGCTTTGACGCAGCCACTGCTATTACAACTCTCACTGTTGCCATCTTGGCAACAATTGAAAGTTTCCTCATAATCAATGCCATATGTTTGCGCATATCCTTTGGCTACAAATCTAGCCTTGTACCTGCTTATGCCTCCATCACTCTGTTATGTTTTACTTTGTACACCCACTTGCATCCAATGGCTTTCTTGCCTTCAGGCAATTGCACTAAATCCCAAGTCTCATTTCCTTATAGTGCATCCATCTCCTCATCCATAGCTTAATTTTTCCAGATCCAATGATTAGAGAGATTGACCTATCTTTGGATATATGGATTCCATTGATGGATAGAGACCATGATCATGTTGGTTGATCTAGCTGATCTTCAACGGAGAGTCCATATGGATTTTATGAGATTATACTCCTGGGTACTCTAGGCTAGGAGCTATTAAAAAGGCCCCTGAGTGAAGTACTAGGTGAGCCTAGAGGGACTGACCAGGTGGTGAGCATTCTGGTTGCCGATGATGCCATAGCTACGCCGAGGACGGGATGGCTGAAAATTGGATTTTATGGTTGGAAAGTGGAAAAGTTGAAAATTGGATATGGAAATGGAATAGTGAGGATTATGATGGAAACACTGTGGTTTTATTGCAGTGCTATCTTGGAAATAGTTGAGTCTAAGAAAAGGCAATTTCATATTGGGTGTGTAAGTGGTGTGTCTATTTAGTTTTTGCATGAGAGTCGGCTAGGGGGCCTAGGAACTCTTTTCCTTGGTACCTGGGACAAAACATAACCAAATTTTTATAATGGATCCTATCAATACAGTGGTTGGGCGGTTGGCTAACCCATGGGATTGGATGGGGTTAGGCTGGATCGATGGATTCCTATAATAAAATTCAATTCTGTTTAAGTTACGATAGTTGAAGTAAGTAATAGGATAATTCTTGTTGTATGGAAAAGAATCAACGGTTGTGCCTCTTTTGATGGGAAAAAAAGCGTTGGTCTATATGAACCAAGTGCAAGTTCCTCCCTTGATTTGGCCATGTGACCCGCGGATTCGGTCAGAATACAAAGGATAGTTAAGGCTCTTGATTACGTTAGAATATTTTCTTGGAGGAATCTCCCATGCTTTCTGGGCGAGGGAAGTTTTTTTCGGGTTCAGTTTTGGAAGAGCTGCCAGATTAGTCTCTTGTTCGAACATTCGTGGGCGAGGCCTCGAGTGGGAAGCTCTGCCCTACGCGTAAGATTGCTACTTCCCAGCACTCCAGAGTTTGATGCGCGCAGAGGATGCACGCAGAGGGGGCAGGGATCTCACACACCTAAAAATGGTAGTGGTGGCAAGTAAGAACATGCTACAAATACATGGTCGGCCCAAAAAAGCATTAATACTTTAAGATTACCTATACACAAGATGACGTATCGACATTTGGATTTGTGGTTGCTTCTTCGGAGTAGAGTAGAGCTCTTCATCTCACTACTTACAAGTTCTAAAAATGCCTCATTGAAATGCAACTGTCGACAAGACCTAAAGTACTTGACTGCATCACCTGGAACTTATACTTCTCTTGCATCAACATCCACATCCACATCAAGTTGAATAACTCAATCATGTGCAAGGTCTATCATTTGGGACCAGTATGTTTCTGTAGAAATGTACTGCCTCCAAGATATATTGTCCCTTGGCATGCCCCAGTCCCCAGTTATGCCCTCTCATCCTCCTTAGTAAGATCTCCTTTTTCCTACAACATGTTAACAACAAAATTATTTATACATAAGAGAGTCCAAACAATGTCCATAAAGTCCACTTATGAATAAGAGAACCCACTTAATTCAAATGAATAAGAGAACCCACTTAATTCAAATGACCATAAAGTCCACTCAAATGAATAAGAGAACCCACTTAATTCAAATGAATAAGAGAACCCACTTCTCTGGTAAGATTTTTGCCGCTGCTTTCTGCATTCCAAGCTTGTCCTTTGCCTTTGCCTTTTCCCAATTCACTGCTTTCTGCATTCCAAGCTTGTCCTTTGCTTTTGTCTTTTCCCAATTCACTGAGTATAGAAATTGGAAATACCCTTCACCGTTGTTTGGGTTTGCTATGGATGTTATCTTGTATCCTTTAGTCCTCACCTTGTCCTCTGTGTTTTTCATTGCCTTGGTTCTTATTTCCTTGCACTCTTCCAAGGACAGAGTCGTAAAGTCTAATTTTGACATTTCTTCTTCGTATTTTTGTTGAACTCCTCTTGAAACAAAGCACCCAACGCAGTGAGATAATGCAAACAAGATAGTAAATGACTTTAAGAAAAATTGTGTAAGAGGACAAAATGAATAGAATGAACATGTTACTTACTCTAAGTACAAATTGAGAGAGTATTGACATTGGCATATTGTACCACTAGTGGCTTTGTTCTAGCCAATCTCTCTTGTGCTAAAGTTTGGTTGATCCATTCCTTTTCTTCCTCACTAAAATAGTGCATAAGAGTATCCATTCTAGATTGACCAAACTTACAAATGAGAAAGATGTCATTGGCAAGAGTATGTGGCACGAGTACGAACCAACCTATAGGAACATCAACATATTTATTGACTATGCTTTTGCATGTACATGAAACAAAGGGAAAAACTTTGTGGTTTTGTACCTATTTACTTATGCAAGAGCCAGAAGGACCTCTCCTTTTTGATGAGCATAAAAGGAGAGAAACTTGCATCGTACTCGTACATGGTTTTTTTTGTTTTCCCTCCACACTATAAAAAGGAAAAACAAATTGTGAGCACAATTCTCCACTTATTTATGATACTATGATAAGTAAAAGAAACTAAAAGCTTACATGTGCTAATTTGGTTGCCCCATGTCTTCAGCTTATGGTTTCCATCCCATACAAGGAACTTCTTTCCACTTAAATGTGTCCACTCATGCTTTCTTATAAGATCAGCCTCAAACTCTTGATTTACTCTCTGCCAAACTGGCTCAACTGACAACATCATCATTTGTTATTAGCATTTTTGGTTCCCCTCGCTTATTCAATGACACAAGAAAGTCGCCTCTTGTTGAATCATAACCCTGGGAGTCAAACTTGGAAGCCAAAAGTGCAATATTGGTTCCAACTATTTTGATTGAAGGATTAAGTATAAGACGACATAAGGTGGCTCAGTTTCATCTCAAACAGTTACAAACTCCATAAGGTGGCCCAGTTTCAGCTCGAACAGTTACAGACTCCATAACATCCTGCAATATGTCCATTTGAACGTGCCTCCCAAATCTTGCCACCCTTGCATCCTTTTTTGCTTTTTATGGTGGACTAGAGGCATTATCCTGATGTTCAATGAGTTGGTGACTACCTGATGCTTCACCCAATGATGCCAAACTTTGCAGAGGTAACTCATGAAGAACACTTTGTTGTACTCCTTGAGACCTTTGTGTATGTTCTTCTTGCACTTCAGGGATAGGGTGAAGTAGGGTAGAGGTGTGAGATGAGGAGACCTCTAATTGCTCCATCACTTCCATCCCATCAGGTGGATTTGCAGCTTTACTGACCTTTGAGTTGCATTGGGGCCTAAGGGGGTATCGACCACCTTGGCTAGATGTAGACATTTGCAAAAAAATAAACATAGGTTTTCGCAATAAGAAACAATACTAAATATTCCTTTAAAACCCCTCTCTTTCTGCACTCAAAAATTGGTTTTGATTTGTAAGGCTATCTTTTATCTATGGCCAAGCCAAAAAAGAAGAGCCCTGCATAGAATAGGTTGGAATAAAGGTGTGTAGACCACCACACCTTGTCGGCCTTTTTTGGAGGCCTTCCACTCATAATTTCAAAAACCTGTGTGGTCCAAATCCATTTTAATAGAGCTACTCGTGCTCTCGAAATCCAATAAAAAATCTTTGCAAACGGAAGTTATGGCAGTTTTACCAAAGTTAAGCAAAAATGGACATATTTGCTCTGTTTTTTGGGGCAATTTTTTTTGTGCTTGAGAAGACAGGCCAAGTATTCGTGTTAAGAGAGAGAGAGAGAGAGAGAGAGAGAGAGAGAGAGAGAGAGAGAGAGAGAGAGAGAGAGAGAGAGAGAGATATGAAGCATTCCTACTTTCAATGAACTCACTATGTTAGTAAGTGCTAATACACTCACAACCTGATTCATGGTAGAAATTTCCTTTGTACTTTTGGAATGTCTAGTTGCTGGGGTGTGAATTTGAATGTTTTTTTATGGAGATATAAATAAAATTTAAATTAAATGGATCTATTGTTGATTCCTTAGTACATAGACTTAAAAACGTGGAGAGAGAGAGAGAGAGAGAGAGAGAGAGAGAGAGAGAGAGAGAGAGAGAGACAATGTAGCAAAAAGCTTAATGAAATGCTTATGCTAAAACAAGATTTACAAGATACCTTACTCCTCTCACACAATATGAGAGACCCTTTATAGTATCTACTAAGCTAGGGTTGATCCCTTTATAGCCTCTCTAGGCTAGGGTTTTTGGTACACACAAACCTTATCTCAACAAGAGATGGTTTGCTACACACACACACACACGCACACCTTATCTCAAATATGAGTATATAATTTCAACACCCCCCCTAAATGTGAAGCATGGGACATAGGAAGACATTGGACATACTCATACACCAAAAAAGGGGAAAAGCCTTTATAACATAGGCTTGTATAAGAATTGGCTTGTGAGTTACAATGTGTGCTTATTACAACACTCCTGTATCATAGGAGTCCTTCATTAGGGTTAGAGGTATTGGATACAAAGTTTTCCGCCTCTTGTTTAGAAGCATGTTGTGGACACCTTGAAATAGTGTGCCCTTGCTCTTCACGCTTACTACATTTGAGCTTATGGAGATACCTTTTGAAACATTGATCGGCCATATGCCCCTTTTTGTTAATAAGAACATTTAAGGTTATGCTTCATGAGAAGAGCCTCATTTGATGTAGGAGGAGAAGAGATTCATTTGATGTAGAAGGAGAAGTCGATGTAGATCCTCCATTCTTCACATGTACTTGTTGATCTTCTTCAAGGAGAGCAGCCTCGATGCCTTCGAAGGTAGGGTTGGGAAGGTGCTTTAGGGTGGTGATGAGATTGGAGAACTCATCGGGCATTGCCTTGAGAAGAACCGCCGGTGTCCTCCTCTTCGATTCTTGCATCAATGCTTGCAAGTTATTCCATTATGCTCTTCATGTTTCTTATGAAGCCTCCAAGGGAATATCCACTCTTCATTTCAAGGCCAAAAAATTTCACCTTGAGAGAGATACGAGAGTGCTTGCCCTTTGCTCCATACAACTTTGCCATCTCATCCCACATTGCCTTAGTGGTCTTTATGTTGGCCACATGATGGACTAAGATTTTTATCCATATTTAGAGTTATAATGGACATAGCTCGTTCATCATCTTCCACAACTTCATAATCATCAAAATCCACCACCTTCGTGTCTTTCACCAAAGGCCAAAAACCCTTGCCCATGAGAGCATACCGTACTTGGACTTGCCAAGTGTGAAACTCTTCTCCATCAAACTTGTTAATGACATATGTATCTTTTGACATGATGATGATGGGGGTGTAGGACAGATGTTACTACTTGCATTATAGAATGACAAGAGCAATGTCTAGCTCCTTCACAAACTGGGTGACCCAACACAAGAGAGGAAAAAAATAAGCTTAATAATTTGCAAGGGAAAATGCTTATGGCAAAACACCATAAAGATTTGCATATGAATATGGCCTTCAATTAAGTGGTGTTACAATTTAAAAGTTCAAACTAGAGATTATAACCTCAGATTTGAGATGTTTTGAAGGCCAAATGATGGTTGACTTGTCCACCTTTTTGATGAAGACACAAAAGCCCTTGCTTGAGTATGGTGCCAGCTACCTTGAGATGTCAAGAACCTTGTTGGGCCTTGCAAGAGAGGCCAAGACCAACCACCACGAGATGAAACAAGCAATAAAGCTTAGAAAGAACACTCAATTAGCAAAAAAAACAAGGTAATTAATTAGTAATATTTAATCACTAATTTAGATTATATAAGGTTGTGGCTATGGCTATGAAAACACAGCTATGTTGAGAGGCTTGGTTCTCCTAACTGAGGAGGCCATTGGCTAAGCCCTCTTAAAGCAAGCAAGCACACATACGGGCACACCTACAATAGGGAGGAATAAGACGATGGAGGGCACAAGACGATGAATATGATGTACGACCAAAAAATAGACAGTTTTAGGGGAAACAACAATGCCTCGTTTGTGACCTAATCGAGTAAATTAACCTAACGAGCTGGAGCGCCCAGAGGTGGGGAAGGTGCTCACGAAGTTTCGTGGGCAATGAGGCCCTGAGCTGGGAGTATTGAATCCTCCATCAGCTCTAGGTATGGCTGGCATCTTGGAGCTTTGTGGAGAAAAAGTAAAAAAAGACTATAAATGGGATGACCTACCAACTTGGCTCTAATACCAACTTGAAAATGTGGAGAGAGAGAGAGAGAGAGAGAGAGAGAGAGAGAGAGAGAGAGAGAGACAATGTAGCAAAAAGCTTAATGAAATTCTTATGCTAAAACAAGGTTTATAAGATACCTTACTCCTCTCACACAATATGAGAGAGAGTTGATCCCTTTATAGCCTCTAGGCTGGGGTTTGGTACACACAAACCTTATCTCAACAAGAGATGGTTTGCTACACACACACACACACACACACCTTATCTCAAATATGAGCATATAATTTCACACACACACCTTATCTCAAATATGAGCATATAATTTCAACACATAGTAGCACCTAGATGCAAAACAAACATTGCTAGCCTTAAGATGATTTATTGAGTAAGGTTGACAAAGGAGATGTAAATGCATAGGTGTTAGAGTTTAGCTCAAATATTTTTATGTTTTCAAATCTTTAAGTTGAAGGCATTTGCGGTGAGTACAATAATTTTGTAAATATTAGTGGTAGCCTTAAGAGTTATTAAGGTTGACCAAGGGGATGTAAATACATAAGTGTTAGACTTTAGTTCAAATATTTACAAAATTTTTGTAAGTATTAGTGATAACCTTAAGATTTATTGAGTAAGGTATACAAAAGGGATGCAAATGCATAGGTGTTAGACTTTAGTTCAAATATTTTTATGTTTGGACTTTAGTCATAGGTGTTAGACTTAAGTGGTAGCCTGAAGATTTGACAAAGGGGATGTAAATGCATAGGTGTTAGACTTTAGTTCAAATATTTTTTATTTTTAGAATTTAATGGTAGATGCGTAGGTGTTAAACTTTGTGGTAGCCTGAAGATTTGACAAAGGGGATGCAAATTCATAGGTGTTCGACTTTAGTTCAAATATTTTTACGTTTAGACTTTAGTAGTAGATGCATAGGTGTTAGACTTTAGTGGTAGCCTTAAGATTTGACAAAGGGGATGTAAATGCATAGGTGTTAGACTTTAGTGGTAGCCTTAAGATTTATTGAGTAAATGCATAGGTGTTAGACTTCAATGGTGGCCTTAAGATTTATTGAGCAAATGCATAGGTGTGACTTCAATGGTGGCCTTAAGATTTATTGAGTAAATCAATAAGTGTTATATTTTAGTTCAAATATTTTTATGTTTTCAAATCTTTAAGTTGAAGGCGTTTGTGAGTACAATAACTTTATAAATATTACTGGTAGATGCTTCATGTAGAGAACATATTTTAAAGCTCTCTCTCTCTCTCTCTCTCTCTCTCTCTCTCTCTCTCTCTCTCTCTCTCTCTCTCTCTCTCTCTCTCTCTCTCTCTCGTTTGTTTATATATCATTTACTATTCTTCTTTTTAAGAGGGTGACTTAGAAAAAATTATTTATTTTACTTCATGCACACTTCTTTTTAGAAAAGTTATTTGTTTTACTTCATGCACACTTATAGTGTATCCGATTTATATGGTGGAACCCATGTGTAATGGGAGGTTAAATCGGAGAGATCTTGCACTCTTTAATGTGATATTCAACCTACATAATAGTACAAAAGAAATAAGTTAGTTTTTTAAGTGTAAAGTTATGTAGCTTTATGTACTTGTGTAATTTCCTCTTAGTTAAAGAATTATAGAATTTCTTAAGATTAACAGCTTCTTATTGTCACACTAAGGCCTCTATCTTTATTTAATGCTTGTTTGGGGGATTGTTTGGGAGTTAGATCACTTAGATGAATTGCAAGATTACATCATTGTGAGTGGAAAATAGAAGCAGAAGGAGATAAGAATACAATGGCGACTCATAGTCTCAAAGAATAAGAAAGAACCCACTGCTTTCAAGGAGAGGAAGACATCATAACAAGTACAACTTGAAGAGTAAAACAAACTTTAAAAAATTAACATCAAGTGATTGTAACATAGACAAGCTTGAGATTCCTTTTGTTCTCCAACAACTTATCAGGTGAGGTGACTCTAAATATAACTATAAGACTTTTATGGGTCACAACCCATCCACATGTTGCAATGACTTGAGCTCATTATAGAAAAAACTAGACTACTTCTCCTTGTCCATGTTCTTACTTGCAAGTGGCAAGAAAGGCAAGTGGCTTAATACCATGCCAACTGCTTTGTTCTTTAAAACTAATGAACTAAGGACATACAAAATGTTAGCACCTTAATAGCTATTCCTTGAAGACAAGTGTTCCTATTCCTTGAAGACAACTGTTCCAATAGTGACTTATGAACAAAATGTTGACTACCTCCTTTCATGCTTGCAAGAAAATAGGGACAATTCACATTTGAGCATTTTCCTAATTGTGCCCATTTTGACACAATTGGGAAACACCATGGCACAATTAACTGACACCTTTTTGGTGCAGTTACTTGTGCTTTGGAAAAGGTTGTTTTATGACATGTGTGGAACATGAGAGAAGCCTAAATGAGGAAATTGAGCAAGTCGTTTCTCAATCTCCTTGAAACCGAAGTGCATATAATACCAAAATGTAAATTTTAGCTAGAATTATGTAAAATAAGCCTCCTTCTTTAACATATGCGCTTGTTCACGTTAGTTTCCTAAATATGATATTTGATTTTATTTTGTTTAACTATCAAATTTTTAAACAAACTAGACCAAGTGTCATTTGCATGGGACACCAACCCTGTGTAATCATCTATATATACATAGAGCCTTGTGTGATAGGGGTGATAGGGCTCTAAATTACACCAAGTGTGTAATCATCTATTATATACATGGATCATAGTGTTATAGGGCTCTAAATTACAACTTTGGGAATCTCAAAGCAAACATGGTTGATTCTGGCATGGTTTGAAAATCGTATACGCAAAAACTTCTTTATGTCATGCTCATGTTAGCAAACAAGTAGAGAGAATTCTAGAGAAGTTTTTATCTATACAAGATAAAGGAAGAGTGCCTACCCCTTCACGTGGAGAAAGGAGAGGGAGAATTTTTGACAAGGAGAAAGGAGAAGAGAAGACAAGTGTTTGGGGATTTCTTTCACACAAGCCTAGATGCATGGGGGCTCACAATTAGTTGTCACCATCAAACCATTTACTCATTGAATGAGTTTCTTATATATATATATATATATATATATACATAATACATTAGAAAGCAAATTGCCCACCCCTCCCCCACCCTCCTCACACACACACACACACATATCTTCTAATATTATATTATGTGCATGTGTAAGAGAGAGAATATACATACACACACACATATATATATATTATGTGCATGTGTAAGAGAGAGAATATACATATACACACACATATATATTATGTATGTATGTGTATCTATAAGTATGTAAGCATGTATATATAAATAGATTTATATGTATGTCGATGCACACACATGTATGTTCATGCACACACGACACACATACACAAGCACATGATACGTGCACACACGCATACAAACACACATACACACACTCGCACGCATGGACACACCCCTCCCTCCTCCTCCTCACACACACGCACATACATATCTTCTAATATTATATTATGTGCATGTGTAAGAGAGAGAATATACATACACACACACACACACGTATATATATTATGTATGTATGTGTATCTATAGGTATGTAAGCATGTATATATAAATAGATTTATATGTACGTCGATGCACACACATGTATGTTCATGCACACACACACACACACAACACACACACACTTACACACACACACACACAAGCACATGATACATGCACACATGCATATAGACACACATAAATACACTCGCACGCATGGACACACGTGCAACACATATAGATATGCACACTTGCACACATACTCAAGCTTGCACATACACACGTGTATACATGCACACAAGCACATAAATACACTCACATACACAAGTACATGTGCACAAATATGGACATGCACACACTCACACACACACGTGCACGTGCACACACATAGATGTACACATGAGTATATTCACGTACTTGCACACACGTACATGTAGACACTCGCTATGGATACACATAAATAAAAACATACACACCATGTATACACACACAACAAATACACACTAACACATACACACAATCAAGACACTTGCACGACACATGCACGCATGAAGACATTACACAATTACACATACGTGTGTATGTGCACACACATATGTATGTAAAAGAGAAGACAAAAGATATTGTATATAAGATACACTTATTTAAGAGTGAACACACCTCATTATGCATCCCCATGTATTAAAATTTAATATTAATTAAAAATATATATTTATATGTGTTTATTTATTTTATAAATGCACATGTGTATATAGGTATACGTCTCTAAATATAATAAAACATAATATTATAGATAATATATATTTACATGTGAGCATGTGTGTGTGTGTGTGTGAGAGAGAGAGAGAGAGAGAGAGAGAGAGTGTGTGTGTGCACGTGTGCATGAGAAAGATGTGTGTTTGTGTGTGTGCATGAATGTATGTAAGAGAGAGAGAGAGAGAGAGAGAGAGAGAGAGAGAGAGAGAGAGAGAGAGTTTCTATATGTGGGAGAGTGCGTGTGAGAAGAGAGATAGCGTGTGTGTGTGTGTGTGTGTGTGAGTGGAGGCACTCACACGTGTACACGTACATGCAGACACTCGCTATGGATACACATAAATAAAAACATACACACCATGTACATACACACGTACATGCAGACACTCGCTATGGATACACATAAATAAAAACATACACACCATGTACACACACACAACAAATACACACTAATACATACACACAATCAAGACACTTGCACAACACATGCACGTGTGAAGACATTACACAATCACATATACGTGTGTATGTGCACACACAATCACACAAATATGTATGTAAAAGAGAAGACAAAAGACAATGTATATAAGATACACTTATTTAAGAGTGAACACACCTCATCATGCATCCCCACGTATTAAAATTTAATATTAATTAAAAATATATGTTTATTTATTTTATAAATGCACATGTATATATAGGTATACGTCTCTAAATATGATAAAACATAATATTATAGATAATATATATTTACATGTGGGTGTGTGTGTGTGTGTGTGTGTGTGTGAGAGAGAGAGAGAGAGAGAGAGAGAGAGAGAGAGAGAGTGCACGTGTGCATGAGAAAGAAGTGTGTTTGTGTGTGTGCATGAATGTATGTAAGAGAGAGAGAGTGTGTGAGAGAGTTTCTATATGTGGGAGAGTGTGTGTGAGAAGACAGATAGCGTGTGTGTGTGAGTGGAGGGGAGAGAGAGGAGAAACAAAGAGAGAGAGAGAGAGAGAGAGAGAGACATGGAAGTCTATGTGTGAGAGTGTGGGGGGGGATAGTACATGTACATGTGTGTGTGTGTGTGTAAGAGAGAGAGAGAGAGAGAGAGAGAGAGAGAGAGTTTCGACATTTAAGAGTGTGTGCATGTTTATGTGAGAGAAAGAGGGTGTACATGTGCATGTGTGTGTGCGTGTCCGTGTGTGTGTGTGTGTGTGTGTGAGAGAGAGAGAGAGAGAGAGAGAGAGAGAGAGATTACATATAAGATGCATTTATTTGAGAGTGAGCACACCTCACCACTCATTCCTACCATTAAAATTTAATTAATTAAAATTATATATGTGTGTAAATCTATTTAAGCGTGTGTGTGTGTGTGTGTGTGTGTGTGTGAGAGAGAGAGAGAGAGAGAGAGAGAGAGAGAGAGAGTTTGTGTGAGAGAGAGAGTTTTTATGTGAGAGAGAGTGTTTGTGAAGAGAGAGAGAGAGAGAGAGAGAGAGAGTTTGTGTGAGAGAGAGAGTTTTTATGTGAGAGAGAGTGTTTGTGAAGAGAGAGAGAGAGAGAGAGAGAGAGAGAGAGAATTTCTATGTAGGAGATAGTTTGTGTGGGAGGAGAGAGTGTGCATTTGCATTAGTGTATGTGCGGTGTGTGTGTGTGTGTGTGTGTGTGTGTGTGTGAGAGAGAGAGAGAGAGAGAGAGAGAGAGAGAGAGGCAAATAATTTCTACGTAGGATATAGTTTGTGTGGGAGGAGAGAGCGTGCGTTTGCATTAGTGTATATGCAGTGTGTACATGTGTGTGTGTGTGTGTGTGAGAGAGAGAGAGAGAGAGAGAGAGAGAGAGAGTATATGCATGTATGTGCGTATATTTGCATCTATGTGTAGAATGTGCTTGAGAGAGAGTGAGATGGGGCAGACCCAAAGAGAGAGAGAGAGAGAGAGAGAGAGAGAGAGATGTAACTAGGGAGAGGGTGAAAAGAGAGAGAAAGAGAGCGAGAGATAGAGAATAAAAAGTAGCTTTTAATAAAATATAAACATAAATATAAATTAAATAGAAAACATATATTTATATGTGTGTATACATGTGTGTGTGTGTTTACATTTATACTTACATACACACATACATACATACATATGTATGTATGTATATGTATATACATGTGTGTGTGAGAGAGAGAGAGAGCGCTTCTATGTGTGGGAGAGTGTAAGAAGAGAGAGGGAGTGTATGCATGTGTGTGTGTGTGTGTGTGTGTGTGAGAGAGAGAGAGAGAGAGAGAGAGAGCGGGTGTGTATATGTGTGTGCATGTGAGAGAGAGAGAGAGAGTTTCAACATTGAGAGTGTGTGTACATGACAGAGAGAGGGAGAGGGTCATGTGCATGTGCATGTGTGTGTGTGTGTGTGTGTGTGAAAGAGAGAGAGAGAGAGAGAGAGATGGTTGTAGAGAGGGAATAGTTCTTTTCTGGAACCTTGGTCGACCGCAACAATGCACGGGTGCAATACTAGTTAGCTACTAAAGCACAAATCATTGAGGTTGATAAAAATCCTTTAAAGTTAACTGAGCCTACAAGAAAAGCCTCTAAAGTAGTTACAAATTTCCTTCCTCAACACAATGAAAAAACCTTTAGTATGAACGGTAGCACGCATGCCTCCCAAAGTGGAGGTACAAGGTGCAAATCTATCACATGGCATCTGATTTTAGTACCCAAGCTCACTTAATAAATTAAAAAAAACCTTGCTCTACGATTACAAACCTTTATTTTTTCTTTGAGAGATTTGTTTGTTTGAGAATTCTTGAAGGAGAAGCTTTCATTATATCTATGTTCAACTAAAAAATAATAAATTTATAACATCGGAAGCCATGGAAGCACCAATACAATTATTGCACATAACTTTTCTCCTGAGAAAGATTAGAAACATAAAGTGTATGTGTTAATTATTTTGTTGCAAGAGGTTATTTTTAAAAATCACACATTATGGTGTGAGAGGAGGCATGAGGGGAGAATCACACATGCCTAGTAAAGCTAGAACACTTCAGAGTTAGGCTACTCCCTCGCCCCCATAAAGCGTATGTGTTGTGTAGTAAAGTTTAGAATGCCTAAACAACATCCCCATTGAGGAAAATCAATTCCATCGTGTTTTTTTTTTGGGACTAGTGGGCAACCCGTGCTTTGCACGTATTTTGAGACTCCAAATTCAAATTCTACCCAAACCTCCTCCTTTTCTTCTCGAACCTCGAAATTCTTGCCACGTGGCAGCTTTGTGAAACTCCTCCTTAAGATAATATAGAGAAGTAGATATATATAATATTAACACTTAAAGATCATTACAAACCAGTTCAAAAAGGCCATGGGCCAAACCCTAGACTGGGAGATTACATAGCAGATTCCAACTATCCTCTTCCAGACAAAGGAGGACTCCAGGATCAATTCCACCAAGAGACGAACCCTCCTCTCTCTCAAAAAAATAAAAATAAAAATCGGGTACACATCCTTTTCCCACAATTCTCGGTACACTGTGCACACGGTAAACAACCCTAGGCTATACTTTTTCAAATGTTTCACACTGAGACAGAGTCCGGACAATCCTTAATGCAGTCTACACACGTGACGCTGCGAACCTTGATGGAGTGAATTACTAAAGGCCCGATTTCCACGCCCCGCCTCTGGTTGCCAGTTTTGCACGGCGCGGAAGCTGCCCCTTAGGATCATTCTGAATCTCGGATCTGTTGTTTGCATAAGATGACCGGCGTTCACCGGCTTTCGGCGGCCCGGGCCCGCAAATATCGCTGCTGGTACTCAGTGTGCAGTCCTTGTAGCAAATGCGATTGCAGGTGTAACCGGGAACAGCACTCTTTGGCAGATGGGGGGACTTTAAAAGTTTGACGGTGACGGCCTACAGAGGACGCCGTGAGTAGGAAGTGTTCTGCGGGGGCCTTGGCCCTTGAGCAACTTTTGGCCGCATAGAAGATTGGCGTCCGGACGAATAATTGGTCTGTGGGCCCGCCTGGCGGGCTTTGTGTGGAGGCGTAGTTGGGGGTCACGACGCACACACGATCAAGATTTGGTCTTTTTCCCGACTCTCTTTTTTTTTTTTTTTCTTTTGCGGCCTTTCCACACTGGCGTTTTTTTTCTCCTTTGGGGTCGGTGGGATTCCGGATTCTTTTTTGTAGAGCGAAGCCGTTGCGTCACTTGCGTGTGCGTGCCAGCAGCCAGAGAGCAAGTTAGCAGTGGGAAAACGTACGGACGCTCGACGTGGCAGATTCTAACCTCAGGCGCGCATAAGTCTTCTTGCTTTTCCACGTGGTTTCCAGGCATCATGCCACGGCATCATGCGTGGCATGATGACTCATCAGCGAAAAAGGTCCGTGTCATCGTCACTGCCTCCAGCGTGGCAGAAACATGCTCCGTGTCATGCATCGCTGTCTAATTTGTGAGTCAGCAGCTCAGACTACTGTCATCGCCACGTGGCATTCTATCAGGTTAAAATGCTGTAATAAAGGGCTTACAAAATAGGCAAAAAATAAAAAATGTTTGGGGTATATCAGCCAAATGAAATAAAAAACAAAGGATTCTTGGAGTATATTTAAATAACGCCATCATGATGATCATGCCGCTGACGTGGCAATGCTTCCGGAGAATCCGAGGGGGCGTTTGGGTCTGCACAAAGGTTACAGTCAGAATATTTGGTTCATCAATTGAAATTTAATTCTTATTAACGGCACGATCAATTTTCAATCCATTTTTCTCACTAAAAATCATCGTTATTATTTAATTATTTATAGTTATCATCAATAAATTATTAATAAATAGTAATAGTTTGTATTTTTACGACATTCTGCTTTAGCTAAGGTTTTCGTAAAAGTAGACGAAAATTAAGGTTTTTTATGCAATTTTTCTTTCATCTGACGCTGACAAAGAAATTCGGCGTTTTTTTTTTCCTGCCCGGTCACTTCACCTCGCCTTCCAAGTTCCCCATGTGCACTCAAGCGACACGCACAAAGCAAAACAGTTGAGCACCATCTCCCTGCGTTTCATTTGCTGTCTTGCACCAAGCTCACCCTGCGGTTACCCATTTTGCCCGCCTGCTCACAATTTCAGCAGAAGAAGAAGAAGAAGAGATCAGCTTCCTGAAAAGCAAAAAAAGCATCAACGTCTTTTAGTTATTTCTAGCTTTTACTAGCCCCCGTCCTTTCGTCTGCAGGTACATTCTCCCAGCCTTCCAACAAATTTGGCTCGTCCATCTTGTTCTCATCTTCTTCTTTTCACCCCACCAGTACATTTCTTGCCTGTACAGCCGTAACCTGGCGCTACGTTTGGGTTAAACCAGCGAGATTAGGTATTAATCACTTCAAGAAAGCACAGCCTTTGAAGGGCTACAGGGCCTCAACTGGCTCTAATTTTCCCTTGGTAGCTTTACTTAAGGCTCCAATTTTTCCTCGGTAGCTTAATTATGCGCTCCAACCTATGCTTGGTAGCTTGATTAAGGCAGTATCAAACGCATCATTAGAAAAAGGGGGCTAGATCAAAGGACACCGACAGAGGAGCCCATCAAAGCATGCTTTTCTGATGAAATACACCGTAAAAGCCTCCTGAAACCAGAATGGCAAAGGGATCGTCCACCAAAGAATGCATTTGTGAAGAAATCTGTCTCTAGAACGCAGCGAAAAAAGCCAGCTGTGCAGCAACAGGATCGACCCACCAAAGCATGGTTTTGTGAAGTATCCCATAACCCATCACAGAGGGTGCGGAGCAGAGTATTTCTTTTGCAAAAATGAGGCCCAGAAAGAAGAACCCAAATGGCGCATTGGGGGCCACCGTGGGAGAAGCCCTGGCTCCGTTGATGGAAGGGCCGGTCCCAGAGAGCCAAGAAGATGATGGCAAGAATGAGGGCTCATGGTTGAGCATGAAATCCTGGATGAAGAGTGGCAAAAAGCGCTCCGACCCGCGCCTTCTTCTTGGTGTTCTCGGCTGTCCCCTTGCCCCAGTGGCTGTCTGCTCAGAGCCTTTCCCTCACCTCTCCATCAAAGATGTCCCCATTGTATGTCTCCTCTCCTCATCTAGCCATGTAATTTCAAAGAAAGCAAATCTTAGTTTCTTTTGAGAGTCTGTCGCAAAATTAACCTAAAATCAGCATAACAAAACACAACTGATCATGGTCTTTTCCACAGGAGGCCTCTTCTGCCCAATACATTGTCCAGCAGTACATTGCAGCAACCGGAGCTACAAAATTGCAAACCTCTGTACACAATTCATATACAACAGGAAAGGTAAAGATGATAACCTCTGAATATGAAACGGCCTCAAAGGTCTCCAAGGTTCCCATGAAAGCTGCAGAGAATGGGTGGTTTGTTCTGTGGCAAATGATGCCAGATAAGTGGTTCATGGAGCTCGCCCTGGAAGGCAGCACAGTTCAAGCAGGAAGCAATGGCAAGTTAGTGTGGCGTTACACGCCATGGCTGGGTGCACATGTTGCGAAAGGTCCTGTAAGGCCTTTGAGAAGAGCCCTTCAGGTTAGTCAAATTGTACATCTGTGGCCTTACTTTGGTAAAGTTCTTTTAACTCGTCTGTGTTCTCACAGTATAGAACAATGCCATGGTATTAGGGGTGCTTAATGGAGAGTTTTGACCTAACCATAACCTTCCTCATTTCTAGAGACCATGGATCCGAGCTTGTCTTTAGCTTCATGTATTATACCATTGGGGGATGTTTCTATAGCTTACATATGGCTGTTGTTTTAAGAAGCTTGCTCTTTTTCTCACATTATGCCTTGGTGCAAATATTTATCTCTACAGATTATGCTGATTCCTCTCTGCTTCTCTATGTGGCCAGGGCCTTGACCCAATGACAACTGCAAGCATTTTCGTGAATGCTCGTTGTGTTGGGGAGAAGAGAATTGGAGACGAGGATTGCTTTGTTTTGAAGGTTGCCGCTGACCAATCCACACTAAATGACCGAAGTGATGGCCCAGCCGAAATAATAAGGCATGTTCTGTTTGGGTATTTTAGTCAGAGGACTGGCTGGCTTGTCTATTTGGAAGACTCTCATCTCACCAGAATTCAGGCTGCTGGCTCAGAACCGGTGTATTGGGAGACCACAATTGAATCAACTCTCAAGGATTACAGAGCAGTGGATGGTGTAAGCTTAGCTCATGCAGGGCAGTCTGTTGTCACACTCTTCAGGTTTGGAGAAGAGGCTATGAGCCACACCAGAACTAGGATGGAAGAAACATGGAACATCGAAGAAGTGGCCTTCAATGTGCCAGGCCTGTCCCCGGAGTTTTTTATTCCACCAGCTGATATCAGCTTAGCAAACTCAAAAGAAGCTTCTCATTCACCTCTTGATAATGGTAGATCTTTGTCTTTCAGCAAAGAAAACTAGTAGTGTGCAGGCATCGGTGTGTTGCATGCCCATTTTGTGGCGGTAAGTTGATCTTCCTGTAGAAAGATTGTACTCTATGACTGTCAAAGAAGAGGCAGGTTAATAGGCTGTTGCCACACATGGACCTTGTGACCCCTGGGTGAACACAAATTTAGCTTTATAGCTAGCTGTACCATGGGTAAGCCAGTAACATGGTTGTTTCTCCATGGAAGCAACTAGTTGTGGGTTTTTTTCCATCAGTGAAGGGCTATTGTATAGTTTTATATGTGACATCATGCTTCAGAGGTAAAGAGGTGTCCACTCAAGAGAGTTTTAATGAAACACTGCAGAGAGAATGTAAAATGAAGTCTAACAAGTAGGAAAGGAAGCTTCTAGATGCTGCCATTTCCCTCCAGCTTACTGTAATACTCAAGATGGAGAGAATTGCTAGGCAGGAGTGCTTTTCCTGGGCCAGTTTGCTACTGTGGATATGTGTAATCTAAATGGCAGCTACCATTATCTATGTCGAGTGCTCGTGGGCGAACACAAGGTAAGACGGGCACATTGATCATGTAGAGGGCTGAGTGAGAATAATTTAAGCATCCTGCATCAAAGCTTTGGAATCAAGTTTTTCCATGTTTTGGTGGCGATGTCGTCCTCTTGCAAGTTTTTTTTTTTGGCTGCAAGAGTTTAAGACTTCCATAATATTGACTTCAGTGTAATCAACTGCTTTTGTAATCAACTGCCTTAAGTAGATGAGCCTCTTGCTTTTGAATGCTGCTTAGCTCTATGTTTAATCATTTAAATGTTGACCAATGACCAGTTGATTAAAAGGTAGTACTACTTACTGCTTAAGCCTCTATGCTAAGTGGGAAAACTGGTTTCTTATTCTCAGTCTGAATTTCACATTTTAGGCCTTGGTCTTTATTTTTAATTGATTGATGTGTTAGAATGTGAACTGTTCTGTGTACTAGTGCTTCACTCTAGTAGTATTTATTTTAAGAAAATTTAAGAATAATGCAAACCATTTTCTTCGGTCCCCCTGTACCCGGAGGTACTGCTCAATCTGTCGTAGAATACACTACCCGATCTTTGGAGGGCCATGACCCATTGGTCGAGGTGCGGAGGTTGCTTTAGCGACTTCCTCGAGAGAATCGACCGAATTTTACCCTTTGTACAAGGATTCCCTAGGAATCCAACTCGCCAACAGATCGACGAGGAGTTGTTACCCCAACTGGAACTCGTTAATGGCCACTATACCATGTGCTTGGATGTAGTGAAATATCCATTCGTATCTTCGGTTGTGGAACTGAGTCTTGGGCTTGATTTCTACGCACTCATGGTATTTGCAGTAGGGTTTATCTGTCCATTGATTATATAGTAGCCAAGACTCTTTTATGTACAAACCGTTTCGTGTGGATCGGAAAAAACCGCATATTTCCCAATTTTTCTCCTTGAAAGATTAAGGACATAAACCTTTCAAATAGCTACACCTGGTTTTAGACCAGTTGATGTGTATACGGAGGTAATAACAGAGTATCCATCATTGGTAGCATCCACACCCCACCCCATGCTAGCGTGCACTCATGCATGTGCACACACGTGTGTAGGGATTTGGGGGTGGGGTGTGGATGCTTGTGGATCGGGCATGGGTGGGGTGTGGATGCTGATACATCGGGCAGCTCCTAATCAATCCTAATCAAGAGGCTTGTGGGTCATGTCCTGTTCTTTGCTGTCATATGTATGAGATGCGGTCTGCAGGGTTGGCTATCTCATCTGTGACAAGAAGGCTGGTCTGATGAGAACAAATTTTGGTTGACCTTGATGTTAAGGTAGCTGATCTGTACCGTGTCCTCACCAGTACCAACACAGATAGCATTGCATGTGGTTTGTTTATGATGTGGTTGCCCAACATAGAAGATGAGTTGTGGAGGAGTGTAAGATAGGGAGAGCTAAGTTGTAAACTTCGTCCTCCTCGTGGCCAAATTCTCCCAACCATCTGCAATGCATTGCAAGTTTGGATTTTTCTGTAAAAGGAGAGCTTGAAAACCTTAATAAATCAACTTTATATTATAGCAAAATGTCATCACGGTGAGAGTAGGCAATAAACGGGCAATAACTTCATTGCTATGAACAAGAAAAATGTCATTATATAAAATCAAAATAGGTGATTATGTCATTACAATAAGTACCTGTTCAAGTCAAAAGTTTACCTTAGCCTTGCCGAAGCATCATGTGTCGTTGGGCTTTGCCTTATGTAACTTCCCGATGTGGGTGTGTTAGTTTGTTCGTGACACCCTTACTTTGTTGTCATAGTGAAATGCTCCTTGCCAATGAGTGAAGGGAGAGATCCCTTTGCTTAGGCGGAGGAAAATCGAGATTCGTCTTTGCAATGCTTCTCTCTCACAATAAAGGAGAGGGAATAAGAAGAAGCTAATGCAAGAGGGAAACCTACAAACAAACCTATCTAGCATGTATCCATCAAGCAAGCAAGATTCAGTAGCAAACATGCAAGCAAGCAAGCAAGATTCAGTAGCAAACACAAGCAAGAAGAGGGAAGAGAAGAACTCACAAGTATTCTATTGCAAGGAAATGATTGTGTATTACTTATTGTCAAAAATGACTTATATACAAGTGACTAGCTTTTCCACTAGGCCGACTAAACTTAAAAATGGTGTGGCCTCTATTGTTAGGCTTAAGTAAGTATTTACACGAAGTCCTTAGACTTTTCCTATTTGATATTAAGCACAAGGTAAGGTCGTTTTACATGTTCCCACGCCGTCTTACAAAAGATAAGTACATGCTTGAGCGAGTAAAATGACAGTGTCTTATAGTAGGCAGGTGAAACCATGTTAACCTATAGGGTGGTTAACATATCCCCTTCTTAATAGTGACCACGTCATTCAAGTCGGTAGTGAAGTTGTTACAAGGGTAAAAATTATGAGCCTACATTGCCATGTGACACATGTGAGCCTACATTGCCACGTGACACACGTGAGCCTACGTCGCCACATGGTAGTTTTTTTAAATTTTTTAAATCTTTGTTATTGCATTTTTTACAAGTTTTTAGTGTATGTATGTGTGTGTGTGCACGTGTGATGTGTGCATGCACATACACACATCACATAAGTGCATGTGTGTGATTTTAATTTTTAGTCTTTTTTAGTTTTATTTTGCTTTTCAAGTTTTTATAATTCTCGGATATATGTATATGTATAATCAATTGGAAGTGTTACGTTACATATGTACAACATGGTTTTAAGGTTTTGGCTTTTACTGGGACCTCAGTGAATCTTTTATCCGGACCTCATGCCTTCTCACTGGGTCTTACGAGCGTCTTGGCAGGTATCTCACTGAGCTTTCCCCTCTGGCTTTCATGCCTCTTTATCTGGGACTTATAGCCCACTTAATAGGGATCTTTAACTGGGCTTCTTCCGGTCCTCATGCCTTCTCATTGGGTCTTACAATCGACTCGATAGTATCCTCAGGGCGGCAAGACTCTTCCTCTGGCCCTCATGCCTCATTTTAGGACTTACAGGTGACGCAGTCAGGACCTCACATGGGCTTCCTCCAGACCTCATGCCTTCTCACTAGGACTTACAAGCAACTCAGCTAAGTATCCCAGCTAAGCATCTCCTCCGGCACTCTCATGCCTCATTCTTTTAATGTTCATATTGTGGTGGCGAGACCTCGCATGGGCTTCCTCCGGACCTCATGCCTTGTCACTGGGACTTACAGGCATCTCGGTAGTATCCCAACTAAGCATCTTCGTGGTCGAGACCTTGCATGGGCTTCCTCCGGACCTCATGCTTTCTCACTAGGACTTACAGGCATCTCGGTAGTATCCCAACAAGGCGTCTCCTCGACCCTCTCATGCTTCATTCTTTCAATATTATTATCAATTTTCCATTTTAGATACCATATTTCAAGACAATACTTCAACAATTGATGTAATTATATTGTCCCATTACTTACCATTCAAGTTCACCAGGTAGTCCACCTTGAGTTTCCCCATGGAGGTAAAGGATGTGTTCCATGTACTCTATGCAGTTAGTCATAGATGAGCAGGATCGTTCAAAGCCAACATGTCATATGCCATATGTGTGTGCTTCTTTTTCTCCCCATTTTTAGTGTTTGATTTGATCTAAGTTCCTACAACTAGTGCACCACACTAGCACAAGACCAAGTGTACTCCCAACAAGTAGAGCTTGGTGCAATACCAAGGTTCTTGCCGTTCACATATACAAGATTACTTGATCTTAACTTTAGTGTTCATTTTATTAAAAACCTTTTGCTTATGCATATTTCCCGTGCATGGAAAGGCATTATTCCAAGGTACAGAAGGAACCATTATAAGTGTATCATCCTCATTGACATAGGGTCATCATCGAGTAGTCCATGTGCATCATCAGCCATGGCTACATCTACATCAAAAGAACACATCATCATCATTTTCAACTATGTGATCGGATAGCATCAAGTAGCCCATGTGCATCATTGGCCATGGCTACATCAAATAAAGCATCTACATCCTTAGTAAGGTAAGGGAACCCATCTAGTAGACCATGTGCATCATCTTGGTTGTCATGTGATCTCTAATCCTCATGTAATGTTGGATATAGAGTTGTTGGGGGCTGCCTGAGCTAAGAATAGGGCCGCCATTCCATGCCAGACTTCCAACCCTAGCGGAATGCCCTCCCACGGTTCACTTTGCACAAAGCTAGTGAATCCCATAGCTGAACTTCACCATTATCCAAGCCAACAGCAATATGCTTTCCATTAGGTCATTACCTTCAAAGGCTGTGCAAGAAATGATATCAATGGTCCACGTGTGCTTAGCCCAGTGACCCGGGAAGGGGGTCCTGGCAGGCCCCGTGCGGTCAAGTTGTAATGCCTTTCAGTGGGAAGACTAAGCCACCCCTCTCTGGCCGTCCACAACGAAAGACTTGTTGGGTCTCTATGCAGAGAGCTAGGGAGCCTGCATTCCAGCATCCAGAGAAGGTGAGAGGAGAGAAGAACGATGAGACGGAAGAGACAAGAAAACATTCAATGGCCACCTACTACACCCAGAGAAGAACATCCTTCACCAACTCTTCACATTTCTGGCCCTATTCCTCCCCTCTTTCTGTGGTAGATCTGTGCTGTTTGGGGGAGGTGGAAACTCTTGACTCAGCTGTTGCAGAGAATGATACAGCCATCATCCTCTGCAACAGAGCCATCATTCCCCGCCATGCTCAAACTGAACCAAAAACCTTAATTGGAGGGGCTGACGGAGCTATGGTAGAGGAGAGCTGCTTCAAGTAGTGCAGGAAAAAAAGGGTTTAATAAATCAAAAGCAAGCTTTATAAGGTCATAGCTATGGAAATAAAGGAAAAGCATATAGGAGCTTGAGTTTATGTAAAATTTAGAGAAGGTGAAAACCCTACTTACGGCTAAACCCAAAGAATCTATGCATTAATTGCATCTTGTAGAAATTACGATACAAACACAAAATGAGCATCACACAATCCTCTTCCTAGAGGACTCATGGAGGTTGAATAAAAATCAAGAGATGGAAAAGAAATCACTAATATCTATTTTCCCCATGGACTTCTAATCAAGGGAATGTGGGCAAGGAGAAGATTGAAGCTTCTCGTTTGGTCGTGATGGCCAAGTGTTAACACCACCTTGCTAACATGGGGGAACACATATGCTTCTACACACATAGCCATGGAGTAGGAGGCATGGATCAAGACAAGATAAAAGATACAAGACATAGAAGCCTTGAGCTTCTAGCATCTTGATGAGGATCCAATGGGGCTCGGGGTTTGGATTAAATTTTGTTGCATGGGGCTCCCACTTAGCAGGTCTTTGCTCATGGGTAGACTTTTGGCTAAATGGTGCTGCCAAGTCTTTGCTTGGCCATCATACTTTCGTTGGCTAGGTAGGGTACTCTTAGGTACTCCACTCCTTCTTGGTAACCTCCCTGAAGGGTTGTTGAGGTTGGGGGGGTGGTCTTCATCATCAATGTGGGCGAAGTTTTAGATCTCCATAATGGTTGGAGGGGACAACGAGGTGAGGCGAGAGGAGTGTTAAAAGCATTAGGAGTTACCTGAGGTTCTTGTAAGTGGAGGACGAGGCTTTGGATGTTGATGGGTGTGGGGTGCCCTCATCCACCAAGGGTATGATAAACATTCCATGGGGAAGCTCGAGTTTTGCTGTTCTTTTCCATCTTGTTATCCATCCCCTCCCAAGATGATTGTCTCTTTCATTTTGTACCTCGCGGGGGGTTATATAAAACTTATAAGATGCATATTTAGTTTCATTATAACAATTAGCCTTCAAGAAAACCAATGATCATGGAATTGTTTTTACCATGGTAATGGTTGTTCTAGATGGTGCAAGGGGTGGGTGGCCTAATGAGGTCCATGTCTCCCAAGACAACACATTGTGGGGCTAGCATCGTTGTCAATCAATGTGGCCATGCAGCTAGGTGGTCTTTTTGGGGAAAATATAGCTCGTGTGAGCGGGTTCCACCCATAGGTTTTGTTTTAAATGAATTGAGCACAAACATAGATATGATTTTGGCACCTGTGCAAACCTTGCCTTGAGCTTCTATGGAAGACTGTCTATGGTCTCCAAAATAAAAATCTAATCCTCAAAGTTGGCAGGCTCCAAGAAGGGTTTATATTCTCGGTCCTCATCTTCACCATCCCACATCTTTTTACAAGCTCTATAGATATCAATTTTGACATGGTCTGAGTGGTTGTGTTAGACTCATTAGCAAGAATGCCTCACGACCCATGGGATAAGTATTCCCTGTTTTCAAGTTTTTGATCAAGGACTGGTTACGCTTATGTATGTATATATGATTGGTCTCCCAATTGTGAACCAACCTATGTCTCTTATAGAAGGCCTTCCCAAGATCATGGTGTATGATCCTCTTCTCAGAAAATCCATCACTACGAATGTGTGTGGTGGAAGATTAGCTCAAAGATCTTAAACTTTGCATCTTAAAGGATGCCCAAAGGCAGGCTTGACCCATGAGGCTCGTGCCTCCCTAGGCCTCCCAACAATCCTCAACAAGCTTGACCACGAGACTCATGCCTACAAGTGGTAGGCTTCCCCAGGTCTCCTAGAAATCCTTGGGGATTATATTGACATTAGCACCACCATCCAATATTGACGAGACCATCGTACCTTTTTAAACGGACAGCCAAATAACACGACGTTCATTTCATCACGTTTAAAATAGTCTCCTACCTTGTTCATGGGAACTTTTGGCTGTCCTTTTATCTTGGGTATGGAAGGAGAGCATGTAATGTGGCACGACTCATCCTCCTCCTCCTCTTCAGGTTCAACTATGTGGAATCTAAGATTCCCAATCATCCAGTTTTATAAGTCTCCGTGGAGTTAAGAATTTCTTTGTGAAAGAGAACTAATCAAGACTCAAAATTCCAAGGATAAGAAGGCTGTGAGGCCTACTATATCCCTTGTGTGATATTCACTCACTGAGGTGAGATTAGACCTGCCAATGTGAAGGGGATGTGCACTGGTCCTTCCCTAAGAGGTGGTGCTTCTGATGGGGTCGAAATGCATCATTGGAGAAAATATTGTGGTGACTATGATGACCCATAGAAGGATAATTTTCACCTCCCACCACATTGCATCTGGCAATGTGGAATGTAGTTAGAGGCAAAGGCTTAATAGGATCTTTTGTGCGCCTTCTTAAGAATGGTCATGGATTTAGATACAACTGCCTTTGGCACACTCTGAGGTTCCCTTATTGGTTCAATGATTGACTCTAGAATAGGGTCAAGGATACTCTTAAGCGAGGTCAATGGTTTGCACTTGCTCAAGTAGTGGCTCTAGTTCAGCCTAAACAACAAGTTATGAAAAACGGCAGTAAAATTGTGCAAATGACAACTCAAGTCCATTTTGCCAAAACATACAAACAATGTTCATGCCTAATTTTTATGCTACCATAGCACCATCTCCACATAAAGCTCTACTGACGCTTCAACAAGCTATCCCAAAAGTCATATCCACATTGAGATCCACCTGTAAAGAAAACATCTCTCTTAATTCCACTAAAAAATGTAAGGCCCTTATTTTGGAGCACAAAAATGTTAACTCCATACCTTGCCATGCTATCCCATCTGGGCGTCTGCCCCAATGCATCAAGTTGGAAGGATCAATGATGTAATCAGGTGAGAATGGTTGTGTATGGTTTTTTCCAACTATGCTCGTGAATGTAGCAGCGAGATGAGGGTATGTAACTACACAAGGGTATGAGATGATTTTTTGTAGAAAAAAGTGATGGTGGTCAATGGCAACCTCTATGATTAGTGTTGCTTACCTCTTGTCTAAAGGCCCTTCCAATTTGCGTTGTACATCGCACATTCACCAGGGTGTCTAAGGAGAAGTCAGAGTGCTCGGCGTGAGCTGTAATGGTTGCCACTTTATACACAGTACCAATGACAATAATAGAGCCATTATCGTCTAAGATGGTCTCACAAATCTGAAGCAATGCATGCTCCTCTCCATCTATGTGGCATTAGAATGACATACACAAAAAACGTAAGCATGACATACTCACAACATATGCACAACAACACATAAGGTTATAATGAAGGGAAAATAATCTCATCACTCACATGTTTAGAGATTCCATGGTGGGACAATGTCATCGGGGTAGCCATAAACAGAACCTCATGTGGGCAACCTCAGTACGTGCACGGCCTATCTTCAAAGGATCCCCAACACATGCCATCATCTTTGTAGAATGATGTCCTGCCACACCATGTTGAGTAGAGTTATACATCAATTGTCATTACAAGATATAAAAGACGCACCTTTAAAATCTTTTCACATGTGGTCACAATTGATTATTACATCAATTGTCATTACAAGATATAAAAGACACACCTTTAAAATCTTTTCACATGTGGTCACAATTGATTATTACACCTGTAACACTGAGGCTTCTATAACTATAGAGGAACTAGCACTTTGATGTTCGCTTAGAGTGCCGAGGACTACTGTCGTGGTACGACGAGACCCTCCTACAAAGAGTACATTTTGTAAGTGCATACACCACACAAATACTTTACATTATCATCACCAATGAGTAAAATCATACTTGGAAAATTCATTTGGATTGGAGTTAGGTCACCCAGGCTAGGTAGATTTATTGGTTGCAATGGTGCATTTGGCACTTCACTTTTTGCCAAGCTTATTTGAATCCATAAATTAATCTATGTTAGTATCCAAACAATGTAACAATAATACCAATGAACCACAAGTAAAAGAGTGCCTTGCCTCTGTTGCTGCATGACCAACTTCTTCAACTTTTGGTGTTGCCTCAATCTTGCGAGTGATATCATCAGAATCGCTTTCATCATATTTTGATAGAGAGGTATCAGAGTCATCCTCTTCTTGTAGTGACTTTCCTTTTCTATTTCCCTTTCTATTTCCCTTTGTTGCATTATTTTTTGGCACTTTTGCCCATTCATCATCATCATCCTCTTTATCTTCATCATCCCCTTCATCTTTCATAAGACCTTTGCCCTTGCCTTGAACATGTGATTTGTCATGTAGACTTCTAGGCTTCACAATAGAATTCTCAATTCGAAAAGATATAAGAAAAAATATTTAAAATAAAGTGAAATATCTAATTGTATATTTCATACCATGGTTGATTGCTTTGCTTTACAAGCCCGAGTATACATCTCCTTCTCTCTCTTGGAAAATTTCTCACTTGGAAAGTCAATGAACAATGGGCATCTCTTGTATATCCCTGCATTCCAAAGGTCTCAAAGTTGCTGTTGTGTATACATAGTGCTCTCATGTTTTGGGTTGCACCAATCTTTTAAGATTGTAGGCACATCTGCAATATATCTCTTTGCATGGAACTTACAAATCCATCTACACATTATTATTTCCGTTTAGTTTACAAATATAAGAGTACAACTAAGTAGTAAGTATGCTTTGTAGAATGTTATGCACCTGAACACAGCATGTTTGGTAGCATTGATGACAGTAGGGTTTGAAGATACCGCACCTTGTTTCTTTAGGGATCCCACCATTTCCTCGAACAGCTTCCCAAAATACAAACTCTTAAGATTGGTGAGGTCCTCTAAGAATTTTCTCAAGTGAAATATATTCAATATTGTTCTTTTTGAGTAAAAGATTCATGGGCTTTATAAAAATCAATTCTACCCATGTTTCCCAATAATGCTAAAAAACTCATTATTTTAATATACCAAAATTTCTCTTTTTCCATTTGATTACATGGATCTCCATTATCATGGGAATTTCTCTTTTTGCATAAGAATAACATTACCAAAATGACCTCTTTTCTTAATTACTTATTTATGCATAAATACTAAAATTTAATTTTCCACGAATTTGATGAAAATCATTCTTTTAGCATAGGATGTCCCATCCTAGAATATGGTAGGAAGTCCTCTTTTCACATTATGCATAAAATTGATTTATGTATTAATTGCTAAAATTTTTACCATAGCTCTGCTACTATTACTGATAATTTTTAATATTTTTGAAAAGAATAAGACTTTGTGGTACCATTTTTGTGGTACCATTATGATAGAATAACTATCATGAGACCTAAATCCAATTTATGGATTTAAATCACAAATTTACTATAATTGTATTAACATGTAAGCATTAAGAAACCATTTCTTTAACCTCTAGCTTAACTAGCATAGAGTTTGATTTTTGAATTGAGAATTTATCAATGAGAAGCATTATTTGAATAGAGAATTGGTCATAGGAATGACCATTCTTTTGGGGATAGAGAGATATACATAAAAAAATCCTAAATTAAGCATAAAGATAAAATTTTCTTAATTATTCATTACAACTCTTAAGAAAAGCTTGATTTGCATTATAAACACTTAATTAGAAACTTCTCAAGCTTGAGAGGGGTTGAGAAGTGAAAACATTGAGAATAGTAGAGAAAAACCATGAAATTATATCTTACCTCTTGATTTTACTTGCTTCTCTATCTTAGAAGAATCCCCAAACCAATCAATTGGTTAGTGTGTTGAGAGGAAAGCTCCAAGGATGGTTGAAGAGAGAGAGAAGCTCCACTCTCTTCAAAAGTAGAGGATTTTTAAGGGATAATAGAAAATATGAGTATTTTAATGTGGCATGGTATAGCTCAAAGATGAGAATACAAAAGAATAAGGGTCTATTTATAAGTGAGGGAGGCCACTAACTGAGTCCAACTAAGTTCTAGAATTTTTTATCTTTAGTTTGGCTGAATTTGGATAAGATTTGGACCAGTTTAGCTCCCATTTTGATCCAGTTTGATCCAGGAGAGAGGAGAGATAAAAATATTTTTTTGATTTGAAAACTCATCCACATGTGTGAAATAGGTACCTACCTTAAAGTATCCGCCCTCCTTACCAAGGTGTCAAAAATGTATCATTATTCCAAAATACCTCATTTTTTAGTAATATCTCATAGTTTTTAACTAATAAACCTTGTACACAGTCAACTCTTCATCTTATGTGAGCATTTCCTCATTTTTGGGTATTTTCTTTTATTCTTTGGATTTATCTCATCCCCACACTTGGATTAATCCTATTGACCCATAGGAACCTTAATTGGACCATAATCTTAAATTTTCAAAAAATCTTGACCCTTAAGCTAAGGTCTTTTAAATAATTTTTAATTGATTCCTAATGCACTTTGGAGAATTTATTTTGAACTTCTATTTCAGGGGAAACCATTTTAGACACTAGGAGGATTTTTATATCCAAATATATCTCAATTTTGGATTATCTCTCTCTAGATATTTTCTCTCTCTAGGCCAAAACAGGGTAAAACAAGATCTTTCTTTTATTTCAGAGAGGGGAATAATTACAAGAACAGAAGGGGAGTTTCTTACACCTTTACACCTTAAATGCTGGAGGGAGAAATCTTACATCCTATCCCACTTAAAAAACGCGAGATGTCCTCATCTCGCAGGTGGAGTATAATCTCTTTCATCTTCTTCTTCTTCAATCACTTCCAGTGTTACTGCTTTGGAAGTAGATGGCTGATTTGGGAAAATCTCTCTTTGACTTCCCCTATTCTCTAAGGCGGAGGTCTTGCATTACTTTGGATTGAAACTGAGGGTCTACCTCTGGGATTTCCCTGATTTTGACGGAAAGGAACCTGATTACTCTCGAAGGAAGGAGCTGGAGTCTGGAATCTTGGTCCTTGATTTCCCCGCCCTGAAAACCTTGATCCAAAAGGAGTTGGGCAATCTATACTGCGATGTCCAAATCCTTGTTATAGCATTTCACTTCCTTGTTCAAGGGTAGAATTTCTGAAGTTAAATTCTAGGGGATTGAGTTCCGGGAAAAGGACCTTTCTTCCATTCTGGAACTTTCCATATTCTGAGCTTGACCTTGTTGTCTTTTAGGCGGTGAAAGGTTGGAATCTCCTTCTGGAGCTAGAAATTTTTTGAAAGATGATGGTGCTGGCTTCGGTGTGGGACCTTGACATCAAAGGCCTTGGGAAAATCCTTCGCCATCCGCACTGCTTCGGCCATGGAAACTGGCTTGGCATGCTTCACTAGGATATTCAAAGGTTCGTTCAGTCCTCGAATGAACCTGGCCATTAGCTGTTCTTCATCCACCAGCGGTGGCGAGTACTTGAAGAGGAGAACAAATGCTTGGTGATGTTGAGAGCTTTGATATCCCAAGCTCATGATGTCAGTGTGTGCCAGCTATGCTATGTGCTGGCATGTTGAGAGCTTTGATATCCCAAGCTCGATGTCAGTGTGTGCCAGCTATGCTATGTGCTGGTGATGTTGAGAGCTTTGATATCCCAAGCTCGATGTCAGTGTGTGCCAGCTATGCTATGTGCTGGCATGTTAGGTAGCAGCATGTGTGAGACATAAATGACCGCGTCCAACTGGTCATAGTGTGTGGACATTAGCTAGGGTTGGATGTGTGTGGACACAACACATAGTGTGTCTTGTGTATTATGGATTATGGTTTTATGCATTGTGTGAGAAGGGAGATGGCTTCCCTCTATGGTTAGGGTTTGTAATATACATTAGGGTTTTCTCCTGTGTGTGTGTCTCCTCTCCCTCTACCTAAACATGGTATCAGAGCCTGGTGCTCTCTATTAGGGTTTATGAGTAGAGTGAGAGAAGAGGGAGAAGAAGCTGTGAAGAAAAGCTGTGAAGCTTGCCATTGATGCTGTGAAGCTTGGAGCACACCAATTTCTATCAGATATCTGAGAGCTTGGCCTCTACTAGGTAAGGTCTACTAAACACCCTTGAGCGGATTGCAGGTGATTCAGGCGGCACAAACAAAGCAAATTAGGGTTGCCCAAAGCAAATAAAAATTCTGGTTTTTTGGAAGATTGGAGCTTGAAAGCGGTGATGTATGGTGAAATAGATACAAATCTGGCAAAGAAACATGTATGTGACAAGGTTGAATGTACAAGCCTTACAACTGATTTTGGAGCAATTTGATGCATCTGAATGAGTGAAAATTACTGGTTTTTGAGCTCTCACAAAACAGAGAAATAGAGGTCCATTATTACTTTGTCAGAGAGAAGGTGCTGGATGGTACAGTGGATCTACAGTGGATCTACAGTATGTGAAGATTGAAGAGAAGGTGGCTGACATCTTTACAAAGCCACTTAGCAGAGGGAGAAGTTTGAGTACTTCCGTACTATGTTGGGAGTACGTGGGATGAGCTTGAGGGGGAGTGTTGAGAGCTTTGATATCCCAAGCTCATCTACATCTTCATCTATGGCAGCACATCATGAGCTTGAGAGGGGTTGTTGAGATTCAGGCTCGATGTCAGTGTGTGCCAGTTATGCTATGTGCTGGCATGTTAGGTAGCAGCATGTGTGAGACATAAATGACCGCGTCTAGCTGGTCATAGTATGTGGACATTAGCTAGGGTTAGATGTGTGTGGACACAACACATAGTGTGTCTTGTGTATTATGGATTATGGTTTTATGCATTGTGTGAGAAGGGAGATGGTTTCCCTCTATGGTTAGGGTTTGCAATATACATTAGGGTTTGCTCCTGTGTGTGTGTCTCCTCTCCCTCTACCTGTTTTTCAATAGGTGATACACTTCAATAGTTCTACTCCCCTGGGTTAACTCTAAGAATTCGCTCATCTTGGTTTTCAAAAAGCCGGGAGGACAGAATCTCTTCCTTAGGTAAATCTTGAGATCGTTCCATGTCTGGGTGTTCCGATCCAGACGGTTTGTCTCGCAGTGGTTCTCCATGCCACTCTGGCTGTTTCTACTATCTTCAGCCTTGCAAGAGCCATTTTTCTTTTCTTATTGTACCCGGTGATATCGAAGTATTCTTCCATTGCTTCGATCCACTTCTCCACAGCCGCGCCCAAGTTTTTCCCTTCACCCTTGAAAGGTCCAGGCTGTGATCTATGAAGAGTTTTATGAACATCCAAGTCGAGCTCTTCCTCATTGAGTTGGGGGTTATCATTCCTACCACGACGACCTCAATCCATGATCCTATCAATACGAAAATTCTTATTAAGTCCCTTTATTTATAATTCAAATCCGACTTTAGATCCAACTGATTCTGGGGTTCTTTAGATTGGTTAGCCCCCCATAGAATCATGGGATAAAGATCCCTTCTAACAGAAGAAGATACAGAACTCATTATCAGAGAATAATTCATTCATATTCTTAACATAGTAATGGTCCATGAGACCAAAAATTCTATCTGAACATCCTGTTGCCACATATATAGGCAATGATGTGTGTGAACACACTTAGGACCGCCGGGGCACTTTTTCCCTCTTTAGGAGGTTTTTTCCCCCGGCTTGTATATACGCCCATCATTCTAGGGCTAACTTATCTTTATACATTGACACAATCTAATACATTGTGTGTTGTGTGCATTCTTGCTTCTTCTTCTCCAAGTTTTGTGTGCTTTCCTGCAACCCTAATTCCAACAATTGGTATCAGAGCAGGCATCGGCTCCTAGGGCTACTTCGCTAGCACCCTCTGACTTACGTTCTCTGATTGAGGTGAGCTTTCACGAGCGCTTGCAGGTCCCTATATACTCTGCAGATATGCCCATAGGGCTTTGCGTTCTCAGAAATTGCATCTGAGGTCGTTTCGGGCTCCGTTTTTGCATTACAAGTTCTGTACAGGTGTTTTCGTCATTTTGTGCAGAAATTTTGACAGTGAAGTTTTCTTTTGCAAAATAGGCATACGTATTCTATTGTGGACCGTGCTACATAGCACGAGTTATTTTCTATTCAATCTTTGCTTCATTACAGGTAGCTTTTGCATCAGTTTCAGTCAGTGGCCATGGTTGATTAATAGCAATGATGTATTTCGCATGTCTGTTGATGACAAATTGGATGGATACAGCAACTACCCACTTTGGGCATACATGATGCATTATGTTTTAGTTGCAAAAGGAGTGTGGAACATTGTGCAGGATATGGATGTACGTCCAGGTTCTGTGGATGTAGGATCTGTTGAGGATGTTGCAAGTTCTAGCAGCTCTACTGTTGTTGCTGTTTTACCCACTACTGCACAAGCTCGTTGGGATGGTAAAGATGCGCAGGCTCATGCCTTGAATGCACTTTATGTCAAATGTAACATCACTCCACATATTCGTTCAGCTAAAACAGCAAAACAGGCTTGGGATATTCTAGTTGGTGTCTGCAGGTCATATAACGAGGCAAAAATCTCTTACCTATGTAAAGAGCTAGAATCAAAGATTATGCAGGAAGATGATGACATGAATGTTTTTCTTGCTGAGATTAAAGATCTCAAGGAATAGTTGATTTCTGCAGGTGAGATTATTCCTGATCATTCTCTTGTGCAGGTATGTATTTTGCGGGTCACACAAATAGACTTGCAAGAATGGGGACCATACTGGGTGGTACAACATGACAGATTTGAGGATGAAATCAGAGGAACTGAGTGGGAGGATCTCAGTGGTAAGAAGTTTCTTGTTTGGGATGGCAATCATCGTGTGAAGGCATGGATGTCTCGAGTGCGTGTGAAGGTATGTTCTTTTGAATGCCATAGAGTGATTTTATGCAACATTAAAAGTAATATATTGTAATATCTTTATTTTGTATCTTTATTTTGTTTTCTCTAGCTTGGTCTCATAGCCCCTCACGCCATGTCCGGGTCAAATGTCAATTTTTGGTTGTGGACAAGAAGCAAGAAGGAGAATTGCTATTGGCTTTGCAATCTCAAAATGAGTAAGTGATCTCTCTCTACTTAATTACGGACATTGTGAAGTCATTGTGAAGTTCTTGGCTCATTGTGACTCTTTACAATAGATTAGTGCGTACTAGTGTTACACCCACATTGTCACATAAGATCTTCATGTTTCAACCATTTGGGATGGCAGACAAATCATCCATATTGGACTACCTTGGTGAAGACGTAAGGAGGTGGGCTTTAATGGAGCTTAGTTTGGAGCGACGAAGTGGAGAGCAATGGTACAATGCTCCATCTACAATCTTGGCACAGCTTGTGTGGAAGGTAGTGTTTGCATTTCCCATCTTTTATTAATAAACAGATTATCAATGTTTTTTAATCGTGTGAGTGATAATGAGTCCTTTTCGTTATACGTAGACATCGTTTGAAAATGCGGTGAAGCAAGCTATATCATGCAGCATTGATAGACATGCCATGGGGTTGCAAGAATATGAGACAAAATGTGAGAAAGCCAGACGTGTTGTAGAGCAAACATTTCGAGATAGAGCATACAAGATGCTCATAATTGCAAACCCATCCAATGGTGATGCATTCTTTCAACTCGTATATAACTATGATTGGTCTAAGGGATTGGTTGCTCTGACCAAAGAAAAGCTCTACACAGTCGCCATATCTCGGATTTCAACTCAAAGGTATGTCACATGTCAATAAACCTCCCTTAACATAAACTAACCTTAACATCTAATCTCTTATGGCTTTGGTATGATGCTGAAATAGGAAGACGGAATTGCTTCAAATGCTTATGACCGGGAGGGCGAAGGACAAGGTAATTTTGGAGATGTTTGGGGGGGATAACAAAAACACGTTTCTGCATATGAAGAAAGAGTTGTATTGGGAAGAGCTAATAGGGGAGGCGGACTCTATTTTGGAGGGTTTATTGCTATATGGTGATGTTATCTACACCCCACCATTTATGCAATGGGTGAAAGAGGAGCGATCGAAACACATACCATGGGTCTTCCATGAGGTGTGGGCAAAGATTGGAAAAGTGAAGGAAGGCCAAAAGCAACTTGAGGTGGAGAATACCGCAAAGAGGGTTGTCTACAGGTATATATCTTCTAATGCCATTCTATTTTTGCAGAAAATACATATACGCATTAAAAGAAATATTTTAGTGCTATTTGTTTTATTTTGGATATGTAGGTGGGTCCAGCCAAGGTCTAATGGACGAAGAGACGGAAGCAATCAAAGAATGGGCAGATCCAAATTCCTTGGAAACAATGTACCCAAAGGAATGGGTTGAGAGAGGGGTTTCTGATTGGGAATATAAGAGATGTCCTTGGTGGTTGGACTATCCTCTAAATCATGTGCTTCCAAGTGAGGAGCTCCTAGAAAAAGGTACTTTTTTGCTTTCTACTGAATATAAAACTACGTACATATATATATACATGCATTAACCTACATACATATACATATACAAAAAGGTCTGGGGATTTCTACCTTTTTACTAAATTATCTTGATCTATTTCTTGAAGAATTTAAGAATTACCAATCTGAGCTTGAAAGAGAGCCCCCAACTCAAGAAGACTGTAGAATACCTTCCCCACAGCCAACAAACTTCACCCAGTCTCTAGTAGTTGGATCCTCGCGCGTGGCCCCAAAACCATCCACACCACAGTCACGAGTGCCATAATCACACCAAGAGCATACATCTACATCGTCTCAAGTGCAATGTGAGAGGCGAACAAAGAGACGTCTTGACATTATGCATAATGTTTAAGAGGGAGACCCCACAAATGAAGATCAAGAGAGAGACCCTCCAGAGCATCTTCAAGAGGGGGAGGTGTCAGGACAACGTGACATCATGGACATGACTAGTAAGAGTACTTTCCATCGCAAATTTATTTTGAGAAGTGTGTGCTTTCGAAATGCATCTCATTTTTTGTCTTGGGTGAGAGATGTTTTTCACACATATTGCTGGTAGATGTCCACACTCTTTCGGAGGGCTCAGATAGGTAAAAAGAATAATTTCACCATATAATTAGTTTTCCAAGTTATACTTACCAAAACCAAACATCATAAATCTTTTATGTAGTGTGGAAGAATTCTTGATGAAGATTCCCAAGGCTCTATCTCATAGAGGTGCTCCCTTAAATACAGTGGTTCGCCTCGTATGGGCTGACTTTTCTACATGTTTACAGGTTGTTGATGTAGATACGGATGGGTGTCCCTCATGGAATCAAGTTTCTTCATCATTGATACGTGCCACACTCAGTTTTGTTGGTTTGTTTGTGTGGCTGATGAGGGTTGGTTTGTGTGGTTGATGAGGGTTGGTTTGTGCGGCTCATGAGGGTTGGTTTGTGTGTTTGAGTCTAATGGATCAACTTCCTAAAATATATTCCATGGGAAAGAAAGTTGGATTGGTCATGCATCGAACAATGTCTGTTCATGTGGATTCAAGTTATTTGTATGAGAATGGAGAACGGGTAAGTCATAATCTCTCAAATATTTCCCTTTATGTATACATGTTATGTGGTATGGATATCCAAACATAATGTTTTCTCGTTATGGTAGGTGGATACATTGGCGCTTAGTATGTTCTATCGAGTAAATTGCCATGTCCCTATTATTGATCGCGAGGCTGGGCAAAATGTTTCAAAGAAGTTATTTAACGCTCAACGAAATTTCATTTTTGAGAAGAATAAGAAGCATCCATTCCAATGCACGATAGTCTCGGAGCGCTACATTCGAGGTGGTGCAGAAAGATCTCCTATGTTCTTTAGATGAGACAATTTTCATTCTGTTCATTTTCATACTACTTTTTCAAAATACTTAGATGCACGTTTATGATTGCATTTCATTGTAGGTGGCTAGTGGAGACCTCTCAAGTGAAGGAGATGGTGTCTTGGACATTTTTGCGAGATGTGGAGGCTTGGGACGTGCATGCCAAGAGTTAAAAAGGCACTATATGGGGATAGAGAATGACATGGAGGTAGCCAAAGCATGTCTGGGAGATTTCTCATTAGAGGATAGGTGGGGATGACACGTAGAAGAATGCTATAATTTGTGGATCAAAAGACTTTGTAATCGAGATTGTCATGGTTTGGAACTTTAAAGATCGATATATACATTTTTGATCTTTAAAAGATTGTGTTTTATATTTAAGTAAGTAAGAAAGTATGTATGTATATATATATGTTAGTGCGTAGGTAGCTCTTGTATGTATGTATGTATATGTATATGTACGAGGTGTATGAATTTAGGTAGATATATGTATATATATAATTATATCAATAAGTATGATGTGGATCAAAAGACTGTGTATGTATGTATATATGTTAGTATGTAGGTAGCTCTTGCATGAATTTAGATAGGTATATGTATATATGTATATATGTATGTATGTATGTATATGTATATTTTGTATGTGTATATGTATGATGAGGTGCATGAATTTAGATAGGTATATGTATATATGTAATTATATCAATAAGTATGATGTGGATCAAAAGACTTTGTAATTAATATTTTTATGGACTAGATCTTTAAAAGAGGGTGGTTGCAAGATGAGGTTATCTAGTTTCATGTCGTGGGCGCCCTTGGCTTTAGCTGAAAAACAGGCATTTTTTCAAGAAGAATAGCCAATCTCTCATAGTTAGCCAAGGAGTTTCACTTCAAGGTCTTCTAATGAAACATCATATGCAAAGTTGGGCACCTAAAACTATAATCTGATCGAATATCCAATAATTGCAAATCCCCTTTTCTTTGGGAACCAAGTTTGTATACAGGCCCTGTCCTAGGTTTAGACAGGTATAGTGAATGTGAGTAAATTGCCTATAACTTTTACATTATTACTCATATGATGTTCCCACTTTGCATATCACAAATACAAATAACATAGAGCTTAACTTGATTTATCGAGTAATTTTTGATGTGTTCTACTATTTTCTATATTATTTAAAAGATATTAGAATTGTTAAAAAACATACTATTTTATCCTCCCACCACATCTACCATTTAAAATGCTCAAATTGTATGGATCTAGTGATGATTAGATTGGGAAAGATTAGTATAATGTGGGTATAAGGTAAAATTACAAATCTAACGGTTTGATTTTTGTAGATTTACTTTGGAAAATTTATTATGACTGTTAGAGGCCCATTAAATCAATAGTAATTTAATTCTAGAAAATTAAATATTGAATCTTTCAATCTAAAAACTCAAGGGATCAATACTCTTGTTGCCATGAATTTATTAAAAAAAATTTGGCTTGATTTGAGTATGGGAAGGTCCATTTTCAATCCTCCCAAGTGAAAATTCCCATATTGTGTCCACTCTCCCCTTTTCAAGTCTAAAACCAATCCTAGTTAGGTTTGGAAATCTAGGCTTGGTAAACTTCACAGCTTAGGTTTCATTCCATGTGTGAGGCTTGGGTAGGCCCAAACCTTATATATGCATGCCACTTTATGTCCACGTGAGCATCGAGAGGATCCACATAAGCAGCTTGCCACCTCAGCTTGCCACCTCCACCCTCCATGTCAACATGGTCAACCTAGTTGACTCCCCACCTCATCATCCTAGTCATCATTAATGCCACATCATCTTGCCACCTTTGCATGCCACCTCGCACATGGTGACATGGCATGCCACATTATGGAATTGCCACATCAACCATAATATGCCACGTGTCATGCACGCTTGTGACACGTGGCATCTCCTTCCCACCTCCCCTCTTTTTTCAAAAACATATTTTTGGAAAAGTTAATTTAGTAATTTAGAGAAATAGAATATAGAAATTTAAATAATAAAATATATGTAACTTATTAAATAAAAGAATTTAAAATCACTAATTTTAAAGGATTATATTTTGGGATTAGATCAATAAAAATATTATTAAAGATCATATGAAAAAATACTTTATTTAAAAAAAGCAGTTATATAATTATAAAATAAAAGATTTCTTTAAAGATATATTTATATATCTAGTAATGATAAATATTTAGACTTGTTAATAAATATTATAAATAATATTAATTTTTAAGTGGATAATAGTTTATCTTTAATTATCTTTATGTTTATCTTAGTTATCCAATCAATCTTAGATAGGAAATCCAGTGAGATTTGAAGTGGATAACCTATTTTTCCTATATAATCACACATCTCTAGTACTATCCCACACTTATCTCTAGTACTATCCCATCATTGAGCCTTTATAATATTTTCTCTCTTAGCTTCCTTGAGAATGGGTTCTCAAAGTCGTAGGAGTCGGAAACGTGATAGGACTAGACTCCCCCCCATCCACCAAGTTCAAGAGGAGGAGAGGAGAAGGGTAGCTCGTGAGAGAAAGAGAGAGTGGAGAGCACGTCAACGAGCAACACCTTCCGTTTGGCGATGATCCAAGCCTTGCTCCTCCTCTTCCACTTCCTCTCCCTTCGCCCTCTTCCCCCCCACTACCCCTTAGTTTAGATAATCCACATGAACCCGCCCTTCTTGAGTCCTCTCTTCTACAAGAACCCACCCCCCCTCCTTTGGGCGCCCTTCGTGTGGATAGGAAAGAACTATCAAAGTCAGGGGCACATCGTCGTGCCCATGCAATCTTCCATTCCTATTTCAAAGACCTCACGTCTTCATCACAGGCATGTGTGCTTGATGCTTTGATTGATCTGCCCAACATGGCCAACTACAGGGCGCTTTCCGACATTGGAGGTCGAAGAGAGAGGAGAGCTGGCATGGCGGTGCTACAAAGTGTTTGTCATTCCTATATAGTTAACAAGAAGAGGAACTCTGCGGACGCTTTGGCTGCTCGACGGGCTATTGTGGCAGCCATAAGTAGCTCCCAAATGAAGGGTAAGGTTAGTGCCACATCTCGCATCCTTTCCATAGCACCACACGCACTTAGAGTTGGGTCTATTAGGCGACAAAGTTTAGATGCCAATGAGGTTGGTGCTATGTGGGCGAGTAGTGGTCGTGTAGCTAGGCATGATCGCCTACTAGATGAAACCACTAGAACCTTGATAGAAAGTTTTTGGGAGGAGAATTGTCGTGCATCGCCAGTTTTCAAGAAAGCTTTGCGTAAGAGAGTGACAAGAGGAGTGTTCATTGAGCACGGTGCTTGCTTTCTTGAAATGTCCCAAACTGAGTTGTATTCTCAGTTTGTGGCTTCGTATCCAGAGCTTAAAATTGGGCAAAGGTCATTTGAGGGGTGTAAGCCTTGGTTTGTGAGAGCGTGACACATGTTGTTGTCGCTACCATGTTGAGTTCAAACTTTTTTATGATGTGCTCCGTTCTCTTAGTGGGCATAGAGAGTTGCCTCGTAGTCCACGTGATTTCATCCACTCTCTTTTGTGTGCACGCACGGAGGATGCCCAGTTCCATAGGATGCCTTGTGTGGAGAGCAATTGCACATCATGTGGTTCACTTGCACATCTACAGATGGTAGATCTTGATGCAAGTGACCAAGAGATAGTGGCATGGCAACGTTATGAGTATGTGACACACCAGCTCCAGAGTGGTGGACAGTCCAGGAAGTTGCAGCTCGTGGACAAACATACACCACGTTGTCACTTCACAGCCACATTTAGGGAGCAGATCTACCCCTACATACGGCACAGTCATTGTGCCAAGTGGCAGGATCGTCAGTTCCGAGCATGCCTAGCAGAGTTTCCTATTGGTGTGGTCGTCTCTGTGATTGATTTTGCAGAGAACTACACTTTCACACCTTTTCAAGAGATACAATCTGAGTATTACTTCTCAGAGCAGGTAATGGTTATATTTTGTAATATTTGTTTTATGTTTGAGCTACATTACTTAATTGATTTTTTGTGTCCTAAACGTATGTATTGCTTACCTCACCAGGTTGCTATTTTGGTCCACATTAGCTATCGACATGCAGAGGCTCATGTAGATGGGATAGCGAGTACCCCCGAGACCTGTGTCATTATTCGAGAGTATCATTTCTATATCAGTGATGATCGTTCACATGATGCACATTTTGTGCAACACTGTTTTCGTCTCCATGACGATTTTTTAGGAGATTGTGGGATCAGACATGTCCAGCGATGGGTTTGGTCGGATGGTTGTGGCGCACAGTTCAAGTCATCACGTCAATTCTATTGGCTCTGCAGGTTGTACTTATGGCTTTCTTACATTTACAATTAAACTAAATTCACTAGAACATCTTAAAGAAAACAATAACTAAGACTATCTTTTATGGATTTATAGGTGGCATGTGCAGTCTAGTATCCCAGTGATTTGGTCATTCTTTGAGACTGGTCACGGGAAGGGTGAGCATGATGGTGCAGGCGCGTGTGTGAAACGTGCCTTGAGGCGTCATCAGCTGCGACACGATGCTCAGCGGTTCAGAGATGCGGGTCACATAGTCGAGTGGTGCTCCCAACATTTGTGTGGGAGTGCAGCATCATCGTACCCCAAACGTGATGCTCGGATTGTCAGGAGATTTTTTTGGCATGTGGATGGTGGCATGATTGACCGTAGAGCCTCCCATGATTGTGACACAGTACCTGGCACCTTGGGCTTACATTCCATCAGGAGCACGTGCATGGCGGCCCCCACGATTTACACACGACGGTTTGCATGCTTCTGTGGAGCATGTATGGATGGCGATTGGTCACATTGTGCCTCGAGAGGATGGGCAGATGCATGGATACAGACATTCCTCTCCCCCGAGCATCCTTCACATCCCAGTGGTGTCTGATGAGCACACAGGTCCTGCGTTCATGGTCAGTTATGATGACCTGACAGATTTGCTACAGGAGGGTGATGTATTTGCTGTTATTGCCAGTGAGGGAAATAGCGAGGGAGTAGACTACTATCTGATGAGTTGCACTAGGCCAAAGTGCATGCTTGACCAGGATATAGTGGATGATCATGGGTTTTCTTATGACGCCCATAGCATGATTGTGGCAGGCCGGTTCTACCAGCAGATTCGACTTCATCGGGGGAGTCTTGAGTTCCAGCAGTGGAAGTGGGAGTTAGAGGCATTTCAGTTCTCTCATCTAGTGGTTGCTACCAGGCTCACTCTTGTTCGAGTACAGAGCCGAAAACACAGTTCTCACCCTCGTTTTCGGCTTCGAGTGGATGACCATGAGAGCATTCTAGAGCAGTTGAGAGCTAGAGAGGGTGCTGCTGACTAGATCTCTATCTTGATAGTGACTAAACTCAGACTAGCTGGGTTAGCTCACTTACATTGTACTTAGATTTTTGGGCAGTGACTAACCTCAGACTAGCTCGGGTAGCTCATTTTCATTCTGATGTACTTATTTGATGTTTATATCATTATGAGTTTTCTCATTATTGAGTATCATTACATTTTAGTTGATGTTCTTGATTTTATTATATTTTTTAACACTTTGGCTATCATATTGTTTGTTGAAAATCTCCATGCCATCGTACCCAAACATGCTCTGATGGTGGGGACCAAACTTTGCAAGCATGGGGAGAGGACCCACCCCCACATGCTTGCAAAGTTTGGTCACAATCAAAACATGTTTGGATTGGTAATTAGCGCCCAGTGCGGGTTTTTGAAGTCTCTTGGTGCTTAAGAGGCCATGGAAAATCCGGGCCTTCCCCATACCATCGTACCCAAACATGCTCCGATGGGGACCAAACTTTGCAAGCATGTGGGGGTGGGTCCCCCCCACATGCTTGCAAAGTTTGGTCACAATCAGAGCATGTTTGGATTGGTAATTGGCGCCCAGTGCGGGTTTTTCAAGTCTCTTGGTGCTTAAGAGGCCATGGAAAATCCGGGCCTTCCCCATACCATCGTACCCAAACATGCTCCGATGGGGACCAAACTTTGCAAGCATGTGGGGGTGGGTCCCCCCCACATGCTTGCAAAGTTTGGTCACAATCAGAGCATGTTTGGATTGGCAATTAGCGCCCAGTGCGGGTTTTTCAAGTCTCTTGGTGCTTAAGAGGCCATGGAAAATCCGGGCCTTCCCCATACCATCGTACCCAAACATGCTCTGATGGGGACCAAACTTTGCAAGCATGTGGGGGTGGGTCCCCCCCACATGCTTGCAAAGTTTGGTCACAATCAGAGCATGTTTGGATTGGCAATTGGCGCCCAGTGCGGGTTTTTCAAGTCTCTTGGTGCTTAAGAGGCCATGGAAAATCCGGGCCTTCCCCATACCATCGTACCCAAACATGCTCCGATGGGGACCAAACTTTGCAAGCATGTGGGGGTGGGTCCCCTCCACATGCTTGCAAAGTTTGGTCACAATTAGAGCATGTTTGGATTGGCAATTAGCGCCCAGTGCGGGTTTTTCAAGTCTCTTGGTGCTTAAGAGGCCATGGAAAATCCGGGCCTTCCCCATACCATCGTACCCAAACATGCTCCGATGGGGACCAAACTTTGCAAGCATGTGGGGGTGGGTCCCCCCCACATGCTTGCAAAGTTTGGTCACAATCAGAGCATGTTTGGATTGGTAATTGGTGCCCAGTGCGGGTTTTTCAAGTCTCTTGGTGCTTAAGAGGCCATGGAAAATCCGGGCCTTCCCCATACCATCGTACCCAAACATGCTCCGATGGGGACCAAACTTTGCAAGCATGTGGGGGTGGGTCCCCCCCACATGCTTGCAAAGTTTGGTCACAATAAGAGCATGTTTGGATTGGCAATTAGCGCCCAGTGCGGGTTTTTCAAGTCTCTTGGTGCTTAAGAGGCCATGGAAAATCCGGGCCTTCCCCATACCATCGTACCCAAACATGCTCTGATGGGGACCAAATTTTGCAAGCATGTGGGGGTGGGTCCCCCCCACATGCTTGCAAAGTTTGGTCACAGTCAGAGCATGTTTGGATTGGCAATTGGCGCCCAGTGCGGGTTTTTCAAGTCTCTTGGTGCTTAAGAGGCCATGGAAAATCCGGGCCTTCCCCATACCATCGTACCCAAACATGCTCCGATGGGGACCAAACTTTGCAAGCATGTGGGGGTGGGTCCCCCCCATATGCTTGCAAAGTTTGGTCACAATCAGAGCATGTTTGGGTACGATGGTATGGGGAAGGCTCGGATTTTCCATGGCCTCTTAAGCACCAAGAGACTTGAAAAACCCGCACTGGGCGCTAATTGCCAATCCAAACATGCTCTGATTGTGACCAAACTTTGCAAGCATGTGGGAGGGACCCACCCCCACATGCTTGCACGGAGCATGTTTGGGTACGATGGTATGGGGAAGGCCCGGATTTTCCATGGCCTCTTAAGCACCAAGAGACTTGAAAAACCCACACTGGGCGCCAATTACCAATCGAAACATGCTTTGATTGTGACCAAACTTTGCAAGCATGTGGGGGGGACCCACCCCCACATGCTTGCAAAGTTTGGTCCCCATCGGAGCATGTTTGGGTACGATGGTATGGGGAAGGCCCGGATTTTCCATGGCCTCTTAAGCACCAAGAGACTTCAAAAACCCGCACTGGGCGCCAATTACCAATCCAAACATGTTCTGATTGTAACCAAACTTTGCAAGCATGTGGGGGTGGGTCCCCTCCCCATGCTTGCAAAGTTTGGTCCCCATCAGAGCATGTTTGGGTACGATGGCATGAATATTTTCAACAAACAATATGATAGCCAAAGTGTTAAAAAATATAATAAAATCAAGAACATCAACTAAAATGTAATGATACTCAATAATGAGAAAACTCATAATGATATAAACATCAAATAAGTACATCAGAATGAAAATGAGCTACCCCAGCTAGTCTGAGGTTAGTCAGTGCCCAAAAATCTAAGTACAATGTAAGTGAGCTAACCCAGCTAGTCTGAGTTTAGTCACTATCAACAGCAACCCAATCAAAATCGTCATCTCTAACTGCCGGTCGACGTGCGCGTCGAGGCTGCTGTGCACGTCGAGGAGGCTGTGCCGACTGTGGGGGTCGTCGAATGTCTGCGGGGAGGTCTGCCTCAAAGGCAGGATCGTGAGCTGGTGCCGGTGTACTCGGGAGCTCACGAGTCCCAAAAGCTGCTATGGCCCTCTCTCGCTCTCTACGTCGTGCTAATGCAAGACGCCTCTGTCTGTAAACCCAAAATCTATAATCTGCAATGGTGCGTGTCTGCCACTCTGCTCGTGTAAGCTCCTTTGCTGTAAGGACACGCTGCTCATGAGAAGCAGCACTGCTGCTAGCACCATCACCCACTAGGGCCAGCACCACCCACGCGCTCATATGCTGTGACCTGGCTCTCATGTAGGACTCTCTGGTAAGCGTCGAACTCATGTGAGCTCCACTCTATCTCAGGAGGCACCTCAGGCTCCTGGGCTCTATCATCGAAGGCATCGAGTCCCAAGTCCATAGCTGATGTAAAGTTGACAGGCCTGCCAGTCCTGGCATCTACTCGAACAAGGCCTGGGTGAAGATCATCGATGCCCAATACCCTGTACGTCGCTAGGTCCACGCGTGCACGGCAGGATGGGCATGCTGAGAACCGGACTAGCTCCTGGGTGATGCAAGACAAGTGGAAAATATGTCCACATCCCAGGGCATATCCTCCTGTACTATCAATGTCCTCGATACATAAACAGCAGCACGCATCACGTAGGAAGGGTGGTGCATCCTGCGGGAGAGGTCGTCGAAAAACCTCTGTGAATGACAGGCCGTGGATATAACGGTAGGTAAGGCACTGTCACGTCCGAGGATCTACGATACTCTCGAACATGCAGCATCAGCTGCTCTGCCCTGTGCTGGGCAATCTGCTCTGCCCTGTGCTGGGCAATCTGCTCCATAATCTGATGATGCTGTGCCTCAGCTCTGGAGCTCTCTACCTCGGTCCGAGCCTACACAAAAAAGTAAAGCATTAAAATAATTGATTAGTCTCTCATTAGGTATTACTTAAAGAAATTTATAACTTAGGACCTTAATTATAACTCTTTTACGTGCAAGAGAAACCTACCTGCTGGATGTCGGACTCTCTCAGATGCTGTGCCTCTGCAGTAGCTGCCTCTGCCATCTGTAATGCAGCTCGGAGGCGGTCAATCTCCGCTCTCGCCTCTACCAACTCCTGAGTGAGCCTCTCAGTGGTAGGTGTGGGAACCTGCGTGACACAATCAACCATGCTGCTCATGTAAAAATATAGAAAAGTACATATAAACATGAAGATAAATGACCAAAAAAACTTAAGACGTAATATATATGTAAATACCTCCACATCTGTCGTCGGTATAGATCGTGAGAATAGGCGCACCACGTGCTGGATGCTCTCCGTGGTACTCCGTACGTCAATGCCGACTTGCGTGCCAAGAGCCTCTACTGTCGACAATGGCACAAATGAAGGATCTGTGGTAGGTGCTACACGAAGGACTGGTGGAGGCCGCCTACCCTGGTCCTGGAGACGTCCTCGACCAGCACCACCACCCGGACGATGGCTGGTGTAATCGACCTCCTCCCCTAAGACAAACTCCGCATATAACTGCTTTGCGAAGTATATGGGAATCTGGCGGTTGTTCGGCATCCTCCCATATGCGGGAACATATCGACTATAGATATGTGCCGCCATACGAGGATGTGAACACCGCGAAATAGTGAGGGGCTTGCCCGCCCCAGGCCTCATCCCACGACTATCGAGGAAAAGATCTAGGTAAGCTCCATCCCTAATAGGAGCAAGATCACAGACCTGACGATATGTCAGGCCATGTGACACAGGAGCAGTGCGATGGTGGGCTATCCACTCATCTACATAAACAATATCGTGAAGGCTACGAAGGGACGCAAGCATCGCCTCCAAGTCTGCCACGATATGTAATGTAGATGGAGTGTCTCTAGCACTTCTACGGATAGCCGCTAACTCGCGGTCTATCTCCACGATGAGGTCCGCAATAGATGAGCGGCCCTCCTCGTGGCCCTCCTCGTGGTCCTCCATGCTAAAACCTAAGCCAAATGTGAAGGGTCCAATGTGAAGGGTCTAATGTGAAGGGTCTAATGCTTAGTGCTAAGTAGCACTAATGAAGCTAAAAACAAAGCTAATGGGCTCACTAATACTAATCCAAATCAAGAGAGCAAGGAGAGTGAAAACGACTTGTGAAAATGAGGCAAAAAAAAAAGTTTTCCGATTTTATAACCTCGATCGAGGTTCGGTAACATCATGCAATTTAGGGTTTGCAAGATTAACGCTCTGGATATTAGGGTTAGTGCAACATACGGCCAAGATACACACCTAATTTTAGGGTTGGGGAAGGATCGACGGCTGAGATTTGATATTACTATCTCGTTCGAGGTACATGGACGGCCACGATTTAAAGGCATTACCACGACAAGGTATCTCGACGGTCAAGATTCATTATATACCTCGATCGAGATATTTAAACAGCCGAGATCGCATCTTCCAACGTACGTGAATGGACGGTATAAATTGCGTTTCCGTATCTCGATCGAGATAATTGGACGGTGGATATTGCATCTACGTATCTCGATCGAGATATTTGGATGGTGCAGATTGAATCTCTGTATCTCGATCGAGATATTTGGACGGCTGAGATTTGAACTCAGTATCTCGATCGAGATATGGGGACGGTGGAGATTGTATCCCATTACCTCGAACAATGAATGGTCACGATTGGATGTAAATTTCTCGTTCGAGATACGTGGACGATGGAGATGTGCTAGTCAAATATGCCTACGGGGATACAGCGTGGCCCTGATGTGGATCCGAGTGGCATAGATATCTCGATCGAGATATTGTGGTGGCGGTGACATGTATTGGTGACATGGATGACGCCTGGAAACCCGGACCTGCTAGCGTGGCATTAGTTGGCATCTCGATCGAGATATGTTGATTTAGGCTCGGGAGGCACGTGTCGTCTTTTAATTCGCGGCACTATCACGATCGAGGTACTCCGCCCGAGATGCATGGATGTCCCAATTTTAGAGAGAGTGAACAAAAGTGAGTACCCTCTCATCTTGCAACCACCCAAGACTAAAATTTATATTGTTGATTTTTCAAAGCTTGTTATTTATATGTAAGTAAGTTCTTGGTCCTTTACAAAGCTCATAGTAAGTTCTTGGTCCTTTGCAAAGCTCGGACTACTTGTTCATTGCTCCAAAAAGCTCGGCAAAAAAAGCTCGCAAAAAAAATCCCCCCATCATCGCGCAACTTACCGCCACCTGCCCCGCCGCCGCCGCTGATGCTACCGACCGGGTGTCCTCAATTCTTTCATTCTCATGGAGTTGCTTAAGACTAATAATAGAGGTCGGACTATTCATTAGGAGAAATGTGAACTCTCCATTTTTCCCCTTAAGGAGTAAATAAAAAAAGATTGGCCCGACGAATGAGAGAGCTGGGATTCTAGATCCATGTAACATGGATCTTTTTATCATATCTTTGCCCAAATCTCTTAAGACAATAAAATAATAGAGCCCATATCTTTAAAAAATATATAAATGTCAAATTTCATGTCATAAATTATTCTTTCATATCAGATGTACCTTGTGGTCATCACATGGAAGTTTGAAAACCGAATTTCATTTTTTTCATTTTTTATATTTAACTTTTTACTTTCCCTCTTTTTGCATTTCACTACCTTTTCATTTTCTCCCTTTTTTGGCGGAATTTAATTTTGCCATATCTTTTGTAACTATGGTTCTTTCTTCACAAAAATTTACAGGTATGTTGTTCTCCACTATAGCTCTCTCCTCGTATGTGAGTTATGCCCATTTTCTCACATGAACTTTCTCTTCTCTGCACCATAGATAGCTATCTTGATGTGAAGTGGCATCAAATTCTTGTGAGTAAATGTTTAGGGATTGTCTATGTTTTGTCTTAATGTGAGAAATGATCATAGGTTTAGGATTTGTTTATGTTTTGTCTTGATGTATTGCTGTTTATTTTCACAGGAGCAAGGTTGTGAGCAACAAGGTTATGTAAATCAAAGCAGTAAGTTGTTGTTTATTTCTTGTGTTTTAATCTTTATTTGTTGCTTACAATCTTCTTTGCATAGTAATGATTTGGAGTGGCATAAAATACCACAGTAATGATCATAAGTTTAGGATCTGTTTATGTTTTATCTTGATGTGTTGCTGTTTATTTTCACAGGAGCAACAAGGTTGTGAGCAGTAAGTTGCTATTTATTTCTTGTTGTTTTAATCTTTATTTGTAGAGATTAACAAACTTCTCTACACAGTAATGATTTCAAGTGGCATAAAATACAACAGTAAGGATCATAGGTTTAGGGTTTGTCTATGTTTTGTCTTGATGTGAGTAATGATCATAGGTTTAGGGTTTGTTAATGTTTTGTCTTGATGTGTTTATGTTTATTTCCATAGGAGCACCAAGGTTGTGTAAATCAAAGCAACAAGGTTGTGTAAATCAAAGCAGTAAGTTGTTGTTTATTTATTATTATTCTAATCTTTATTTATCGCTTACAATGTAACATATATATTTATTAATCATGCAGTTTAGATTTATTAATTTAGATGTCTTCAAGGAGGAGGAATATCAATAATATTCACATAGTGGAGGTGTTTAACAAGAGAGATGATGAAAGCAACTGGATCCCTGATCAGTATAGTAAGTTAAATTGGATTTTAATGCGACCAAGTACTCGTGGTGGCAATTTCAAGGTCAAGCTCAAAGATGTCACCACACAAACCCCAACAAGCAATGAAAAGGTAGAATCATAGAGTTCAGGAGACACACAAATGGTATGAGTACAATAACAGAGGTTTTCATTCAACATGTTTATATGCACAAAGAGATTCAAGTGCATCATGATAACTTCAGTGAAAGACATAAGCCTAACAATAAGTTTATATCTCTGTGCTTTGTGTTCTTGTGCTTTGATTCCATGGTTATTAGATAGAGTTTTAATACAAGCATTTAGTTGCTTGCAGCTTTATACCCATCCACTCTGCATGAATGGTAGAATGTAGAATGTTTTAGTGGAAAGCTAAAAGTTTTACATACAGAGATAGGTGCCTTGATCTATGACAACAAGAGTGTAAGCGAATTGGCATCTCAGAATGTTTACTTTTATGATTCAGTGTATGATGTGGAGAGACATAGTTTGGAGTATATTCCACTACCACCATTGTCTAGCCAGGAATGGTATGATCCTAGCTTAGACATGTCAGAAGCATGTAGGGTAAAGATAAAAATTGATGTTCATGTTGCCATGAAACCATCCATAGGCGTGCATCTAAGTTGATTTGTACCATTTGGTTTGTTAAGAAAACTAAGATTACTTATCAATGCAAGTGCCCATCTGAGGATTGGATGACTCAGTTACTAGGTGAGTCATGGCATCTCAAGAACTCACCACGATGATATCATTGAGTGCAGAATTACTGTGTCAGATGTTACCTTTAGGTAAGATTGCACTTATGTTGATTGTTGATGGTTTTTATTCATAAGTACTTCATTACAAGACACTAATTGTTGATTGTTGAATGTTGATTGTTGATTTTATGTTTTTATGTTGGTTGTTGTTTGTTTTTTATGACAGGTACTTCATTGCAAGACAAACTTTGTGCATTCGCTTCAAAGTATAGGAGTTGGCGACTTCTTCGAGGGGAGTGGCTTGGACCAAGAAATGCGAGATGGCACACATTCATCACTCATTGATGTGGTTATTCTTTGCGAGGGTCATGACCCTTTAAGAATTAATGTAGAGAGTCATTGGCCCCTTAGTTTTCTGAGGCAGGAAATCCAACTTATGTCCAATAATCCCCCTTGTAATTTCTATTTTAAGTTGGATGGTAGGAAGGTTCGGAGTCGAAGTAAACATTGCAAAACATGCAAGCAGTGTGTTGCTCCACACATCCTTGAGATTGTGGAGTCAATGTAATTCTTATTCTTCTAAAACTGAATATAAGAAGTTGTTTCTCTAAAAGTGTTGTAAATTTAATTTTTCTTCATTTTCATATGTTGTGGTTTTTTAAGTCTATTGTGTTTCAAACCCTTTAATATGTAAGAAAATAATGATAAGTATAAGTAAGTACAAACGTAAATATAAATATAACTATATATATTTAAGTGTAAATAATAATATAATTAATTATGCTAGAAATATAAATATATTTTTATGATTTGTTATATTTTAATGAAGTGTCATTAATTTTTAAGTCTATAGATATAAGTTTAAAAATAAATATAACTTTAAGTATATATTTAAGTGTAAATAATAATATAAGTAACTATGTAGATAATATAATATAATAATAATAATAATATAATGTAATGTGAAATAGAAGTATGATTTATTATTTATTATATTTTACTAGAGTATAAACATAAGGTATACAAATAAATATAAGTTTATAGATATTTGTAAGTAATATAATAAACACAAGTATAAATTTATTATAAATATTATAAATTTAAGTGTAAGTATAAATATGAGTATAAGTTATAGATCAAACTCATTTATACTATCTATTCTCTAGCTCTCCCTTTGTGTGCTAGCTCTAGCTCTTCCCACTACCCATCATGGCCGCCTCCCCTGCTTTCGTCGGCGTCGTGGATTAGCAGCACTCTCTATGCTCACCTTGGGGACTAGATCTACCTTAGGTTTTGCAAGAGTTTAGACCTCGAGGTTGTCATCTCCACCTTAGACCCAAACTCCACCTTGCTAGCTGCATTTTGCGATGCAATCGATGAGTTCACCTACTCTATCCCAAATTCCACCTTGAGTTGGATTCCTTTGGAGTTCCTCTTCAGCATGAAGAGTGGATCCAGAAGGCAGTGAATAGAGCTCTAGCTCATGTTGGACAAGATTTCCACACTACCACTATCTCGCAACCTCCTATGAAGAGCACATCCCACTCGATCTCATTACTTGGGATATTGCTTTTGCTATTTACATCTTGAACTCTGATGTTTAAGAGCTAGAGGATGATGACATCCAAGATCTCCCTCTAGTGGAATACATAGACACAGAGCCAGAGGAGACCACTCTCGACCCTGTCCATTGAGGCCGCAAAGAGCTCTCGCATGGTGCTTACATCCATCCAGCCTAGTGAAACCCAAAGTCACCGACCCACCACTAGCTTCATTGAGTGCCCTCAACATCGAAGGGGTAGAGTACCTCCTCATGCAGGATGTGTTGGAGCTCTTGGACTTGAGGGAGGAGGAACTATATAGTGTACTTGTGCGAGATGCCAGTGATAATTTTTGGACTTTGATTACCAAGAAGCTTTACCACAGGTTGATGAGGTAGGGCGATATGATGAAAGTAGTGATATCTCTGCTATCATTGCCGTCCAGAAGGAGATTGAGGATGCAACTCCTCAATATTAGATCTCAAATGAAGAGTTCTAGCGCTTGCAGAATGAACTCTTTGGACCTCGACCATAGCATGCGACCCTATGGTCTAGTCGGATGATGGCAGACCCATTCCAGGAGCAGATCTGGAGGCACCCTTACATAAGGAGCTTGAAGAAGCAGAAAAGTTATCTCCTTTTACTAGTTGCTCTCCCCAAATTTGATATATAGGGCCTTTACAATATGTAGATCCCACATGTATGATCCTATGCCCATCAGAGGCTGGGAAGTGTAGGTAGTGGGCTTGATGCTGCGTGAGTCCAGAACCTCCTATCACGACGGTCTTGCAGATTCTGCATGATCTCTCGCACCACACGTTGGAAGGAGAGCTTTGGTATGAGCAGGTTCACCATCTTTTGGTATTTCCTAATCTCATGGAGAGCCACAGTAGTGCCAGGCCTCCACCTATGCTTTTACGATGTTGCTGCCGTGGTGGTTGGGGGGTACTCCACGTCCCACCTCTTGGGGAGCCAAACTCTCTTAGTAGTTTTCTTGGTGTGAGCCATGCTCTTGGAGGTGAGAGAGAGAAATGAAAGATGAGAAATGAGATGAAATGAGGTGAAATGAGGGTTACTTCCATACTTCTAGATGAAAATTTATATATTTTCCAAATTAGCTCATCACATAAATTTGATACTTTTTAATTTTTAAAAATAGTTTTCCTTATCAGAATGAGCTCTAATTTTATGTGTACATATAAGTATCATGGAACACCCTCCTAGATAAAATATCAACCCCATCTTAGAGGTCTATAGGGCCCTTGTCCGAAGGCTCGCGTCGTGTATAGACCTGCTATTAAAAAAAGAAGGCCTCTACACACGAGCCTTTGGACAAGGGCCCTATAGGCCTTTGATAGGGCTTATATTTATCTCTAAGACATGTAAACTATATGGTCTATGCACATAATAAATTTCAACCCATTCTGATCACACATGCATCAATTTTTTCTAGGAAAAAAAATATTATCGTATAAAATAGCACTTGCATATGCACATGGACTTGCTTGCACATGTACATGCATGCTTTGCCACATGCGTTTTGGCTTGAGGCTGTCATGTGTGCTGCATATGTACTCAACAGGTGTCCCACTAAGGCCTTGTAGTCTATTACTCCATACGAAGCTTGGCATGGCATAGGAAGCCTTCTATTGGTTGCTTGGCCTATGCTTTAGTGCCTGTGCAACAACGCAGAAAATTGGATGATAAGGCTGTCAAATGCATTTTTGTTGGTTACAGTGCTGAGAGCAAGGGTTACAGATTGTATCATCCGCAGTCAAAGCGTATCTTGATTAGTCGAGATGTTGTTTTTGTGGAAGATGCTGTGCAGCCTTTGTTATCATGTACCAAAGAGACAGGTGTGAGCTCACGGGATGTATTTGATACATTGTTGCCTCTCTTTACAGGTGGGAATTCAAATGTAAGTCCTAATGAGGCAAATATTCAGCCTATGCAGATTTCAAATGACATCATAGATCAGCCTATTTCTGATGCAGATTTACAGGATGTAATTCATGAGGATAGGGCTGAAAATGAGTAGGCTAGAGGTATGCCTAAATGGCTGGTGCAAACCTTGCGTGATAGTAAGATTGATGCACCTATGACTAGTCGTACTCGTTCAGGTTTTCAGCATGCCTCTTATGCATCAGATTGTTATGCTTTGGCTGTGTCTAGTATGTGTGAAGAGGAAGAACCTCTTTCATTTGATGAGGCACAAAATTCAAAAAATTGGTTGGCTGCAATGCAAAGTGAATATGATGCTATAATGAAGAATGGTACATGGTCTTTGTGTGATTTGCCTATTGGTAAAAAGGCCATTGGATGTAAGTGGGTTTTTAAATTGAAACGAAAACCAGATGGCAGTGTTGATCGCTATAAGGCTAGACTCGTTGCAAAGGGTTATGCTCAAGAAAAGGGCATTGATTTTGATGAGACCTTTGCTCCCACTTGTCGTATGACTACCATTCGTAGCATTTGTGCATTGGCAGCTCATAATGGTTGGAATGTACATCAGCTGGACATAAAGACTGCGTTCTTGAATGGAGATTTGCATGCGGAGGTGTATGTATCACAGCCTCGTGGTTTTGTTCAAAGAGGGCAGGAAAACAAAGTGTGCAGGTTGAAAAAGGCTTTATATGGTTTAAAGCAAGCTCCACGAGCTTGGTATGAAAAGATACATGCATATTTGACTGCACATGGTTTTCAAAATAGTCCAACAGAAAGCACTTTGTATGTTAAACATGTGGATGATGTACATCTAATCATTGCTCTCTATGTCGATGACATGCTGCTCACAGGACCAAATGAGAGTCATATTGCTGATTTTAAGGCTGATTTGAATGCCTCTTTTGAGATGTCAGATTTGGGGCATTTGCATTATTATTTGGGGATACAATTTAAGCAGTGTGATGGAGGTATTGCTTTGTGTCAGACAAAGTATATTGAGACATTGTTGCGAAGATTTGGCCTTGAAGACTGCAAGCCTATTGCTACTCCAATGGAGACAAGTTTGAAGTTGAGTCTTCATGATGCTAGAGATCACTTTGATGTCACACTCTAGCTGTTGGTTGCCTCATTTATGTATGCATTACGAGGCCGGACATTCAGTTTGCAGTCTCACAGGTGAGCAGGTTTATGCATAGCCCAGGGTCTCAGCATTGGAAGGCAGTTAAACGCATCTTTCGCTACTTGAGTGGCACCATACATCTTGGGTTGTTTTATCCCAAGGGGGGATCGTTGCCGCCAGATTTACATGCTTTTTCAGACTCAGATTGGGCTGGTTGCTATGACACAAGAGTGTCCACAAGTGGTTTTTGTTTCATGCTCGGTAGCTCATGCATATCTTGGTTGAGCAAGAAGCAACCTACTGTGGCCACTTCTAGTTGTGAAGCTGAGTACAGGGCAGCTTTCACAGCTACGGTTGAGTGTGTGTGGCTCAGACGGCTTATGGCTGATTTGGGTGTTGGACAAGAGTCTGCCACCACCTCTATCTACACTGACAGTCAGAGCGCATTGGCAGTTGCGAGAAACCCAGTTTTTCATGCTCGCACAAAGCACATTGAGGTGCATTATCACTATGTCAGGGAGAGACTCTCAGCAGGAGAGATCAGCTTGGCCTATGTGCCAACACAGGACAACCTCGCATATCTTGGTTGAGCAAGAAGCAACCTACTGTGGCCACTTCTAGTTGTGAAGCTGAGTACATGGCAGCTTTCACAGCTACTACGGTTGAGTGTGTGTGGCTCAGACGGCTTATGGCTGATTTGGGTGTTGGACAGGAGTCTGCCACCTCTATCTACACTGACAGTCAGAGCGCATTGGCAGTTGCGAGAAACCTAGTTTTTCATGCTCGCACAAAGCACATTGAGGTGCATTATCACTATGTCAGGGAGAGACTCTCAGCAGGAGAGATCAGCTTGGCCTATGTGCCAACACAGGACAACCTCGCCGATCTTTTCACAAAGGCGCTTCCTCGTGAGAAGTTTGAAGCTTTCCGCAAAGCTTTGGGCTTGCTCCCCTTTGTGGACTGATCTACTTCGGGCATGGCACTCCCCTATACATGAGTGCCAGCTCTCGTTCATACCATCACTCCTAGGGGGGATTTGTTGCCATATATATGTAGGCAGTGATGTGTGTGAACACACTTAGGACCGCCAGGGCACTTTTTCCCTCTTTAGGAGGTTTTTTCCCCCGGCTTGTATATTTGCCCATCCTTCTAGGGCTAACTTATCTTTTGTACATTGACACAATCTAATACACTTTGTGTTGTGTGCATTCTTGCTTCTTCTTCTCCAAGCTTTGTGTGCTTTCCTGCAACCCTAATTCCAAACAGTAAGAAAATTTGAACCCAATATTTTTGTCTTGCTTTGGGATGGAGTATACTATCACGTACTCTAAAGTCTTATTATAGGTAGCTTGCGACGCTATGGTAAAGGAGTTGTACCAACCATATATCTTCTTGTAAGGAAATGTGAACTCAATCTTTTTGTAAGAAAATATGAACCGGGTATACTTGTTTTTTTAACTTGTGTTGAAATAAATATTGGTCTTTGAGTATGCATGAAAAGTTAAAGTATCCTTGTCACATAAATTGTATGTATTGGAAGAAAGGTACATAGATAGGTATGTTTGTGCCCATATTTAAGTTTCTTTGACATAAAATGTGTGTTTATATGTAGGAAGGTAGGTAGGTAGGTATGTAGGTATGTAGGTAGGTATGTAGGTATGTATGTATGCATGCATGTATATGTTTGGGAGTATGCATGCAAGCATGTATGTATGTATTGTACACATGTGTGTATATATGTATGTATGTATATATGTATGTATATATGTAGAAAGGTAGGTAGGTAGGTAGGTATGTTTGAGAATATGCATGTATATATGTATGTATGTATGTGAATGTATTTATTTCTCTTTCATAAATACTTACTATATAAAAGCTCACCAAAATGTATCATTTTTCTTACAAGCTCGCATAAAACTATCTTATCTCCAAAAAGCTCGCCAAATAAAGCTCGCAAAAAAATCAAACCCCGCGATGATAGGTGGCTTGCCAGAAATGGTCGTTTTGTGAATAGTTTCTACTTTCACAAAGCATGGCAATGTCGGCAAAAAGAAGAGAAACATTATAGAGAGTTAAAGGCTTGGAGGTGAAATTTATGAGTGCCGAACACTACCATTTAAAGAAGCGAAGAACAGTTGTGGATCATGGGTGCCAATGATCTTGATCATGTGGATGTTGTGGAGGAACATGCTACTGAGCATGCATATGATATTGAACATCATGGGATATCTAATCATGTGGATGTTGGGAATGACACTGAAATTCATGGGAATGAACATGTGCATGTCAATGAGCCTCATCATCTAGATGATGTAGAGGAACATGCTACTGAGCATGTATATGATGTTGAAAAACATGGGATATCTGACCATCTTGATGTTGGGCATGACCCTGAAATTCATGGGAATGAGAATGTGCATGTCGATGAGCCTGATCATGTGGATGATGTTGAAGATCATGGGATATTTGACCATGCAAATAATGGGAATTTGGCTAAAATAGACTGCGACACTTCTATCATTGTGAGAAGTGGTGACCCCCAAGACTTTGAAGAGTTGATTTCATTTCTTACTATGGAAGAGTTGAAGCTTGGATTAGGTACATCATTGAGTAACAGTGGGGCATGCAAGGGATCATGCATTTTACACACAAAAAGGTGCAAGAAGCAGGTGGATATCCTCATCTAGAGGTCGTATAAATAGATGTGGTTGGAAAGATTGATGACCACAACAACAAAATTTTCAACCCTTGTATGATGCACGAGGAGGTAGAGTGTCATACTCTCGAGGTAGGAGGATATTGAATTCTTGTTGTGATCAATGGTAATCATGTTACGAGCATTAAATGTTTAGAAATCTTAGGGAAATGAGAGGGAAAGAAGGAGGGAGAGAGAGAAGCATGCCACAAATCACATGAAGCCTTTAAGCAAGCAAGAAAGCTTTTATGAAATTGCACGTACAAAAAGAAAAGATACATACTGACTCTTCCCCAAAAAATATGAAAATATGCCTTTATTATTGTGATCTATAAAATGAGGAAAGATGCCTTTATTATCATAATTAAAAAAGAAGAAATATGTTTTTTTTGTTGCAAAGTTACAAGGAATAACTCTTTATGCACCTCTCCCACTCCTATAAATATAGAGACAAGCTCCATAACACTTTGTCACTTACCATTTAGCTAAGCATTGTTAGTAGAGTACACCACCCACAAGCCTCCTATTCACTCTCCTATTCAGAAAAAAATATAACTCTCGATTCAAAAAGAAGACGACAAAAAGAAAACCATAGATATTTTTTATTTTTCAAGACAAAAAATCCTATGGATTCACATTTGAGAAAAACATAATAAAAATATCATTTATTGATATTTCAAGTGATTACAATACCAATATTTTTTTCTGTAATAAAGGAATATATTCTAGCTTGTGGATGTTCTCCTCATTGTCACTATCATCAACTTCGATATCAATTGGAATGTCTTTATCTTTTTCAATTTCTTTACCCGGTCTATGTGTTTGGTCTTCCTCCATTATTTCAATTGTTTGCTTATTTGTCTTATAAGAATTCTCTACTATTTCATCTTCATTAAAGGCATACCTCAAATCGTCAACTTCATTCTCATTTCTTTTCCATCTGTTCATAAACCAATCTAATCTTGGATGTGAAGCATCAAAATTTTGTTTATTAATAAAAATATCATAGATATCTTTCATTGTTGTGTTGGATGGGTATACCATTGTCCTCCATAAAGCATCAACTTTTTGAAGCTCCATTCCTCTTCCTTGATATGGTGTTATCCAATTAGAAGATGGGTAGTACTTTCCTATCTTGATCATTTTATGAATGGTGGTGCAGAAATTATTGCCTAAAGGATGCTTTAAATAGAACTTCCAAAACATCAATGCTCTATCAAAAATGTTTGTTGGAGTAAGACAAACTTTGTTCTTCAAATCATCTGCACCATATTGCATGTAAATTTCTATTCCCTTTGAAATATCTTCAGCACTAATATTATGTGACACATTTTTATAATGAGGCTTATCAATATCTTTCATACAATAGCCTATCATACCATGAAATGTGTGCATGTTTTTCTGTCTTAATGCTCTACACATTACAATGCCACCAATTGGATTATTCTTATCCCATCCAAGATACTTTTTGATGAGCTTATTTACTGCAATTATTGACTTTGCATGAATTCTAATGACCATTTGATAGTGTAAATGGAAAACTGTGCCTCCTCTTTCCAATGAGCAACTACCAGCAAGGCATTCTTTAGTGATAAAATCATGAAGATTATTTAGTAATGCTTCATCAATGTCACTACCACCTAATGATATAGTCACACTTAGCTCAAGTACTTTCAAGCTGACATTGGATTGATCTAACATTGCATCTTCATTAGATAACTTCTTTGGTCTTCCACGATTCTTCTTAGATTCCATGCTTGAAACTTCATGGCTTTCAATAGTTGAATTTATAAATTTTCCAGTCGTTGATTCTCTTGCTCTTTTTTTCATTTTTGACATTTCACTACATAATAAAAAAGAAAAAATAAGTTAATAATTCAGAATACATATAGTCAATCGCCCGCTGATTGTGTTGGTTCTGTTCACTAAACCGACGGATCTCATTTGGGTCAAAAGAGATGAAATTTATATTTTTTAAATATAAATAAAAAAAATTTCAATAAGGTCTCTTACAAGAAGTTGCTGAATTAAACGACTGTAGAGCGATTGCGGCACACCGCTAACTGCTGTCTCGCCCACGCCTGTGAGAACAATCTGGAACAATCGCACGCTGATTGTGTCGGTTCTTTAGAGTCATTAAAACAACCATAATATATATATGGACAAAAAAATAATAATAATGAAAACAAAGTAATTAAAAAAATAATTGCAGCCACCCTCCGTCTCCATCTCCGTCTCCATCTCCGCCGCCACCCTCCTTTTTTTTGCCCCGAAAACAGCTCGTGTAACATTCCTGAATTTTTCATTAAGATCCTTGCATCTTTAATCACATACATAATTCGCATTATGATAGTAACTATGCAATTTCCAATTTTGCTAATTTTCTTTTCACATCCAACAGATCCAGTCCTTGAGACTCTTGATTTCTATTTTTATTTATTTTTTTGCTTCAATTAATAATTTGCTCAAGACGCCTGCGCTCAATAGCATCATGAAGGTATCTGCGACGGATTAATAATTTGCTCAAGACGCCTGCGCTCAAATAAATAGCATCATCAAGGTATCTGCGGCCCTTTTTGCTTCCCATTAATTCTAATTAATGTCTTGTAGAACAGACACAAAGCAAGCTTAAATTAATGTATTGCATTAACTCTAATCCAGCCCTAATTCGGACACATCCACTAATCCTCTCCTCAATCGCATGGCTGCACTAACGTTTCTTGCATGCGTTAAACTAATCCACGACGCAGGAATTCGTTCAAATTCGCCCAGTGAAAATCTACCACCCTACGTTATAATCTATTCGATCATTATTATAATCTTCTAGAGAATGTGGATGAATAATGTATCTTATAGGAAGTTGTTGAATCGAACGACGGCCGCCAACCGTCGTAGCGTCTAATGTTGAATTGAACGGCTGGCGCCAAGCGGAGGTTGCTGAATTGCACGAGGAGGAGGGACAGATGCGCGGGTGAGAGAGAAGCGGTGACGGTTGTCGTTTAATTATTTCATGCAACCAGTCTCTAAATTAAATCGTAATGGAAAGGACCTTGGAATAGCATCTCCTTCACTAATTAATACATTTCTTTTTTTTACTCATTGTGACGGTTGTCGTTTAATTATTTCATGCAATCAGTCTCTAAATTAAATCGTAATGGAAAGGACCTTGGAATAGCATCTCCTTCACTAATTAATACATTTCTTTTTTTTACTCATTGTGGACCCCTATTGAGATGGCCTTATCAAACGTTAGCATTGAATTTGTTGCTGAGCATATCATGAGGGAGGCCACCAATGTGGAGGTCAAGAAAAAGACCATAGATGGTGCACAAGCATGGAAAGGCCTTACATCCTTACCACTTTATGGTAGTGATGATGATATTTCTCGAGTGAAGACCAAAGTGGTGGGCTTAATTAAGATGTGGCAAGCCCATGGTTTTATTAATGATGTGTCTGAGCATCTCTTGCTTGAGGAAGTGAAAAAGGGAATGAACGCCATTTGCTTACTTTGTGCGTCCACCCCAGAGGACAAGGCTAAGCCCATGGAAGTAAACAAGATTGTGTACTTCTTATTAGTATCTTAAACACAACAGTTCTGACTAAAGAGTTGTATTTGGAAGTTGTATGTGAATGAACTTGTTTTTATTTTCACTTGGTAGCAACAACCTCAATTTAGAGAATGTAATGTTGACATGTTCTCTCTCTCTCTCTCTCTCTCTCTCTCTCTCTCTCTCTCTCTCTCTCTCTCTCTCTGTCTCTCCCTCTCTCCCTCTCTCTCTCTCTTCCTCCCCCTCTCTCTTGATGGAGGAAGGGAATATTTTTGTAATCCACTTGCCCAATTCCAAAAAATCTCTCGCTAAAAATCTATCATCATAAAAAGTCCCCCCAAAGGCTTCTCTATTCTACTAGTGGATAGATAGATAGCTCAATATTTGGAGAGTGATGCACAACCTGGGGGGATACCTCTGTTGGCCAAGATGCCTCCACATCCCATGAGCTAGAAATCATAAGGGACTATGAAAGAAGATGAAATCAAGAACATAGGAAGAGAAGAAGAAGAGAGTAGGAACTTTGGAAGAGAACAGAGGATTCCTATGTTGATGATGCAAAGATGAACAAAATTGCAAGCAGTATTGTAAAAACAATCTTGACAAAGACAACAAGTTTTGATAGAGAGAGTATGAAGGGAGTATTGTCCCATGTTTTAAACAATCCTTATATTGCATCATATATTGAGGACCATGATTCACAATCCTCTCAAGTTTCAGCCTTTAGGAACTCCTTACAAATAGTGAAGAATCCAAGATTAAACGATGAACTCTTTGTCACAAACAAAGTAGTTTGAACATGGTGGTAAATGCAATGGAGGAAATGGAAGGCCTCAACATGCATAAGGTTTCCAAAATATACACAAGAGAAATCTATATTAAACATGGTGGTAAATGGAATGGAGGAAATGGAAGGCCTCAACATGCATAAGGTTTGAACAAAGTAGTTTGAACATGCATAAGGTTTGAACGAACTAGTTTGAACATGCGATATACACTCTTTGTCAAATGAAGTAGTTTGAACATGGTGGTAAATGCAATGGAAGGCCTCAACATGCATGTGGTTTCCAAAATATTAAACATACACAAGAGAAATCTATATGTAGCTAAGAGTAGGATGTAGGATGTTGGACATGGTTCTAGTGATCTAGCTTTGGATATGTGCAAAGGTAAAAAATGTAATGACATTTTGAGCACTGATATGATATGAGGGATCTGGTTAGCATATTTTGTATAGAGTAAACACGGGTGTCACCCAACAAGAAGGATGTTTGTCGTTAACAAATTGGAGCAAAGCAATACATAGTACACCCTCTACATTATCTTAATGAATTGCAAGTAACCCACTATACTCTTTTTGATATTAAATACATGCCATTGGATGCTAATGTAGGCCTTAGCTTCTATATTCTATTAATGCTATGTGTTAAGCACAAGCCATTGACTTCCACATATCAATGAGACTAAGTTATTCCTTATAATGGATAGCCACTTACTGCTATTTATAGTACTATAGCAATGCTTTAGAAGTAACTAGAATTGACTGCTAACAGCACCGTAAAACATCACCATACCACTATAGCACTAAATAGCAACACTTTATTATCATTGTATAATAGCACTATACCACTATATACTATTGTGTATAGTAATGTATAATGGTACTACACCACTATATAGTACTTTATACCACTATATATCATTGTATATAGCAGCTTATAGTAGCAGCAATATAGCACTATATAGTACTATTTATTAGCACTGATAACTATACATACAATATATGCTATTACTATATAGCATTGTATAGTACTATATATATGTAACTAGTACTATATACCACATATAGATAACACAATATATATAGCACATTATTATATAGTTATATAACACTATTGCTATATAGCAATGTATAGTGGCACTATACCACTATGTATATAGTACTTCATAATACCATTATATAACACTATTTATTAGCATTAATAGCACTATGTTATACTATATAGTACTATATAGTGTTATAGTTATATAACACATATATAGAGTTATATAACACTATTTACTATACATCCCTATAACGTATACCATAATATATATAGCACTATAGTACTATATATATTAAATGTAGCACTATATAGCACATATATATTACTCAATATATATAGCACCTATTATATATTTATATAATACTTTTGACATATAACAATGTATAGTAGCACTATATCACTATATAATACTTCATTCCACTTTTTATTAGCACTGAGACAGCTACTCTAAAGTAGTATATGCCACTATACATACAATATTTACTATTGCTATATAGCACTATATATGATGTTATAGTTATATCAATGTTACTATATAGCACTATATATGATGTTATAGTTATATCAATGTTACTATATATGATGTTATAGTTATATCAATGTTACTATATAGCACTATATAGTACATATATATAACACATATATATATACTTTTATTGCACTATATAGTTATATAACACTACCACTATATAGCACATATCTAGCACAACATATATAATGTAATATATATATACTATAGAGCACTTTATACCACATAACATAATATATACTATTGCTATATAGAACTATATAACAATATATATAATGTACTATATAGTGTTATATATACTATAGAGCACTTTATACCATATAACAGAATCTATACTATTGCTATATAGAACTATATAACATTATGTAATCCAAATGCCTCCATATGAAGCCGATTTATGGCTTCCTTTAAGTATAGCATTTGAACATAGGAAATGCAACAACATGTGTTCATATCCTTCAACTTGCACACAAAGAATGCTCAAAACAATGTTGCCCAATTTTTGCCTCTGGTAATGTTGACTTGAATTTCATTTATTAAAGAAATTGAGAGAATAATCAATTCTATATTGCATATTACAACACCACATAGAACACAATTCTCTTATATAGTGCTATATAGAAATAGTATATATGATACATTGCTGCTATATTGAAACAATATACTCATACATGGGACCACGTTGCAAATGTGTTTGTGAGATTTTGTATTCTTGTATAGTACGAGGTAGTTGTACAGAATCTTAGAATGCATTCAATGGGGTCACACAACTATGGGAGTCTTGTCTATGTCCAAGGCCACCATATAGCATGTTTCATAACCTGGATTGCATCATGGGAAAATGCAAAAACTATGGTGTTAAGGAAATAAAATTATGCCGAAGGGAAGAATTTGAGAAAGACATGAATAGTGTTATTAAGTTGTTTCAAGATGTTGACGCTAGTCTGAACAAACAAGGAAAAAAGAAATCTAAAAAATTATTGTCTCATAAGGAGCTTCCTATTTGCAAAATTGTGAACTTATATTGTAAGAAGCAACATACTGAAAAATTAATCTTGCACAATTTTAGGTATAGATGGCAAGTTAGAGTAGTTTAGAGAATGTTTAAGTAACTTCCCATAAGATATTGTAGTTTTGGTTGTGGATTTTTCTAAAGAGAAAAATGAAATACAATCAATGCCAATTTGGTATAATTATCAATGCACTATCCTTGTACACACATTACTTACCCCATCACCAAAAAAAGAGGACAATCACGTGATAAAAGAGATGCATTTCTACATTTTTTATGATAAAAATCATGAGACATTATTTGTTCAGCATTGCTTTAAACTTCCGAAGCAACACCTGTGGCGGTGGATGTGACACCATTGAAGGTACATGATCCATGCATAGTGCATGCTGATTTTCTAAGCATGATGCCACACAAATCCTGGGCGCTAATTACCACTCCAAACATGCTTCGATTGTGACGAAACTTTGCAAGCATGTGGGGGTGGGTCCCCCCCACATGCTTGCAAAGTTTGGTCCCCATCGGAGCATGTTTGGGTATGATGGTATGGGGAAGGCCCGGATTTTCCATGGCCTCTTAAGCACCAAGAGACTTGAAAAATCTGGACTGGGCGCTAATTACCAATCCAAACATGCTCCGATTGTGACCAAACTTTGCAAGCATATGGGGGTGGGTCCTCACCCACATGCTGGCAAAAGTTTGGTCCCCATCGGAGCATGTTTGGATAGGATGGTATGGGGAAGGCCCGGATTTTCCATGGCCTCTTAAGCACCAAGAGAAAAATTCATACAAGGCACTAAGTACCTATCCAAACATGCTCCTATTGTAACCAAACTTTGCAAGCATATGGGGGTGGGTCCCCCCCACATGCTTGCAAAAATTGGTCCCCATCGGAGCATGTTTGGGTACAAATTCGCTCTCTGCTGCCTGAAAATCACGCTACTACGTCGACTGTTGTTTTTGATTATCCGTCACGTATACTTCAAATTAGGCTAAACCCTTTTAGCTAAGCTTTGGATAGGCCTTAAGCTCCATGCATATCAAATCTTGAGCCATTTGGCTTAGCGGTTGCGTTGGAAGAAGAAAAAGACCAAAGCTCAAAAATTATCGATTAGCACCCAATCTTGGACTTCTAAGCTAGTTTTTTTTCTACTTTATCCCTTGCATCTTATCAAGGCTAAGTTTCCTATGCAAAAAACCTTATCAAATTTTCTTTCCCCAAGTTATTTGAAGGCTCTAAGTTTCAATCTTATTAATCACTATGATGAGTACTTAATTACTATCAATAACAATCAATTAGAAAAAATTGAGCTTAATTATAGTTGAAAATAAAAATTAGAGTATTATTCCACTGTGGAAAACCCTCTCTTTTATCAAAATCCATCTCATCCACTTGCATTACTCAATTTAAGTAATTTTTCACTGCATTTAGTTCACTTTTAGCACATAGTTTGCATTTTAATCACCTGCATAAGCCTAAAATCATTATTGCATGAAAATCCAAAGCACATCGCCAATCTTGTACGAGATTAGACACTGCCAATGAAGTAAAATATAAGCTCATTGGTAAGACCTCAAATAACAAGCATTTTACACTTAAAAGCATCATTTAGAGAAGGGTTAAATCTTTGGGAGACTCATCCATAAAAAAACACATATGCATAAGCATCAAAAGCTAAGAAAAGGTGCATTAAACACTATCCTAAGCATGCTCAAAGCACAAGTGCATGAGATGACCACAACACAACATGACATCCACACTAAATACATTAAAGACATTCACACTAAATGTATTAAAGACACATAAAGAAATCAAGAATAAAACATCAAAAGAAATATCAAGTGGCATCAAAGACAAAGTCTGTACCAAAGGCATAATGAAAAAGACACCACCAAAAGGTGGACATGATGACAAGCAAAAATAAGCAATCAAAGAGCTAAGAGTCAAGTCAAAGAGCAAAGACCAAGAGCTAGAAAATATTCAACAATGCAAAAAAGGACATGATATCGACACAAAGAATAAAAAAGCAACAAAAAATCTTCATCAAGAAAAAGCAAGGAGATCTCAAGTACGCAACATTACTAAACAATAAAGAATCTATCCACAACCCATTTCTTAAATAAAAATTTGTTGTAATCCTACAAAAAGTACTTGTAACTAACCTCTAAGACCAATGACGTACCTAAGCTGGAAGTTCATCCCTCACCTCGAGCCAAAGTAGCATTAAGGAGACTCAAGTACCAAAGTAGCACATGAGCCAAAGTTACTCATAGCACCTAGAGAAAGTGATGTAAATGTAAAACACTCGACACGAGAGTAGCCAAAGCACCACCCTAGGGAAGTAAAAATCAACCCGACTATCTCTAAAATAACCTCTAAGCTAGAGAGTAACTAAACCAAAGAGCCTTTGAGTTACCTAACCAAGTTAGAAACGAGAAAGGGTGAAAATTTATTGTAAAACTTGTATCTTACCACCTTGCCAAAGAAAAATGACATCAAAAGAGAGTGTTGAGAAATGTGATGCCATAGAGCACACGAAATAGATATAGAGTGAGTTGAGTAAGCCAAGCAAGAGCAAAATCCAAAATGAAACCACATAAACAAAGAGAATTATCTCACATTGATATACAAACCCAAGGGTGTACCTCCTCATATAAAAGACCATTTCAAGGAATGAAATATGAAACAAACTCTTAAACCTCTATATGAATAGAAGTCTCAATCTTGTAACCTAATTGTGCTTAAGTCTCTTACTTAATTAGTTTAATAGAAAATCATCATGTTTATACTTAAGAATCACCCACTTTAGATTACTAATTTAATATAAAATTAATACTAATAATCACGATAACCATGCACATGCACATGATATCCATGATTTTTAACAAATATGAAAAAAGAGAATTTGAGAGAACACAAATGCCATCATAATCAATGAGGTACAATACCTATACACTAAATAACTACAAAATTCATAAAACATTTTTACACTTGAAACCATGCTATGTTTTCTTTGAACGTCCAAAGGTTTCAAGGCCATATCTTAGGTTTTCCATCTTTTTTGAGATGTCACCAATCTCTCAGAGTGAATTACCGTTGGGCTGGCAATGGACGAGGGAGACTCCTTATCTCCATGAGATTGACTCCCTATCCATGAGTTTGATTCTCCCTCTTTTTTGGGTTGTTAGGAGGAAAGGTGAGGCCGGGTGTCCGAATGCAAAGGTCCGGACAGGTGTGTGTGGAAGGTGGAATACTCTATAAATGGATGAGAATGGCGCATTCCCTAAAAGAGCCTCTTTGCCCCAAAATCCCAAGCTAGGACAAGTCATGTTGACATCCGTGGGTATGTAACCATATCCGTGGATTAAAGTGTGTTTCCTCTTGTGAGAGATAATGTAAGTGACAGGATTAAGATTTTACAAAAGCACTCTTGACCTTTAAGAGTGGCTTCTCACATAAAGTCTTAATTCAATGCTTTGCCCATAGCAAGGCATGTGTGGCAATACTGCAGCTTGGGAGATCTAAGCCATGGGGTGCAGCATGATGCACTGCCTGACATGTCGAGGGCATTCCCACTTGCCTTGATGAATGCTTGGCTTGTATTTTAACAGACTTTATGAAGACTCTCAGAGGCCTTTGGACCATCATGGGTTCACAAACAACATCCTCATGAACCCTATTTGATCTCTCCAAAATTTGAATAAACCTCGTGTTTGCGTCGAATGATGTAAATCATTCGATCTTTGCATGCCCGAGGCAATCGGCAGTTGCAATTAAAAATGTAATTGTTGAAGGTCCATTGTATATAGTTTTCAGGTTCTCTGTGAACACTGGAATTATGTACATCATTTGTGAACACTGGAATCATGTACATTGATTGATCTTTGCAAGACTGCTGACGGTAAAATCTTGCTTAATGTCCTAGCATCAAGTCCATTGTATATAGTTTGCAGGTTTTCTGTGAACACCGGAATCGTGTACACATCAATTGATCTTTGCAAGACTGCTGATGGTAAAATCTTGCTTGTGATAACATCAGGTCGAAGAACAGTGAAGTATTGAATCAAATCTCTCAATGGCAATGCCGAGATTCTATTATTTGTGTGAATGTGGCAAAAAGTCCTGCATTTGTAGCTCCTTGAACCTTTCCACGTTGAAGTTCCTTTTCTTCATCAGCTTCCTCTGCTTGTAAGCAAACATGGTATGCATGAGGTCTTGGTAGGATGGATCCCTATGGGTGAAGATGAAAAATAGCAACCCAGCTACCAGGCCAGTGGATGCTACAAAGAAAGTGATGGGTTCCATCACATCCCAAGAGAGATCCCAGAAAGTGAGGCGGAAGAATAACAACGACTGCAACGAGAAGGCCCCAAATGCTGCCCAGAGAATGTGGCGCACTTGCTTGTGCGCGATTCTGTCAATCTCCTCCTTCTCCTTCTGAAGTTGTACCAATTCCTTTTTCCTTGGATCATTCTCCCGGGCTAGATGTAGAGGCAAAACACTGGCCAATAACTCAGCTACCTGTAGGAAACAAGGGGATTAGTGTAGCCATTCAAGTGGACAAAGAAAAATCAAAAGGTTATGTCAAAGCAAAGCAGGTTGACACTAAGAGATACAAGGTCAAGGACCAATGAAGCTTGCTACATGTCTTTGCTTGAATGTTAGCACCTTTACAGACATCATCCTTACCCATCGAACGGGTAGGGGTCGATGAATGGGGAGATTTCCCCTGCAATGATGGATGGTGGGGGTAGGGCGAGATCTCCCTGCTACGTCTGTGAATCCCCTGGGGGAGGTATATTGAAACCAGTATGTGGTTCATGACCGAGGGGTCTACTAAAACCAGCACATAGCTAACAATAAATGACTATCATGTGTAAAATTGCATGCATGATGATTGCAAACTATGTATAATATGAAATTTGTGTCCATTTTGTTACTGTGGCATGTCACAAGTGCAGATTTTGTAGGCATTTGACACCCATGTTTGCATACACTTGATAGCACTGAAGTAGAAAAGGAAGGGATGCCTTTCACCTTGTCTGGTCGAAGGAAGACTTTGTTGCGGAAGATAAGTATAACTCCGGCATCGTCGAGGCTCTTGGTGATGACATCGGCCTCAGCATTGGTAGCAGCAATGCCCATGTTTTTACATAGCTGGATGAGATCCACATAGGGCATGCAGTCATGACCTGTGTTGAGCAAATGCTTCTTCAGGTCTGCTACTTTGACAAGCTTGAACAATTGTCTGGTCTCTTCGTTGGAAAGGCGATCGCGGGAGGTCCCATGACCTCCCGGAAAGTCTACAGGCTCATGTAGAAGTACGTTATGGCTATGAAAATGGCCATGCCATAACAATGGCCCTGTTACGGGATACATGTTTGACCTTGCTGTGTATATAAAATCAGAAACCCTAGATGGGTCATGATTTAGCATAATGTTAGAAAGCGCCTTCCGGGTGCACAAAAACAACCCTCCCACAGTTCTCCTACCCACCATTCTCATCGGAAAATCATTCAAAAAGATGCATGAGAACCCATCTGTTTTTGCATCATATATTATACCCTAATCTTGCAAATCCCATGTAATTTCCATAAGCTTAAATCAGGTTTGCATATAATATCATATGACAAATCTCCACACGTATTTGATTAACTTAACTGAATGCAAATCCACCTAAGTAAACTGCATCTCAAGGCAGTGAGAAAACCTCAAAAAACAGAACCCACCACGGGAAAAACTGTCGGTGGATCCACGCCAGGGCAGTTACAAATGCGATTTTTAAAAAAAGTAAAGAAAAACAAAACTGGATTCGCAAGTCAATAGGGGCATACAATGAGTATGAGTGAAAAAAGATATTCAATTAATTAATGGAGGGGAACTTAGTTAAAAAATTTTAGATAACATTTTTAGCCTTAGTAAGGGTGGCGGTTGTGGGGTGGTTCGTTTTTTTAGATAACATTTTTAGCCTTAGTACGGGTGGCGGTTGTGGGGTGGTTCGGCGGAAGCTTTTGTGAGAGAGAGAGAGAAAGAGGCCCAGCCTTCGAAAGCAGGCTTCAACCAGTCCGCCAATCGCTCCTCCGTCGATTTAAATTGATCTCGCTGTCGCTGGGTAATTGTATGCCCCTATTATTCGAGTTTTTTTTAATTCACTTAGGAGCTTCATCGTGCTGCATTCGCTCTCCTGTCGCTGGGTAACAATGATTTTAAAAGAGAAATTCGAGAGAAACTTGGATGTTTAGGTCAAGTAAACACTTAAGGTGTATACTTCACCTATTCAATATTGTTCCTCCACTTGAGACAAACCCTGCCTCACGATGTAAAGGCAAGATTTCCAACTTCCAACTCCCTAATCATGCCATGTGTGTATTGTTCTCTATCCAACCCAAGAGTGGTCACTTACGATGCTTGCTTGGCTTGTTCAATAATGTTCCTCTATAACTCTCTACTAGCGTCCCTCGAGAGGTATGTAAAAACACTTGCCAAACATTGGGGAGCAATGGCTGAGCATCTGTAAGTTCTATTCAAAATAAATTTAGTTCCATGGCTTATCTTGAAGGCTTATGCATCACTGCTATTACCTTGAGGGGTTCACCTAAAAATATGTAACTATAGCACGTGAGTTCAAATGAAGAGGTTTTTAATTCAAAATTTTAAAGTAAATTTATAGAAAAGATTTTTAATCGATTCTGAAAAAAAACCTATCAGTCCATAAAGAAAAAGGGGTCATTTTATTCATGAAAAAATTACAAGAAGGGGGTTCTTTAAATACCCCTTGAACGCACTTGATACGTAAGGGGTTCTTTAAATACCCCTTGAACACGTACGTGATACATAGGGTTTCTTAGTAGTGCACCCCTTGAGTTTATTACCAAAATTAGTCATTAGACAATGTTGCTGGCATTCCTATCTAGCTCTAAACCACGCTCTTGAGAAATTGAACTAGTGAAGGTAGCTAAAGTCACTTATTGGCATTTGCCATTGTTCTAGGTGACCACACAATTAGCATAAATGATGAACTCGGAGGATAATATTTCTTTTAAGGCCCTCATCATATAAGCTTCAAGGAACTAGACTCATGAGAATAGCTCATAGATTTGTCAGAGAGTGGACTTAATGTTTAGGTCGAAGGTGAGGCCTCACACATGAGACTCATCGTACTTGTGCCACTGCATGCGGGCCTGCATGCGGGCTGAAGTATTAGAGGCAGATCTGAATGCTGTCCAAGAATTTGATGGAAGCTTGGATTGTGATATCGGGGATGTCTTGATAGGAGCTGATGAATGGATTGATCAACCTCCACATCCAATCTTCTGTCAGTATCATGCCGAAGGGTGGTGTGACTTGAACTCTAGAAAGTTGAATAGTAGTTGGTTGTGCTTCTTTTTGGATTTATACTCGTTGTGCTTCTTCTTGGATTTATACTCGTTGTGCTTCTTCTTGGATTTATACTCGTCTCTAATGCATAAGCCTGCATGGTCTCATGGACATGGGATTCACCATCTAGTTGATTGGTGTAGCATAATATGTGGCACAACAGTCCGGAGTTTGGTTGATTCTTCATTTTCGTGCTATTGAAAGCTTTGTTGCTGTGCCGAGCCTCGCGCGCTACCTTGTATCCTTCTCTTTTTGTTGCGATTGGAGTCTCTTGCATCCATACTTTAAAGGGCTTTTCCAAGTAGAGCTGCATCAATGGGATCTCAAACTTGTGAAGTGTGTGGATAGGCTCTTTGCAGGGGTAGAGTCTCTTTGCCATCTTGTAGATACTATCATCATAACTTCAGATGGCTAGTAGGTGCGAGAAATCTCGTGGAGTTTCTCGCGAGACAAGTGGCCTTTCTTCAACTTCAAAGAATTAGTTTGGCAAGTTGAAGGTGCTTGGAAGGGGTCCTGTGCCCATTGTAGCATGGTTCTTTGATCTACCTTGTGACAAGGGATTCTAGCCTTCAATGGCTCATGTAGCGGATCCTCATTTAGATTGAGGAAGCGTCCTGGGACTCACCGTGCTCTTTATCTACCCCCTTGGATGACCTCTCATCCTTTGGTGGCTCTTTTGTCACCATGATAGAAGGTGTCTCCTTCTTCACTGTCTTTCTTTGTGTCTTCTAAATCCGTGCGGCCTGAGCCCTCACCGGGGTATCCTGGGCTCCTGGCTTGTGGAATTTATCACAATAATCTTTTTGTTTTAGTTCCTCAATGAAAGTCTAAGGTTTCATCTTCTTCAATCCTATCAAAGGAGGGGTATGTAACAAGAGAGGTGCTGAAGAAGAAGGTGCTGGCGGCCTTTTACGGTTTGATCTAAGCCATAATCTCTCAATGGTGGTAGAGGACTACTATGCCAATTGGGTTATATATGGCAGCTAATGGACTAGCTTACATAGCCTTATATGTGGCCCACATAAGCGCGAGGCCTTCTCTGTTAATCCATTACACACGATCCACTACACGCATGGTTCATCACTTCATTACCCAATGTAGTGGGCTTTGTAAATTGCTTAGTGTTAAGTATTATATGTTCAGTGTCTACCTGTGTACATGGATTGTTCAAGAGAGAGCACCAAGCTTGGTAGTTGTAATGATAAGTTGCATCTTCTAGACATAAATGTCTATAGGGTCCTCTAAGTAGATGCCTCTAAGAAAATGTCTCCCTTAAAGATCAACATGTTTACTAAAGGCATGTAATCTTGCGGCACCTTATTGCATAGCTCTATAAAAAAATGCAAGTTAAGTGGTTGGTCCAAGTCCGATTCTCCTGAATGTACATGTAAAATCCCATCTCTTTTGGACATGAGAATCTCTCTCAAACTTAATATATATTTAAATATATTTAAAAAATGGAAGGAGGAGCGATCAGCTGACGACCAACCCCCCTCCTCATCGTTTTCTTGCATAGAACGGCACGACCCCCTCTCCTCTTGTCATAACAAAAGTGACGGCCCTCTCTCGCAGTAAGCACTTTCTTCCCCCTGTGTGGTGACCCCTCCCCACCTCATTTGTTATCTCTCATCACCACCCTCTCTCTCATTCTGACACCTTACCACCCCTCACTCACCCTCTCATCAACTCCCTTGCCATCTATCTCTATTGCCTCACCCACATTCTATAGCACCTCTTGCAGTCATTGTTCTACTCACCCTCATCCCTCTCGCTTGCTCCCTCGTAGCTCTCCTCCCTCACCAATTCACTCTGTCACTCTAGATCCCATTGAGCCCATCTCTCTCTCTCTCTCTCTCTCTCTCTCTCTCTCTCTCTCTCTCTCTCTCTCTCTCTCTCTCTCTCTCTCTCGTTCTCGTTTATCCCTAGTTTGAAGCTCTTGCTAATTGTCAAGCTTCACAATCTAGCTTCACCTCTCTATTAATTTTACACTTCAAAGCATGCTATTGCTTTTGACTTCCATAGTCTGCTAGTACACAATAGCCAATTGTAATGAGAGGAACCTCAACAAGTGAATCAAACCACTAATAGTGATGATATAGGAGGAAGATTACCTACTCAAAGCACCTGAGTGGCCTCCTCAAGAAGGCCTTTGAGCTCTCTGTCCTTTGAAATCGCCAAGTGGCCCTCATTATCTTCTCTAGCACTGGCAAGCTCATTGAGTTTTCTAGTTCCAAATATGGTGGAGGACGCTCCTTAGATGCTTGTAGTAGCTGATGACGAGGGAGCCTGCGGACTCTTAGGGGAGATTCAACTTGCAATCGTGAGGATGCAAATCCAATGCCTCTCACGACAAGTTTAAACACGTGATGGTGAGATGTAAGAATTCAAGCAAGGAGGTAGTCTATGTGTACTCAAATTATCGGCTACCGATTGGATCAGGTTAGTCATTCCCTCTATATATAGACTAGACACCACAAGTAAGTCAATTAAAACTCTAAATCCTTTTCAGAATTAGTTCAATAAATTGGAAGCATAATTTAAGTCGATTTCTATTATTGAAAAGTAAGTTTAGCAAAACTTTAGAAAAGACCATTCAGTCAAAATTCATAAAATGACCAGCTTGAGTACAAAAAATAGTTTTATAAATGTCAGAACTAGTCATTCGAGCTTGATGATATCCAGATTTCAAATCAATTTTACTAAAGACAGATGCACCTTTAATCTTGTCTAGCAAATCATCAACACGAGGGGTGGGATAACTATTCTTAACTATGACCTTATTGAGAGCTCTATAATTAATACACATGCAGTAAGTCTTATTCTTCTTTTTAACAAGAAGAACACATGCACCAAAAGGAGAAATACTAGGTCGAATAAGTTTCTTGTCTAATAATTCTCTAATTTGGTGTTCTATATCTTTTTTTTTGAAGAGGATTTGTATGATAAGGAGCTCTATGAGGTGGTTGGCTATCCGAATAATCTCTATAGTATGGTCTTCATCAGGACGTGAAAGAGGTAAGTTAGGAGGAAAATCATCTACAAAACAATCCCAAAACTTAGCCATGAATGCTTGCTGAGAAGGAGTGAGATTATTTTCATATGCTTGCACTTCATTAACTAAAATCATGTATGCACGTGATTGCTTCCGAAGTGCACGTTTATCTTAGGTATGGGATAATAATGGATACATCTAAAGAGAATGATCACCAACTAATTGCATGAGAGTACCATTATGTGTGAAATCCATAGTATGCATGGAATAATCAATATGTGGATTGAATTCATGTCTAAATGGCATACTAAGTATGATGTTACTAGAATGAAAAGGTGCAATGAGAAAGTTTAATTTTTATTTATAAGGTCCAATTTGTATCTTAAGGTCACGTACTTCACGAGTGCACGTGTGTAGCGTGTGCCTTGAAATGCAGATTTAACCTTATAATATGAAGGACAAGTCTCCAAATACAGCCTACAAACTGCCTTTTCAAAAATAAAATCATGCGTACTACCATCATCACGCAAAATAGTGATATCATTTCCATTAATAGATCCTTTCATACGAAGCAAAGAGTGAGGAGTGATTGAAGTACCTGTTTGCTGATTCGCTTTGAGTACCCACTTCTTCATTGTTGAGTTGTTCTTCCGTCCAATCCGGAGCCATATCACCATCACCATCGTAGAATGTGTCGTCTTCAATATTGTGAAGTTATGCCACTTGAGTAGGAAAAAGATACACTTGTCGGCTCGATGTCCCACTCGATGACGCTTAAAGCATGTAGGCAAATTATTGCCTTGACAAGGTTGGGTATGGCGAGGAGTGGGTGCATTACTATTGTGACGACTAGAATTGGGTTTAGGGTGTATATTGCTTGGGTTAGTAGTATTAAAATTGTTCTTTACATTTGAATTGGAAAAAGTGCATGCATTGTTACTACCATTACTAAAATTACAATTATTACCATTCCATGGATGCCGTTGTTGTGTGATGAAGGATATTGATAAAATTGAGGGCGTCGAAGAAGATGTGAAACCTTGATTTCCCAGGAAAGAAGATCTTCGATTGGGTGGAGAAGCATACTAACCACTATGAGGTAATTGACAAGACAAACCTTTCGTGCGCTCAAAATCATGAGCAAGAGAGATTGCGTCATCATTAAGAGAAGTTGGCTTGAGCATGTTCACATCTGTTGTTGAATAGTTGTCTCAAGACCATCTTCATACTTTTGTTGGAGTGACTCTTTAGGAACATCCTCGATCATACGAAGCATAAGAAGTGATTGCAAAAATCTCTCCGTGTATTGAGAAACTGTATCACGATCTGCCATGTGGAGAAGATTCCATGCTTGAGACGAGTGTTAAGGTGGAATTGTAGAGGAAGAAAAGTAGACTTGAATTTGTCTTGGAATTGATCCCAACTGAGAGGCTTGGTAGGACCCATGCAACGTACGTTCCACCACAAAGAAGCTCAATCACTCAAATGATTAGTAGCATACTTTATTTTATCTTCCTCAAAGAATCATTCACCAGCAAAATAATCATTAAATTGAGTCAGCCAAGAAAGAACCAAATGACCATCTTTTTTACCGTCAAATTTGGAGAACATGAATTCACAACGGCTGATCTTGGAGTCCTTCTGAGTCCGTTTGCGAGTTGAAAATGGATTTGAGAATCTTGCTCAAGCGATCATCTTCAGGAGGCATGACATCAGGAGATTCCTCATGACCGCGCGGGCATTTGCATTGGTTCTTCAAGTTGCATCTTGAGTAGAAGAATGCGCTTCTCCAAAGTAGGAGCGGGAACATGTGACACATTTGAAATGGTTGGTGGTTGAGTGCCATCATTAGAATCCATGGCTGTAGATGCTTGGTAGAAATCGGGGATGTAGAGGAAACAAGGATCGGAAAAAATATTCTCCCTCAAAAGATATACATATATATATATATAATTTTTATTAAAAAAAACTTCTTCTTCTTGTTTTATTTTTCTCTTCTCTTCTCTCTCTCTCTCTCTCTCTCTCCTTCTTCTTCTCTTTCCCTCTGCTCTTCTCTCTCTACTTATTCTCTTCTCTTTCTTCTTCTCTCTTCTTTTCTTTCTTCTTCTTCTCTTTTTCTCTCCTACTTCTTCTCTTCCTCACGATTTCACCATAGGCTACCACGCAAGCTCCTTATAATCCCACATATTGTTGGAGAGGGAAAACTGATGGGTATAAAGGGGAGAAGAGAGTAGTCTTGCCTTTGTCTCGTCGGAGAAACCCACATTGGAGATTGTGGGGGGAGGTGCAGTCATCGATGTGCTGTCCGTCCGTCGGTGATGTCACCATCCGTCGTTTGTGTTGTTGCCGGTGCCGGCTGTACTAGATGCCCCTTATGCTTGCATGTGTGCTGGGACGATCTCGATGGCCGGTGTGTTCGCCGGTAGTCGGTACGTGTTAGTCGGTGACCGGTGCATTGTCCACTATAGCACTGTGCACTGTAGACAAGGACACAGGTGGCGCTCTGACAATTGGTGTCACTCTGGGGTTTTGTGTCGGCGTCTCTCACCTTCACGCAAAGCACAACAATCCTGGGCCGCATGAGTGCTGAATACATAAGTTTTTTTTTCTGACAAGAAAAGTACGCAGCACAGTTCTTTGTGTTTCCTGGCTCTCTGGCTCTGATACCAATATTGGAAGCTCACAGTTGGCCCTCTATTAAAAATAAATTTGAAATAAATACTCAAGCTCAAAATAGAAGCAAGCTTTACACGTGACACAAGAATGGGTTAAATCTCCCCCACCATGAGAGTGGTTCATGTCCTCTTCATGGTGTATTTAAATATATTTCCTTGTACAAAAAGCAAGAGCCAAAAATACATGTAGCCAAAAATATGGATCTCCACATTGGGCTTGCATAAGCCTAAATACAAAAATGTGAACACTTTAAGGTTCACTTATGAAATAGAACTAATGTATATCAAAATGTTGCACACTAATGTGCACATAAAATATCACTGCCATTGTCGAATAAATAATCGCCACGTGCCATACGTCAATAGATTTATGTCGAAGCAAGCCCAATGGATCCATGCAAATCTCGCACACTAACCCTACCACTGATCTACACTGACATTCACAATATAAGCTGAAAATATGTGACAAGTTAGAGGTGATCAGTCTTGCTTGCACATAAAATAAATATCCATCAAATAAATCCATAAATTCTAAAAAATATGAATAATTCTAACACTTGAGCCTTTTTCTTTTCTAGCTTTGTGTCAGGTGTTTTTCTGTAAAGGTGTTTTGAGTCCGTGTACATATGGGATGCGTGGTGTGCAATAAAACTTTGCCCTGAATGCCCTGGCAAGTGTACAGATAGAATGGCTTTAGAGTGATTTAGTGCATGCAATTTTTTTCGGAACAGCTGTACTGGAGACTTGGAGTTTTTATTTGTATGAGTCTTTTAGTCGTCAAGAAGGTGTCTGGGATGTGTGTAAATAAGAGGTGGAAGAGCATGAGGATGTTAATGATGGGTTTTGATGAGCCTCTGGTGGAAATAAATATAGACATGCTGTTAATGTGGAGAGAGCTCAATTCAGACTGTAATTATTGAAATTTACAAGGGATGCCAGCAAAATATGAATTGCTTTTATGCTTGAGTTTTGAGAATCTTTCAGGTTTGGAATGGCCATTTTAATAATGATAAGGCCGAGGATTTGAAGCGGTGGGCAGCTCTCATATGGTTTTGGAAAGTTGTGGATCGTCGTGTGAGAGGAGGAACCTTGTTATTGCTAGTGTGGCCATCATTTTAGAGCTTTTAAAAAAATAATAATAAATATGCAATACACATGACCAATGGTTTTAATGGCCACGTGGGAGTTTTAAGGGGCCGCCAGCTTGATATCTAGAAGGAAAGCGACGGCGTGAAGGATGTGTGGAAGGTGGCAACCAACAGAGGGTAGAGAGCCTGGCACAGAAGCTAAGGGTGTGACGCTGCAGAGAGGAAGAAGGCCACCGACGTGGGTGATAGCGAAAGGGCTGCAGGCCTCTAGGTGATTGTGGAGAACTTAACGCTGAAGCGTTGCAGCAGACAGAAGTGGAGAAGGTTCCACCGGAATTGCCAAGGGTACGAGTGGCTGGCAGAGGCGCTGAGGAGATCACTTGCTGAGTGGAGCCGCCTAGACAGTGGAGGTTGGTGGACAGCGGGAAGCGAGTTGAGAGGCGCAGGCCTTGTAAGAGAGCCACTTGTGAGAGGAAGGCGATGGCTGGGGGAATTCGCTAGTCCACGCAAAGTCTGGAGTGCAGAGGAGAGCTGGTCGCAAGGAGCGTGTGTCGCGTGGCCGGTGGTAAGTGCGGAGAGGAGACGGAGGGTGATTCTGGACTCGGCAGCAAGAGAAGAGTGGCCCGTGTAAAGAGTGAAGAGGGCGCAGCTGTGAGGGGCGTAAAAGGTAGCTACTGGCATTAAACGAAAGGGTTGGTGTTATAGGAAGCCAAGCTTGGCTGGAGTGGTGCTATGGTGGAAGCGCTGCAGCTGCGAATGGTGAAGAAATTGCCGCCTGGTGCTTGGAGGCCTGGGAGCCGTGTGTGAAGCGCAGGAGGGTTGGCGCTGAGGCTGCTGTGCAGACAAAAACAAGAGACACAGCCGTATGGTGTGAAGGGCTGATCACAAGGTTGGTGATATAGAAGGCTGATTCTGCAGAGACGCCAGGGAAACTGTCGAGAGCAGTGTGAAAGGAAGCTGAGGCTGGTGAGTTTGAGGCTGCTGGTCGAGCTGCTCTGCAGGCGTGGAAAGCAGAGGCCAGGGTTCATGTTGGTAACTAGAGAAACTGCTGGCTTTTCTACTGGAGGCAGCTGTCTTGTTTCGAGACTTCTGGTGTGAGATCAAGAGCAAGCTTTGGGCAGTGTGTGTGTGAGTTTGTTTGCTGTGAGTGTGTGATAAATGAGAGTGCGAAGGAGAGTGGGTTGAAGTTTGTCAATTAATAAAATCTATGGTGATGGATCACCCCTTGTAGATGGTCAAACAGGGTTTGTGTTGATGATATGTGAGTGGCTTAGCCTTGCTGACAGATAAAGGCTTTTATAATGAGATATGTGAGCTGTTGAAACTACCTTCTTTGGGTATTTCTGAGAGAGAGAGAGATTTTTTCTTTCCAGCTAGAGAAGCTGGTGGTGCCCCTTATACTTGTGAGTGTTCTGAAGGTGGTGAGTCGGCGAGCTATAGTGGCCTTCTTGTGTTCCTGAGCTGCCTCACACTTTGCTCTATGACTCTTTGGCTTGTTCATCTTTTGTTACAATCTCCACTGCACATGCAAATTATTTGTGTTTCAAGCCATTGCAGTAAGTCTTTTGACTTCGTTTTGTTGTTTTGCCAACGAATTATAGGCTGAATCCCATTCCTTTTGCAGTTTGCCTATGGCTTTTCCCCTTTTTGTGAGTAGAGAGAGTCTGGACGTGGGAAGAGAGCTTATCTAATTTTACCACATGCTAGGCATTAGCCTTTGATTGGGATTTTTCCATCTCACTAATGTTGAGAAATCAAGCTTGATTAAGCTCAGCTCAAGGTGGATCAAAGCATATGAGAAACATGATTAAGCATAATGATTAAGATAATATAAAAAGTAATTAGTCTAATAATAAGATAATGACAAGTGATTGATAATAAACCCACATAATTTCATTGCATTAGCTTGATCTAAGTACATGCTTATATAGCTCTCATGGAGATCCCAACTCACAAGATGTGTGCACCCTAGTGCCAACCATGTGTCCATAAATGCTCACACTACATGTGCTCCCTTGCACTTTCCATGTGCTCCCTTGCACTTTCCATGTGCTACCTTTTTGACCTTTGACTTCACCTTTTACAAATGACCAAACAAATCAACCTTTGCCAATGCACCCTTAGTCTTTTCCTCTTTCTAATGTGCATGCTCCTCCCCTTGCTCTATTCATGTTGCACCTTCACACATTGTTTTTCTCAACACCTGCACTCAATGTGATGAGGGTCTACCACCTACAACGTATTGACTTGATCTACACTCCATTCTCATATGGTTGGAGCGGTCCGTCTAGGTTTCTCTATGAGCTAAAATGTTGGCTTTGCCTTGACACTTTACACAATGGGAGATTTGGGGTTACAACTAGGGGTTAGGAGCCATTCTCCTCATATCATCTAGAAGAGATGATCAGTGTTGCCTCCATCCTGCGAGGCCATATCACTGTCTTTCTTCTTTGACATTACATTGGCTACTTTGGCTCTCTTTTTGTGCCAGCATTTCTTTTCTATGTGACCAATCTTGCCACAATGATGATAGGTTATCTTTGTCCTTGGTCCTTCTCTTCTGGTCCTTGGTCTTGGTCCTCTTGAGAAGATTGCTTTCTCCTTACTTGATGTAGCTTGAACCATCTTTCCTTGAATCCGCTTCTCTTCTTCTATCAGTGCTGCTTCCACTCCTGCAATGGTGGTTGGATTTGGGAGGTTCTTCAAGAGGTAGCCACTAAGAGCCCATAATCCTCAAGTGTCATGCTTTTTAACAATATGTATATGGCATCCTCTTCTTCTACAGGTGCCCCAATGCCAGCCAATTGTTGAGTTATACTCTTCATTTTGTTAAGGTGTACTGAAAGTGATTCACTATCCTTAATATCCAAGCCAAAGAATTGTATTTTTGAGATTATTTTTGAATTCTTTTGCCTTGCCCCAAACAATTTCTCTAGCTCATCCCAAGCACCCTTAGATGTATCTTGTGATGCAATGTGATGGATAAATCTATCTCCCAATCCTAATGCAATGATAGCTAATCCCTTTTCATCCTCGTCTAACCATTTGTTTTTTTTCATCCCCTTCATCCTCTGGACATTTTTCCCTTCCATTTACAATGCCCCATAGCCCATTCTTCATTAACATGAATTTGATTTTGACTTGCCATGTGTGGAAGGACTCCCCTTTGAACTTATTAAGCACAAATGACGTAGTCATTTTTAGGGTTTGAGAAGGTCTTAACACTTGAGTACTACTGAAGGTCGGTGTCTAATCTCAATACAAGTAATTTGGATGAAAATAATTTGTGATAATACAAGAGATCAATAACCAAACTCCAAGAGGAGCTCACTGTTTTGGTGCAAAAATTAGGACTTTTTGGAGAGTGAAGTTGAGTGACTAAAACAAGGGGCAAATGGAAGATGATGACATGTGAGTGTTTAGCATTTCCCCAATGTGAGGTTTGATCCCTCAATTTGAAGAAAATATGAGATTAAATGTCCCTAATTTCTCAATCAGTCAAAAGGGGCAGAAAGTGATGATAGACTTGATTCCCTTCACACACTTGACCATTTACCTTGAAATTTGAAGTAGGAGTAGATCTTGTATAGAGGATTAATCACCTCACCTAATTTGCTCCAGCCCGGGAGGGTTCTTCAGTTTTCTAGCGACTGTAAATTTTCTTGCTGTGTATACTCTGAGCAATGGATTATGCTCAAACTTTGTAGTTAAGGTCTTTAAGGCATAGCAATTTACACATTGGAGCAATTAGATCAATTTCATTATAGCCATCGAATGAGCTAAAAAACCAGTCCAGGGGCGGCGTTAGATTCACGCAGCAGGGTTTGAATTCACAGGAGATATTCAAGTTGTATGGACGTCTAGTAGATTATAATGTGTGGCCAAAATATATTGGCTAATGGCAGCAAGTGCAAGGAGAATGGTGCACAGAACGCAGACTGTAGAAATCTGCAAAATGCAAGTTGGCGCGCCCACAAAATTAACGAATCCCTTTGGTGGATGATTCGCCTAGATGAGGAAGAGATGCTCCTAGATTTTTATGGCAAATGATGAGGAGATGAGGGAGAATTGAAGACTTGAATCTTAGCCACAAAGGGGCGAAGATTGAGATAAGTGAGATTAAAAATTTAATCAAGTTAAGCTTAGTAAAATAGAAGTAATTAAGGGCTATGGAGAGATGAATGGCTCTGATACCATGTTGAGAAATCAAGCTTGATTAAGCTCAAGGTGGATCAAAGCATATGAGAAACATGATTAGGTATAGTGATTAAGATAATACAAAAAGTGATTAGGCTAATAGCAAGATAATGATTAAGCTTGATTAAGCTCAAGGTGGATCAAAGCATATGAGAAACATGATTGAGAAACATGATTAGGTATAGTGATTAAGATAATACAAAAAGTGATTAGGCTAATAGCAAGATAATGAGACAAGTGATTAATAACAAATCCACATAATCTCATTGCATTAGCATGATCCAAGTACATGCTTATATAGCTCTCATGGAGCTCCCAACTTACAAGATGTGTGCACCCTAGTGCCAACCATGATTAGGCATAGTGATTAAGATAATACAAAAAGTGATTAGGCTAATAGTAAGATAATGAGAAGTGATTGATAACAAACCCACATAATCTCATCGCATTAGCTTGATCCAAGTACATGCTTGTATAGCTCTCATGTAATGAGGGGGAAAAGAAAGCAAGAAAGATTGCACTCATAGTGGAGTACCACATGCACTCATGATGGAGTACCACATGCACTCAAGGGAGTACCACCATAGCCATAGAAGCATAGAGCTCCAAGAAGTATGATTTCATTAGTAAAAGTATGTTATGACCTTAGTTACAATATTCACTTATATACTTGCCCACCATTTCATACTCATTAATGTTGGGCATCATACTTGACCAGCGCCATAACCATGCCCATGAGCCTCTCCTTATGTACAAACTCAAGCCCCTTTCATTACAGACCATCCCCACCCAAGGCTTCATCCTCGAAACCATGTATGGAGTAGTGTATGGGCTGTATGAATCCTTCTTGACTTCCCACATGAATGTGTAAGTACATTTTTTGCAATTCCAAAAATGCCTTTCACAAGAAAACTCCACATAGAGCTGTCCACTTATTTGATGTACATATGGACTGCTCTCTATGATATCCATAAGCCCGTGGAGTCTTGTTGATCTTGATTGATGAGTAGTGAAGTATACCAATGACCATGGATGTCCATACAATAAATTTACAGCAATGGCATCCTTCTTATCATCATCCAAATCCATTGCAAATAGCTGTCCAAAAACACCAACAGCTGTACACTTTATCCACTTTGATTTATTACTTGTAGAAGCTCCGTATGGTCTTTCAATAAGCCTTCGGACTGCCAAGAAGCCTCTTCATTAGGCAAGCCCCTTCACTTCACAAGGTACTCAACAATAGACCTTTTACGAAGGTGTCTTTCCCTCATTCCAATCACCTTCTTCGCCACATATTGAATCATTCCCTATTCATCCATTGGAGGGAATTCATCAATTACTTCCAATTGAGGACCCACATACTTCTTCAAATGTGACACATGAAATATATTGTGGATCCTTGTGGTAGGAGGTAGCAAAAATTGATAGGCTACTTCACCAATCCTTCTCAACACCTTGTATGGTCCATAAAAGCGATGAGCAAGCTTTGTATTGGTGTCTCCCTTCAAAGAAGCATACCTTAACTTAAGGATTCCTAAGAACACATAATCCCCTTCCTTGAACTCCACATGCTTTCTCGATTCATCGACATATTGCTTCATTTGGTTTTCTGCCTTAGCCATGTTATCCTTGCACCTTTGCATTGTTACACACATCTTATCAATGTCCTCTTTGGCTTGAGGATTCACATTTTCCTCATTGAATCGCCTTTGTTAGCCTATCACCACCACATAGATGCTATTCCACCCTTGCTTAGTAGTGGGAAACTCGGTGATGAAATCCGTAGCTATGTGGGTCCGCTTTCCTTCTGGAATAGGCAATGGTTGCAACAATCCACTCGGCAATTGATTTGGATCCTTGTTTTGTTGGCAAGGCAAACACTTTTGCACATAGTCATGCACATCCTTCCAAAGTCCTTTCCAAAAGAAACTCTTCCTTATCTTATCATAAGTCTTGAACACTCCCAAATGACCTGCCATTGGTGAAGAGTGCATCTCTTGTAGGATTTTCAGCTTGAAGGATGAGTGATGAACCAAATAGACCTTTCCTTTGTACCAAAGCAATCCATTGTGCACTTCAAAACGTGGATATTCATCACATAACCCTATAATTTCTGAAACATTGGACTAGCCATGTCATCCACCAAATACTCCTCTTGTATCTCATGAACTCAATCATAATGCACCTCCAAAATCACATGTAGAGTGCAAGCACACATCCTAGAAAGTGCATCCGCCACAACATTATCCTTTCCCGCAGTGTAAGAGATCTCGAAATCATAATTTTGCAAGGTAGCAAGCCATCTCTTTTGCTTGGGAGAAAGGTTTTGTTGGGTGAGGAAAAAATGGCGCACTCGATAATCAGTCCTTCCTTACTTTGAAATGCCCACCATACAAATAGTGATGCCACTTCTTTATGGCATGCAAAATGGCCAACATTTCTTGATCATATACATGAAGCTCCCTCTCCTTCTCGGTAAGCTTTCTACTCTCATAAGCAATTACTTTATGTTCTTGATACAACACGGTGCCAGTTCCTCTCCCACTTGCATCAGCCCGTATAGTGAAAGGCTTAGAAAAATCAAGGCAAACTAATATTGGAGATGAAATGAGTGCTTGCTTGAGCTCTTGAAAGCTCTTATCGACGACATCCCAAAAAAATGCTTCCTTCTTAAGCCTATTGGTAAGTGGGATTGCCATGTGAGCATAATGGCGTATAAACCTCTGATAGAAGGATGATAATCCCAAAAATCCCACCAATTGAGTAGTGTTGGATGGTGTAGGGGCCACTCTTTCACACATTGCACCTTCTTGGGATCCATCTTAATACCATCATCATTGCTCACACTGTGACCCAAATATTCCACTTCTTGAGACATAAAAGTGCACTTGCTTTGCTTAGCAAACAACTTGTGCTCCCTCAATACCTTCAACACTTGCTCCACATGCATCAAGTGCTCTTCCCTTGACTTGCTATACACAAGTATGTCATCAAAGAAGACCAAAACTGATTTGTAGAGGAATGGCTTCAAGACTTTGTTTATGAGAGCTTGAAATGTGGCCGGGACATTTGATAATCCAAAAGGCATAACCATGAATTAAAATAGACCCTGTTCAGTTCGGAATGCCGTCTTAAACTCATCACCTTCTTTCATCCTTATGTGATGATACCCGGACTTGAGATCTATCTTGGAGAAGTATTTTTCTCCTTTCAATTCATCAAGTAGATCATTAATCCTTGGAATGAGATATCATTTCTTTATAGTGATCTTGTTTGAGATCCCTATAATCAATGCACATTCTATAAGATCCATCCTTTTTTTTCACTAACAAAACCAGTGAGGCAAAAGGTGATTGGCTTGGTTGTATGAATCTCATTTCCAAAAGCTCTTCCACTTGCTTTGCCACCTCTTCCCGCTCAACCTTCGAAAGCCTTTAAGGAGGCTTATTGACTAGTTCTACATCCTTCTCAAGCTCTATGGCATGATTAACCTCTCTAGTAGGTGGCAAGCATTTGGGTGCTTCAAACACATCTTTGTACTCTTGCAACAAGGCATCCACCCCTTTAGCATGTATTTGTAGCCCATTGTCCTCTTCTTGACGAGTGAGTTGTACCATGTAAACAAGGCATAAACTCTTCAACTCCCTCTTCATTTTCTTCATGGACACCAAGGTTAAAGCATGGCTGCAAATTCCATCCAAGCATAACTCTTTGCCCTCATGCATAAACCACATTTTGTGCTTCAAATCCATTGAGAATTTGCCCAAAGTGTGCAACCAATCACATCCAAGCACCACATCAATGGGGCCCATATCAAGCACAATCAAATGGGCATCATAGGCATATTCGAAAGATAAATAAATCCTTGTTGTTGCAACCCAACTATTGCTCAGCTCATGCTGTCCATTTGCAACCTCCACTTTAAGAGCCTTCATCATCTCTATTAAGCATAGCTTCAAAGAATTCATTGATTTGGAGTTCACAAAACTATGTGTGCTCCCCGAATCAACAAGTATATGAATGGATCTGCCCCCAATCTTCCCCATAAGCCTCAAAGTGTTGGAACCTTTGCATCTTGCTTTAGCTTCTTGTGAAATGGCACAAAGCATAGCTGTCTTTTTTTTTTGTTTCAACTTCTACCCAATCCTCTCCACCCGGATCAAAAGGAAACTCTTGAGAAGGATCAAGAATAGGCTCTTCTATCACTTCATTTGCACAATCTTGAAATTCAGCCTCATCCACATAATCCAATGGTACCTCTTCATCTTCCACCACCTCAAGAATCATATTGGATCTCACCTCCTTTGCCTTACAAACCTTTTTATGCTTGGGATTCCATTTCTCATTGCAAAGGAAGCAAACCCCTTTCTTTGTCTTCTCCTCCATCTCTACTTGTGATAATTGCTTAATCACCTTGCCTTAAAGGGGAAGAAGGTTTGGCATCACTCTTGAGAGGCGGTTTGGCAATAGAACCACTCCATTTCATATTGCCTTGGATGTCCATACACACTAGGGTATTGTTGTATGGGAGTAGAAGTTGCAGTGAATCTTGCACGAGGTACATATGGTGTTCAAGAGGTAGAAGTTGGCCATTTTACTGTATTTGGGCTGCTGAAAGTAGATGGCTTAGTTGCTCCCGCATTCCATCTATTTGCAACATTCCCCTTATACTTAGATTCAAAGATCTCCGCATAATACATGGCATCTTGCAAAGTTTGAGGTCTTTGTGCCTTCACATCAGCTTCTCCAAGCGAGGATTGCAATCCATGTATGTACTTCACCATTTTGTTGTATTCATTCATTCCTCCAACAAATATGGAAAGCTTCCTAAATTGGTTGCTATATTCCTTGATGGAACTTCCCTTTTGCTTCAAGTCATACCATTGTCCCACTAATTGAGCCCGTTTCAATGGAGATGTGAAGTTTTAAAACATGGCATCTTTGAATGCTTCCCACGTGGCAAAATGCAAGCCTTCATGTTGAGTAAACCACCATCATGAATGGGAATAATCTTCCAAATGCAACACAAAAAATTGTACTTTGTCTTCTTCCTGATAAGGGGATACAATGCAAAGTACATCTCCATCTTGCTAGTCCATTCTTCCAATTCCTCGGTGGTTGTATTCACCTCTTTGAACTTGGGAAGTGTAATCTTGTCTTTCACATCTTTGGCTCTTGGTGATTCCAATGTAGAACGACCAAGAGTATTGTGCGGGGTATCCCATATCCCACTAACATTGTAAACACCTCTTGAAGAGCCTTCCATGGGATCCAAAACTATGGGTTACTTCCCCAACCTAGAACCCATGACATGTCCATTTTGATGGTCTCTTGAAGGCATATTGGACTTGCCTCGTGTGAGGTGAAAACAAGAAAAAAGACCATGCCTCTATAGCCCTTCACCTCCCAAACTTTGATAGGCATACTAGTTACGATGAATTGAAGTGGGATACAAGTGAAGTGTATGTGGATTTAGCTTCAAAAGGATAAGATAGGAGCACTTACAATGTTTTTAGCATGACTCATGCTATTTCATTTCATCATTACAAAGAGCATGTACTCATGCTTTCCCCATTCATCCAAAGTAGCTCCATCACATCAATCACCCACAAAAACAACATCCACATAGCATCCAAAATCATGTGATTCATAAGCACAACTCATTGATTTGCATCACTTCACCCCCTTTGCCTTTACTCCATGGCTCTCATCAATGCACCAATCAATCAATCATATGGCAAGTAGACTCCAATTGGTTCAATGAACACCAAAGGAGTGATGTTTGCTTAATGCTTAAGCAAATCAAGGGCTCATATGATGCATTCCAAAATAAGTTCAATGGTAGGCATATTGAACATGCAAGGGTCTTCCAAAGCTCATAGGCAATGCATACTATCATTGCATGTACCCTAGAGAGTCCAATTGGCATGGAATGAAAGCAAAAAATCTCATGCATCAATATGGAATCCCAAGACATTAATCTTGCTCATAATCATGATTTCAATGCTTTCATGAGACCCCTTGTTGGAAAAAACTTCAATCTCAACACTAAGAAGCACCGACATTCTAGTTTCAGACCAGCTCATGACATCCAAAATGTCCATACCCCCCATGGTTGCATCTCTTGCTAAGCTTGATTAGAAGCTCTCAAGAAAAAAAACACAGGAAATGTACAACGCATTCCAACAAAAAGAGCCTAATCAAAAAAACACAGGAAATGTACAACGCATTCCAACAAAAAGAGCCTAATCAAAACAACTGAAGGAAGATTGCTTAGCCTCCATTTAGGTGGCTGCTACTACGTCGAAATCGTCGAAACATTGCTGCTGCCCATGATTTGAAGATCAAAATCGTCTCAGCTTATGGCTTGCAATGCTTAAGCCAAGCTTAAGCAACTTAAGCTTGCATCAATGGTATTGACAAACAGCGCGAATCCACTGTGTAATCCAAGGGAGAATGGCCACGAATCATCACATCCTGATTAATCTAAACTTGCACAAGCTTCTCATGTTGGAATGTCGTGAAATCAGCCTCCAATTTGAAGTCCAATAGATTCTTGACTCACAGCCAAAACAATGTTGAATATATCCATGAAAGGCTCCAATGAAGAGCTTGAAAGGAAGCTAAGGAGAAGATGAATCAAAGCCTTAAACTCATGGCATCAAACGGCTATGGATTGAAGCCCTATTCTCTCCAAGATCAAACATGAGGAAGAGGGAAAACTGACAAAGCCCTGAAAGGGTTAATCGTGCCCCCATTTTTTGATCCTGTGAAATGGAAATTGAGATTTTTCCAAACTTCCTAATATGGTCTTTTAGTTACAATATTCACTTATATACTTGCCCACCATTTCACACTCATTAATGTCAAACATGAGGAAGAGGGAAAACTGACAAAGCCCTGAAAGGGTTAATCGTGCCCCCATTTTTTGATCCTGTGAAATGGGAATTGAGATTTTTCCAAACTTCCTAATATGGTCTTTTAGTTACAATATTCACTTATATACTTGCCCACCATTTCACACTCATTAATGTTGGGCCTCGTACTTGACCGGCCATAACCATGCCCATGAGCCTCTCCTTATGTACAAACTCAAGCCCCTTTCATTACATCTCATGGAGCTCCCAACTCACAAGATGTGTGCACCCTAGTGCCAACCATCTAGTGCCAACCATGTGTCCATAAGTGCTCACACTACATGTGCTCCCTTGCGCTTTCCATGCGCTACCTTTTTGACCTTTGACTTCACCTTTTACAAATGACCAAACTAATCAACCTTTGCCAATGTACCCTTAGTTTTTTCCTCTTTCTAATGTGCATGCTCCTCCCCTTGCTCTATTCATGTTGCACCTTGGGCCAGCAGAGCAGAAGCTGAGAGTAGCAGTGTACGTCCATGGTCAGGACGTTTGAGGCATGAGAGTGTGAGCACTGGGAGTAGTGCTATAGATAAAGGAAAGAAGAAGGTCGAAGGAATTGGAATCACAGGTTATGAGTCATCTAGTTCAGAGAGTTTGGATGAGGAGCTTGGCATACCTGTTTTACGCACACCTGGTGCTAGGCAGGATAGATATGTGCCACCACATGCTAGAGTTACAGGTGTACAGAGTGACCCGCATGCATTGCGGAGATCCCAGAGGGTCAGATATCCCGTTGATAGGTTGACATATAGAGATTTTGCTATGCACTATGCATATATGACATCTATGGTGAAGTATGTGGAACCTACATGCTATACAGAGGCTATTGGAGAGCATGTATGGGAGAAAGCAATGGATGTAGAGATGGACGCATTGGTCCATAATGATACATGGGACTTGGTTGCACTACCAAAAGACAAAAATGTTATTGGATGTAAATGGGTTTACAAAGTGAAGTGCAAATCTGATGGTTCTATTGAGAGACATAAAGCAAGATTGGTAGCAAAGGGTTATGCACAAACCCAAGGATTGGACTATGATGAGACGTTTAGTCCAGTGGCTAAGATGGGCACAGTGAGAGCAGTCATTGCTATGGCTGCAGCTAATGGCTAGGAAATGCATCAGATGGATGTCAAAAATGCATTTTTGAATGGAGAACTACAAGAGGAAGTGTATATGGCACAGCCAGAAGGGTATGTATACCCTAGATATCCCACTCACGTATGCAGGTTGAAAAAGGCATTATATGGTCTGAAGCAAGCACCTCGTGCTTGGAGTGATAAGATGAGCAGATATCTTATCTCACTTGGTTTTCAGATTTCTACAGCAGACTCTTCACTCTATGTGAAGAAGACAGAGCATGGGATTGTTTTACTAGTCATCTATGTGGATGACTTGATTATCACAGGTGATCATGGTGCAGATGTGATGCATGTCAAGAAAGCTTTGAGTGGGCAATTTGATATGAAAGCTTTGAGTGGGCAATTTGACATGAAAGATCTTGGTGAGTTGAGATACTTCCTTGGAATTGAAGTGGTCAAAGATCATGCAGGTACATGGTTAGTACAGCGCCAATATGCATTGGATATGTTGGCAAAGTATGGCATGACAGGGTGTAAGCCTATGAGTACACCTTTGGAGCAAAATGTGAAGTTGCGGGCTGATTATGGTGGATGATCCTTCTATGTACAGGAAGATGGTTGGTAGTCTCATATACATGACTATCACACGCCCAGATTTGAGTTATGCTGTGGGGCTAGTCAGCCAGTTTATGCGGAGCCCCAGAAAACCACATTTGGATGCAGTGAGACGCATCATGAGATATGTGAAGACCACTGCACATTATGGTTTACTTTATGAGTGGTAAAAGCTTGGACATACATGGCTACACAGATGCTGATTGGGCAGGTAGCGCATATGACAGGAGATCTACTAGTGGTTATGCTTTTACACTTGGAAGTGCCGTGGTGAGTTGGAGTAGCAAGAAGTAACCTACAGTTGCTTTATCCAGTACAGAGGCTGAATACAGGGGTGCAGCCATTGCTACTTGTGAGGGTATATGGTTAAAGAGTCTCTTGACAGATTTATGTGAGCCTATTGAAGGCAAAGTTGTCATTCATTGTGTGACAACATGAGCAGTATACAGTTGGCAAAGAATCCAGTGTTTCATGCGAGGACCAAACACATAGAGGTCCATTATCACTTTGTCAGAGAGAAGGTGCTGATGGTACAGTTGATCTTCACTATGTGAAGACTGATGAGCAGGTGGCAGACATCTTTACGAAGCCACTTAGAAGGGAAAAGTTTGAGTACTTCCGTACTATGTTGGGAGTACATGGGATGAGCTTGAGGGGGAGTGTTGATATCCCAAGCTCATCTACATCTTCATCGGCAGTACATCATGAGCTTGAGAGGGGCTGTTGAGATTCAAGCTCGATGTCAGTATTAGCCAGCTATGCTATGTGCTGGCAGATTAGGTAGGAACATGTGTGAGACATAAATGACCGCGTGTCCAGCTCGTCATAGTGTGTGGACATTAGCTAGGGTTAGATGAGTGTGAACACAACTCATAGTGTGTTGTGTGTATTAGGGATTATGGCATTATGCTTTGTGTCAGAGTGGAGATGGCTTCCCTCTATGGTTAGGGTTTGCGATATACATTAGGGTTTGCTCCTGTGTGTGTGTCTCCTCCCCCTCTACCGTTCTTTCAACAATCTGCAACAGAGGCAATCTCAACATTACCTTCAGCTCAGCAACTTGCATCAGTATCACAAAGAAAAGATCTGATCACTGAGTGTCCAAGGAGGACTTCAAGTAGCTATAGCAGCTTCTGCCAGTAGATGCATCCTTTCTCTCGTAGCACAGAACACTACATAGTTTAGCACCCCATTCATTGAGTTGTGTAGACACCAACATTCTCAACCCAAATCAAGTAACGCTAGCAACGAAAAGTCAATAACCATTTGACGAGAATTGATGTGTCAGCATCAAGAAGGCAGGTTGCATAAGGAAGTTGCTAGACTGAACCAGAGTGAAATGGAGTCATGAGAGAGGACCTTTGGCAGCCGCACATCCACATCCATAAAGCACGGGCCCAATAAAAAATCCTCCAATCCTTAGTGATTATGTACAGAGACCTCTCTTGACCTAACAGAGGAGTTTATCAAGATGCTTGGGTACATGGGGTTTCACTGATCACATGCATGGAGAATTATATGAGGATGTTTTATCACATAAGTGGCATGTAGAGGGAGTCTGAGAAGTGGATCTCTTAAGGGAGGTATGGAACACACAGGAGGTGGAGGCAGAGAAACTTAACCAAAAAAGACAGAGATGAAGAGGCCAAAGTAGACATTCAACCACATTATCAATCTTGCTGTCATTTTTGAAATGTCTTCATCATGCTGATTCAATCTTGGCTTTAAAGCACAGTTTTCAGTGCATTTCCATAAAGAAATTCAGAGATCAGATGCCCATGTTCATGGTACTGCGTAGGTGTGCTTTTCTAGTAAGTTTTTTTTCCTTGCCTCAAGCTCAACTCCACACATTGCACTCCAAGTACGCTCCTAAACCTTTGGAGCTTCTCTATGGCCAATGCCTTTGTGAAGATGTCAGCCACCTGATCCTCTGTGGTGACATATACCAGATTTACATCACCTGTGATAATGCACCTCAATGGGCTTCCTTCTAACATGGTATATTAGGTTACTGGCCAACTGTATGCTACTCATGTTGTCACAATAAATGATAGTTTCCCTATCCCCACGGGCTCACTTATATCACCAAGTAGCTTTTGAAACCAAGTTACCTCACAAGCTACCATAACAGCACCCCTATACTCTGCCTCTGTGTACTACTCGACAAGGCAACTATTGGCTACTTCTTATTGCTCCAACTCACAATAGCACTCCCAAATGAAAACATAAAGCCATTGGTAGATCTCCTATTTGCTCTACAATACTACCAGCCTAATCAGCATCTGTGTACCCATGTAGCTATATCTGTATACTAGCCTCATAGAAAAGTCCATAATCAACTGTGGACTTTATGTACCTAAGAATCCGTCTAGCCACATCCAAGTGTGGCTTTCTAGGGGCCTACATAAATTGACTCACAAGTTCAACAATATAGCTCAAGTTTGTCCTAGTAATGGTCATGTAGATCAAGCTACCCACTATGCGCTTGTACATAGTGGGGTCCTCCAAAAGCTCACTTGTATCTGTGTGAAAAGCTTTGTGTTCTGCTCCAATGGCACTGAAATAGGTTTATAGCCTATCATGCCATACTTGGACAACATGTCTAAGAACAAAATGCCATGAGGTGATCTCACCACCTCTATGCCCAAGAAATATACCGCAGCTCACCCAAATCCTTCATCTCAAACTTCTGCTTCAAAAGCCTCATGACATCATGTACGTTAGTATCATTGCACTGGTGATAATTAAGTCATCCATATAGATGACTAATAGCATGACTAATAGCATGATCTCTCTATCTGTATTTTTCACATAAAGCAAAAAATATACATTAGTCATCTACATAGATAACTAATAGATGACTAATAGCATGATCTCTCTATCTGTATTTTTCACATAAAGCAAAAAATATACATTGGATATCTAAAATTCAATTGTAAAAAGATACTCCCCAATCTTGTTTGACCATGCTGGGTGCTTGCTTCCATACAAGGCTTTGCATAACCTATACACAAAATTTGGGTGTGCATCACTCTCATAACCTGGTGGCTGCATCATGTATACTTCTTGCAAATCCACATGCAAGAAGGCATCCTTTACATCCATCTGATGTAAAGACCAACCCTTTGCTGCTCTACAGCCATAGCAATGATACCTCTCATGATTGTCATTCTTGCAACCGGGATGAATGTCTCTTTATAGTCAATCCCATAAGTCTGCACATAGCCCTTGGCAACCAATCTTGCCTTATATCTACTCTCACTGAACCATCAACATTATACTTAACTTTATACCATAAACTTTATACACCTACTTACATCCAATTTCCTTCTTTTCCTTAGGCAACGGCACTAACTCCCATGTTGCATTTGCATATTCAATGCTACCATCTCCTCATTCATGGCATCTTCTAATTTCTTATTTACATGTGCCTACTCAAAACAAGTGGGTTCCAACTCCTGTATTGTATCATATCTTAACCTATCACAATAGAGTAATTAACCCTCGTAGACCTATGTACACCTAGATCACTGCAAAGTGTCCAACTCCTGTATTGTATCATATCTTAACCTATCACAATAGAGTACTTAACCCTCGTAGACCTATGTAACCTATCACAATAGAGTACTTAACCCTCGTAGACCTATGTACACCTAGATCACTGCAAAGTGTCCTCAAAACAACCTTGGTTCTCCTTACACCAGGAGTAACCACAGACAAAATGCCAAACTCCTCATCAAGGCTCTACTCAAAGCCGCTAGAATCACCATCCACATATACCTCACTTTTCTCCTTCATGAAGTAAACCCACACTTTCCTAGTGTGGTCATCAATGAATGTATCATATTACCTGCAACCTATAGTTGTTACAGTCTTAGTTGATCCCCATACGTCTCAATGTATAGCATCTAATGGCCTTGTACTCACATTCTTTGCCCATGCTTATCAAGTTGGCATGCTTCACATACTTTATGGATACCATCATCCTTAAACTTTGGCAAACCTGCAATGATATTTTGGGCTTACATAGACTTCAGTTGCTATATATTCACATGACCAATGTGGTTGTGCCATATGTCAATATCTACAATGACACTTGTTCCATGCACAAACATGGTTGCCTTTACCTCATGCATGTTCACATCCAAAGTAAACATCCTACCATGAATGTGACCCTTTATAACCAGGCGACACTAATTTTTGAAGTCTTCTACAAAACATCCTTGAGGATTAAACCTCACTTGCAGACCCTGTTCAACCATCTGTCTAGCAGAAACCAGGCTCTTTGTAATATTTGGAACATGAGGTACATCTGCCAAGTATTTATAATTAAGCTTACATTTATTCTAATACCTATATATGAAATTATACTTATAATCATAATTAAATATAATTATATCTTATATACAGACTTATATAATTATATCTTATATACAGACTTATAATGAGAATATAAAGAATTAAAAAAGTACTTTACATCGCAGATTTACTTTTTATGTCAAGTGCAAATTCAATTTACACTTCTACTTATTTTTCAAGAACTTATAAATTTCTTGAATGAACACAAATCTCAAACATGCCAAAAAATTTTGTCATTAATTTGAGATGGGAAATGCTACAATGACTCCACAATCTCAAGGATATGAGAGGGGCAATAAATTACTTGCATGTAATAGACTTTTCATATCTACTCCTAACCTTTCTACCATCTAGCTTAGTAGCTTGAAATATAAGTTTATAGGAGGATCATTTAACATCAACAATATCTCTTGTCTAAGAAAGGCTAGAGGCCAATTACTCTCCATGTTGGATGAAATTGTATCGTGGACCTCCCAAAGAATAGCCACATGCACCACAGTAGAGTGTGTGGGATCCTATAAATCTTGATCTACCTATTTATCAAAACAAACAACATTAGTTAAACCATATTTTTAGCAGTCACATTCATTCTAGTTATATTCATTGCAACTCTCACCTGAAGGTGACATACGACTTTGTGACTTTGCACTCAATTGTATCATCGATGACAAGTCATTTGAGAGCTTTAGCTTGCAAGCTTGAATCTGGTCTAAGCTGGGACGTGGCCATTCAAGACTAGACAAGGAAGAAAGTGGTATATTCTATAAAGAGCTAAAAGTAGCTCCTCCCATTAGTAGGCAGAATGTACGAGTCATAAAACTAGATTTGTTTGGTAGAAAACAACTTGCTTTCTTGTTTTCGTACATCAATGTACCAATCTCAGCATGGAGAACAATGATTTTTCCACTTAAACACTCCACAGACTGTCACTCTTTGAAAGTGGAAGGATACAAAGCTTCAAAACATTATGTGCTTCAGAATCAAAAAATAAAAACAACTATATTAATTATAAAAATACTTTATACTCAATGTTTGGCTTCTGCCTTGGAATTTGGTTATCTAGATGCAAGCAGATTTGTTTGTGCAAAAATACGTGCTGAATAAGAACTTGTGTTCTCATGGTTGCACCATCCATTCATCTTCTAAATAATATTCTACCTTTCCAATGTTTTGATAAATCACTTGTGTCTCTTAGCTTTACTTTGAAAGAGCAAGTGCTTGGTCATATTAAGACCCAAGTGAATTTACTGTATTATTTAGGAACCCATTTTTCCTCCTCATCTCTGTGATTAAAAACCTCTATAGTTATTACTTTTATTCTTCCTTCTTTGAGACATCTAGAGTAAATATATTTTTTATAAAATAGATAAATATTAATAAAATGATACCTCAATGTAAGCCATTGGATTAACTAACATGTCAAAATTAATAATTTTGCACTCCATAAACTAAATTAACAAGAGACTGAACTTGATTATTACCTTTTTGCTAGAGTCTCAAGCAATCTCCAAACCAAGAAAACTTGGAGGTTCAAAACCTGCAAAGAGAAAACAGTAAAATTTTAGATATTATGAATTTATTACATTATCAAGATTACCAATAAAATAGAAAATAAAAAACTTACCATTTAAAGATTAGCAAATTTTGGACAAAAGAGAAAGAAAATCGCTTATTACCTTTTCCTTTCCCTAACTTAAAAAACTACAGACCAACACCATGAAAGATTTTGAATTAGTCTCCATAGCACAAGAACAACATATAAGAGAGGATGCAAACTGTAAATTTTACCTAAAAAAACAAGAGAAGAACGATTAACTTTATGAATACCATGAGAAATTAGCATTATCTCATTGAGCTTCTATTTAAAGGAGAAATGTTTTTTACCAGAACATGAAAATACTAAAGAGAAACCTTTTTGTAAATTTTTTCCGATTACCTTCAAGAATGCCATGAGAAATCAGCAATATCTCAAAGAGATTATGTCCAAATGAGATAAATTTTACCCTAAGGTAGACATATTAGAGAGAATGCTTACAAATTTTACCCTAAGGTAGACATATTAGAGAATGCTTACAAATTTTTTAAAATGAGAAACAAAGCAAGGAAGCATGAAATATGATAAAGTCAAATTTCGTAGAGAAAAAAAGGAGGAAAAGTGAAAAGGGGAAAAATCAAAGCATGAAAACTGAAAGAGGGAAAGAAAGTTGTGATTGAAAAGAAACATTCACTACTCTAAAACTATAATATTTTATTGTAAGGACCACAAGGCACATCTGACATTTCTTTAGTTTTTATATTTTTGGTCCCAATATATTATATTCCACTAGCTTGATCTTGTGAGATTTGGTGGTAGAAGATTCAAAAAGATCCATGCTACATGGATCTGGAATCCTAGCTCTCTCATTGGCTAGCCCATTCTTTTTTAATATTTTCTTAGAGGGCCCTTTTGTGACTCCATATTTTTCCTAGTGCTCTATTTTCTGTAAAGTGGCATATGTGAGTAACGAGGCAATTTAAATTATGGGTGTGTGAGTTCACACTGGGTGGCTCCATAGGTCTAGTGGTGTGAGTGGCAGGATACACCCATGTGATTGGATTGGGCTAGGTGGGCAACAAGATAGACACATGGGATTTGACTAGGCTATTCTAAGCCTATGGATTTGGTCAAAGTAGAGAAAAGATTAAACACTAGAAGTGGGCTGAGTGAACTCGAGAAGCAAGTACTTCTAAACAAAAACAAACTTGTGTCTCTTAGAACGAGAAAAACCTCAGATAAATAGACTAGTTGGCAAATTGTAAATGAGGATAGATGCATTGCCTCATAATCAAGGAGTCATGACACCTTGTTGAGCCTAAAGGAGCCGCTCAATGTGACTTGCTTGTGAGAGTTATGAAGGGAGTACTCCTATAAGCCCAAGAAATTTGGGCTTATGATAAAGGCTAAATTGAAGCAATGTTGTGTAACTAAGTGGACATCATTGTTGTTATCTCTAGCCTCAGTCTGATATAGTTTCGGTCTCAAAGCAGTAAGAAGATTTGCAAGCCTTGGTATGGCCTAGTAATGTAAATGTTTAATTCGACATAATCTTGGGATCTCAAAGCAAGAAGATATGCAAGCCTTGGTACTCCATATGAATGGCCTACTAATGTAGATGTTTAATGCAAGACAAAAATCAATTCTTCACCAATTGGGGGAAGCATAAGTTCAAGCATGTTGATGAGGATCTATCAATTATTTTACCCTTCCACAACATTTGATTTGATTGTTTGGATAAGGTCAATCCAAATTACAACATGTAAATCCCCGCAAAAGTTTCTTCTTTTCACTCTTCCTTAAAAGCATTCCTTTGTGCTCTATCCACACATGCACATCACACCTTTTCTCATCGAATTCACAGCTTGTAATGCAAGTAGCTCAAACACAATGATTTTCATCATAAAACCTTGGGAGCTCATTTACTTTTTGCATTGTAGATGCTTGACTTAATGTCAAGAACAATGTGTTGGTCAAAGATGTTGGGAAAAGGCAAGCTTCCAATAATGAAAAGAATACTACCTCCTCCTAGGGTTGAAATTTTATAGAAGCAAGAAGAGAATTGTACAAAATCAAGAAGAGAGTTCATCTCTACAAGCTTGAAGAGAATTTGGAACCACACTACCATCAAGTTTGTATCCTATCACATCTTTCTCTAACACACTTGAGGGAATATAAACATAACATTGCCTCACTTACTTAATTGTCCTACACACACCAAAAAGGAAGAAACTAAGTACTTCAATTTGAGAAGAGAAAAAGACATTGGGGCAAGTCAAAACCTTATTTTGTGGTAAAACTTGGAAAGTTTTCATGCTTATAATGTTTGTGTATAATGTGATTAATAGTTAATTCAACAATCTCTTGTATATCAATTGGGACTTCTCCTATGCTTTTCTTTGTATTCTTATTCTATCTTTGTTCATGCTAATGGTTGGTTGGGTTCTTGGCACTGCCACCTGCCTTTCCTTATTGACTAGGTCTTTGAGAGCCCTCAATTAGTAATGTTCCTCTCTTTCAGGCCCAGGTAGACCCACCTGATTCTCAAACTATCCAAGAGAAAACACACTCTTGTGCTACAATCTCGACCGATAGACCAAATCTCTTCTAGCCTCTAACTCCCATTATCCGACTAATCTCCCTTTGCCCCTTTACCACTACATGGGTACTACCTGTTCTTCAAGAAACTACTACAACTTGTTACAAACAAGAAGGCTCGGTTTGTTGCACAATAGCGGGTGGCAGTCAAACGGGCTGATTGGCCACTAACAAGGGTGTCCATCACAGAGGGCACTAAGTGTTAAGATTATGATCTTGAACATGGTGAAGTCCACAGTCACCATTAATCATCCTAATGCAACTGTTCAAAAAAAAAAAGAGTCCTTCTCAAATGATCATGAGACAATGGTTCGTCAAATTTCAAACAACAAACACGATTATTTTAGGGTTGAATTCTTTACGAATAAGATGTAGAATAAAAATAATTTGTTAACATAGTCTTAATTAAGAATATTGTGCATTTTCCAAGTTTCTAAGCAATGAGATGTAAAAGAAGAGAAAGAAAACAAACTTTCAATAAGCCTCCACAAATGTATTGAGATGGTAGAAATAATTTACTTAGCTACCACTACAATCTCTTGAATAACATGACGTAGAGATAAGTTGTGGAGGCACAAAGGCATACAAGAAAAAGATACTAATTTTTAAGTGGAGGTAATCTAAATTTAGTAACATATAGGCAAAGCTTTATGTAAGTGGATAAACTGAACTTGCGATGGATTTAGAGATGGAAAAAAAGGCTATTTTGAATAGTGGAGAACACTCTGGCCAAGGATGGTGCAAGGCCAAGGATGGTGCAAGGCCTCAAGTGGAGTGGATTTAGAGATGGGAATAGGCTCTCTTGGATAGTGGTGGCTAACACTTTAGCCAAAGGACGGTGCGAGTGGCAAGCCTACCTCCTTCCACACGGGCACCCAACCAGTGGGCACCCGTCCTCTTTTTCCACCCTCGGCCCGCCAATGTGGACACTAGGCGCCAGCCCACCATCCACCACCGTAGATAAATCCATATCACGACTACTGAGCTCAACAGAGAGGAGAAGTCACGGCACCTCGTCGGTTCAGTCGTCGAATATG